>NC_138983.1:30023567-30618484 GCF_964341445.2 Mesoplodon mirus | reverse complement strand
GAATGAACGCATAAAAATAAGTGAGTGAGCAGGTTACTGAGTGAGTAAATGCATTTGAGTGAATAGAACAAATGCTGTAAAAATTTTTATAATGGATTCACCAGGAGAGATTTCCTATACAAGCAGTAGCTGTCTTGCTTTTTGAAGGGATGGTTAAGATGTCAGCAGGCAGAGATGTAGCAGTCAATGAACTAGGAACCTGAAGCTTGAGAAGCAGTGTGAGGAAAGGCCAAGACTGGGGAAGGCATCCCTTTTTTATTGAAAACATTATTTCCTGCTGTTACTTTACCTTTCTCCCCCCTTTTTTTCATCAGTTAAAGAACTCTAAAGATGGGCTGGCTGCCAGCTCATTCAAGGTGAATCAAATCTCATTAACCAGGTGACAAGTTAGCCCTCACACAATAAGCTATAGGCTTGGATTTTGAAAAGAGAACGTGGGTTATTGTTAAAAATAATATAAATTATTATTGTTGAACGAATATTTCTGTTGCCTAATTATTATTATTCAGTGAAATGTTTTAGAGACAGAATCATGGCAATGATGTTGAAGGTACTACAATTTCTTATTAAAAAAAAAGAATGGGAACATTTATGTAAAGTCCACTGGAAAGCTAATCTCTAGATTAACATCTAGAGTCCTATGTGCTTCAGACCTATCTCAGAATTTGAAGCTGAGAATGATAATCTAGCAGGTAGGATTTATAAGTTGTTGACTTCATCTCTGTACTCTTTAGATGGAAAATGGACTTTGATGACAGACTTAAATTAATAAGCCAGTATGCTGTATTGCTATATTGCTTACCTGTTTGCATTATTAGTCAGGGTTCATGTCTCTTCATTCTGTTGTGTCACTGAATAATGGAAAAAGAAATTCATTTTGGTATTATACAAAAACTTGGATTCAAATTTTAGCCCTGCTAGGTGTGTGAAATTGGACAAGTTATGTAATCATTCCAATCCTCTTTAAGATAAGGATAATGCTTCCTAACTTATAAGATTGCTGTGATGATTAGAAATTACATTTTAAAACTACCTACCCTTGTGCTAGGCATATGATAGAATTTGACAAAAGCTAATCAATATGAAGAATTTACCTTATCTAGTTGTTGATAGAATCTTCTTCACAAATACATGTAAAAATAATTAAAATTCATGATCGTAGAAAAAATGTAAAATTTTCTTTATTATAAAAGCATTCCCATTTATGTCATACAACATTAAGAAATTCAAGTGAAAACTTTAAAAACCTGTAATACCACTCTACCACCATAGCACACATATAATTTTGCATATTCTCTTTATCTCTTTATTTTTATTTATTATTGCATTTTTTGAGTTGAAATGGTTGAAAGGATATAATTTGGGAGTTCATTCACTTAGTGTTTTATCATGTTACTCATTTTTTATGTCAGTATACTAAGTATCAGTAAGAAATACCATAATTTATTTAATCATATCATCATTATTAGATATTTGGCTTACCTCCTAGTGGAGGCTATTATTGAAAGCTATATAATTAATAAATGCTTCTATGCATATTTAAGGGATTTTTGGAGCCGAGAGGGTTATTTCCTTTATAGGCTAAATCCCCTAGGTGAGATTAATGACATATATATATGCCTTTAGTCCTTGAAACATTGTTTTTCAGAATGAACATACATTCTTCTAGAAACCAGTAACCTTCACTGGACATTATCCAAAACACTGCTCCTAGAACAATTTAGTAGGATAGAGCAGGCAGAAAAATAAAAGATGAGTGGGGGAGGGGTTCACTATTAGATTGGGATATGGTAGGGAGAAAAAGGAGACACTTATAATCTATTATTTAATTAAAATCCATGTGCTATGGGCCTTTGGAGAAATTGATCATCTATTCTTTAATTCAGTAAGACAGTCTATTAGTCTTTCATCAAGCCTGTTATGAGAAAAATGAGAAAACGCATAATCCCTGCCTTCTGGGAGTAACACACGATCCTGACTTCTGGTAGCTTATATTTCAGTGGGAGAAATATTTAAGTTTTAAATTTTTTAAAATAATTTCAATACAGTTGAGAAGTGTTCCATTGCAGGTTAAATATGCTACAGGAGGGCAAACAACTTTACCTTGGAGCATGAGGATTAATTATGTGTATGTGCTGACCTCACAAGAAAAAGACGGCATTGTTAAATATCTTTTCCTGTTACCATCTCCCAGCTCTGGAAAGTGTGACTGGCCCAACTGAGAGTAGGGTCTTTAATATGCTGGAACCTCCTGCTTAGACTGCTTTGTGTTCACAGTATCTGTCAAATAGTCCTCAATCCTGGTTTGAAGATGCAATAAGTAAATTTAATGTTGACTACCTAAATAGGTAATAGGAATCATGATTCATTTTGAGCTACCCCATCTATGCTAAGCATTTTAAGACACAGGTAGTGTAGAATTAGCTTTATTGAAAAATAATGTGAGAAAAATATCAATCCTTTTATTTGATATTCTTTTAATTTAATTCTGAGCCATCTTTTTTATTTCATCTCAGTAGGTAATGTTCCTTGTTACCTTTTTGGTTCAAGCCTACAACTCGATGCTTTCCCTATTGTAGGAGGATTTGTAAATCTCAACCACCCAGAGGGAGATCATGTTGTCATCAGACTTAACCTGGTAGGAGTTGGGGATTAGATGAAACTCTGAAGAAGTTTCAAAAGAACCTCACTGAGTAAAGCCAATTTTATCCAGAACCACTGAAGTTCACAGATTTTAATTAACAATTTGAAATTTGTAGTATTACTTGAATTTCAGATGGGTGAGAATTTAACCCTACATTAAAGGAGCCCAGGCAAAAGGACACGAGTTACATCACAGAGACTTATTAAATGTGATGGAAATTCGACAGACGAATGCTGACAAACAGGTGCAAGAGCTGAATTAATTTTTAAACCCTATCACTGAGTAGGAATTGCAGTGCATCACGTTGACAGCCACAGCACATTGCTAATTTCATTCACAAGCTTAAAAATCTCAATATATTTGAACATGTGAATATATTAAATTTTAAAAAGTGTAAGTAGCATAAGGGTATCCCAGAACTAAAAATGATAATTTCTCTCTGGGACCTCAAGTAATTTATCTAGCCAGAAGCATGGTGTTTTTTATGAATGAAATCTATCTTACCGCTTCCACATACAAATTGTGTTCTATTATTATATATAGTGCAGCCTGTTACTAAGCAAGCTTTTCTCTTTTTTTTTTTAATATGAAATTCCTTGTGAGTCAGAGGAAGACTGAATATTCACTGCTATAGTTTCCAACTTCTGCTGTCATGCATAAAGGGGTGTTTTTTTGTTTTTTTGTTTTTTTAAAGGGTTTTTTTAACCAACGCTTCTGATGGTGCTAAGTGGTGATATTCCTGGAGTTAAAGAAAAATATAACAAACCAAAACTAGATAAATGCAGAGCCTTGTTTAGTGGTATTATTAAAGATGGTAAGTTGTAAGCTGAAAACTCAGTAAACTCAATATGTTTTTGCCAGGAATTTACCTACTTTGGAGTCCCTGGTATATTTGAGACTGTGATAGAAGCCCTGCAGTGTCTCTACATAAATCTGCATGTATATACAAAATCTTACAAAGATTTCAGGGATTTTATGAATTTCCACATTCAGAATACAATTTATGGTACATCTTGATCTTTATCTGGGACTGGAAGAATATCTTTATTTAGTGGATTTTCCCCTTTGCCACCTACTGTGCACCAGGCCCTAGACCTGGGACTGGGGATATAAGGAAAATAAGAAAAGGTTTCTGGACTTCTTACAGCCTAGTAGGGGCTAGTAGATAAATAGTATAGAGTAGTAAATAGTTTGATAAAAATATCTATTAAAAGGTCATTGCAAAAGCTTCCTGAAGAAGATTGCACCTTAGTGAGTATTAAGGATGAGTAGACATAAACTGTAAGAAGAGGGAAAAGGGCATTCTAGACTGAGAATGAGAGCAAGGAGCACTGCCCTGTCATTGGTAAAATTGTGTATTTACAAGAAATGCTTAATAACAAATGTATGGAAAAATCAGTCTTCTTTCAACATTTTTTAAGAAGCTTTAAAGAAAAAAAATAAAAGGATCTGGGTTTAATTTCCCAAGATTTTAGCCATCTGAGCCCTTTATTCCTAATTGTACACAAGCTTGTCCCCTCATTTTGCTTAGCTGGAGAATATTAAGATTCATTTTTAGAACATGAAAAAACTGTAAAGGGCTCCCTTCCTAGCAAGTGAGTCAGGAAAAGCCCAGTATGTACTGCATTGGATGAGTCTAGATTCCTAATCAAAAACATGTAATCAGTACCTGCCCAAAAGTCTTTTTATAATGGCAGCAGTAGCAACTGTTTCTTTTTTAAACCCACTATCAAGAAAGCTGATGAAAAAGAGACAAATGCACAGTCTAATAACCTGAGCTAACAATATATTATTTTCAATGGAACGAAAAGGACAAAAGCCAAAGGTATTCATTACTGTTCCCAGGGTAAGAGATCAGGGCAGTTGCTGCCTTCACCACATGCGCAGTCTTTAGGCTTGACAATGCCCATCTCCCCAAGGGAAATGTGGAAAGAAAGCCAAACTCTTGCAACTTGATGCAAAGTGATTTGGGTTCCATTACAACATCTCTCAGTAAAAGGCTATTCAGGCTTAGAGTAAAGATTCCACACTCATTTTCTCCCAGAAAATGAGATTGTTATACAAACACCAGACATGGAATCAGAGCTTCTGGAAATCACTCTAAACCATGTGATTTCATCTTAACTTCCTTAAATTCTAATCAGGAAAAAGGAGATGAGATAGTTTAGTGAACATACAATCTTAAAATTGTTGCCTTGTTTTGGGCACACTTAAAAACTCAAGAACATCCTAAGGAAATTTTAAAAATTACAAACCTATATAATAATATAAGGGTTTTTTTTTTTTTTTGGTTTTTGTTTCTTTCTGTTTAGATGAACTAATGCTGATCTGGGCTTCCCTGAATGTGTTTTTCAGATGAACTCGCCAGAAATGTTATGCCTTTCTTCTGGAGAAGTTAGGCTCATTCAGTATTTCAAAAAAGGGGATGTTAGGGTACACTTCATGTTAAAAGGATCTGAGTTCCCATTTGACTCCTGTGAACTTGAGAAGACACATTTTACACCTTTGTTTTTGACCTTTAAATGGAACTAAGGATATTTACTTCTTACCTCTCAGGATTATTATAGGGATTTAATGATGTAATTAAGATATTTGGAAAGTGGTTAACACAAAACCTATTTTCAATATTTTCCAAAGTGTGTTACCCAGCAAACGAGTTCTATGGAATAAATAGTTTTTATTAAAAATTAAAAGTTCTGTTTCAAAAAGTTTGGACATGCTAGGTAAACAAAGTTAAACGGTTGCCTTCAGAGCTTTACCATGCTAATGGGTATTGTGAGTCTCCAAAAGAGGAGTATAACATGCTGCGTTTCTCGGACTTAAAACAGACACATTGGTGTTTGGTTAGGAGTGCAAGTGCTATAGTTTACAAGATCACTGTTCTGCAGAACAGTAGTTTGGAAAATGCTGTCTATATGAGGGCCAAAGATCCCTTCCCCCTCCCTCTCCACTCCCCCTCCCCCTCCTCTTAATAGTATGTATAATCCTTCTTTATAACCCTCTTCCCAATATTTATTTATTTATCATTCTCTTCTTTGGGTTTGAATTTCTTGAGGACAAGGACTATGTCTTCATAAACATTTTAATCCCCAGTGTTTACTACATTGTACATAATGAATATTGGCTAAGTGAATGATGCTGTAATTACTGATATACATCATTCAGGATGTAATTACTGGGTTTTTTGGAGCTGTGAAAACAATGGGCCTGGTTTAAAATGACTCCAAATATATTTTATCCTTGTGGAACTGTGCCTAAGAAAGCAGATAACCTGTGCAGAAAAATGTTCCATGAGAACTAAAGCAAAGAAATAAAAAAAGAACAGAGAAAGAATATTATGTGCTTAGAATGCCATAATACAAGTTGTATAGTTAGGTGGCAAGAGGAATCTAGGAGTGTAATTATGGAAAATAATCTCCTGGACAAGTGAGTGCAATCTGGAAGGTTTAGGTTAATGAAATTAGAGTTTTAACTCTTAGCATCAGTTATTATAAGTCAAGGTCAAACTGTAAAAAAAAAATTTTAATGATTTCTCTTTCCTATGCCATGCTAAGTCTTCATACTTTTAAGGCCTAAATACTGCTTAGTAAACTTAGACGTACACCATTAATTTGTACATAAGGAAAATTTTAACTTCATTCTGGATGCCGAGGTGTTTTAGTCTGATGCCTAAATCCAATAAGCATTACTCAGATGCTTCAGGGGTTTTCAGAGGCCCTCTATCCTACCTACTGTGCTATTAGTTCAGGATGAAAGTAAAATTAGTTTGGCAGAACCTCAAATTAACCTATCAAATCCCCTCATCACTTATTCCATTTTACAACTGAGAATAATAAATAAGAGTGTGAATGGCATTCCTAAAGTGACTACTTTTATGCCAAGTGTGCACTAGGTGCTCCTGAATATTTTCTTTATTTGATTTCAGAATAATCCTGTGAGAAGTGTTATCACCTCATCTTCTAGTGGGGAAACAAACTCAGAAGTTTTGTTATTGTCCCACATCAAACAGCCATAAAAATGTAAAAGATCTTACACTAAGCCTAGTCTCTCCTTTCTAAAGTTTAGCCCTATTTCTGTTACATCATGTCATCTTAGTATAATATTATCATTCCTTATGCTTTTCCATAGAGATGGTTAAAATGTGTATGTATAAACACAGTACTTACAAATAGCCTGACCATGACTTAAGTGAAGACAACTATTCAACTTTAATGAAGGACATGTAAAATATTAATGGAAATACTGTTTCTTGGATGGATTGTTTGATATGATAATGTAAATTTTTCCAGATCAGTTTAGAAATTTACTGCAATTCCAATCAAAATGTTTATCATTATATACTTTATTATTTCTAAATTTAATTTGGAATAATAAGTGAATGAAAATACCCAAAAAAATTTTTAAAAGAAAGATAATGGCATGGGAAAGGGGGACTTACTCCACCTGATAGCAAAATGTACTGGAAAATTTTTAAAAGCTGTAATAATCTGGTATTAGCAGAAAAATAGAGAAATACATCAGTGCAACACAATTGAGAATCCAGAAGCAGATTTGTATCTAAAAATGTAGCATATGATCAAAGCAGTACTTCAAATGAGTAGGGAAATAACATACTATTTCATAAATAGGGCAATTAGCTATGCGGTTTTTAAAAAATAAAGTTAGATCCCTACTTCATACTATACTAAAAATTAAACTTCTTGTGGATCAAATATTTAAATGTAAGAAATAAAACCAGAACTATACCAGAAAAACATACAGTTGGTTATATCTATAATCTTGGAGTGAGAAAAGCCTTCCTAAACTTGACAAAATCTAAAAGACATGAAAAATTTCTATATAGCAGAAAATTCTAAATTTTTATAGAGCAGAAAAAAAATCTACAAAGGAAAAAGACAGTCACAATCCAGGAAAAATATTTGTAACTATATATGAGAAGAAAATGCTTTATATCTTTATTTTATAAATAGTTTTGCCAAATCAATAAAGAAAAAAGCAACATCACATTAAGAGTTTGTTCAAGCAGTTCATAGCTAAAATCAAATGGTCATTATATTTGAGAGGATGCCCACTTCTACTAATTGCCAAAGAAATGCAAATTAAAACAACTATAAGCTATAATTTGCCTACTATTAAACTAGTCAAAGTTACAAAAAGTAATAGTTTCCAGTACTAGTCGAGTACGTGAGGAGGTGGACTCTCTCAAATGCTATTGGTGGAAGTAAACTGGTACAATCTATTTAGACAGTAAATTTAGAAGCATTGATTCAAATTTAAATGGGCATAAACAGCTTTTGACCTAACACTAATTCTACAGGCGTACTATCACAAGTTCACATACAGTTAAAGTATTTTTCCCACATTGTGACTTTTTACTTTGTAGAGGTTTTCTGCCATGTAGAATTTTTTAAAATGTGCAGTTCACATGTTTACTGCAGCATTTTTTTGTGATAGTAAAAATAGAAAACATCCCAAATATTCCTGCTGTGGTGGCAATATGAGCTCCACCAAAGTAGAGACTGCCTCTACCTTAATTACCATTCCCAGTTAGCTGGTACTGTTCTTGACAGTATAAACATTTGTTAAATGAACAAACAAAATGGACTATAATGTGTCTATACAACTGAAATTATTTTTAAAAGTAAGGTAATTAAACAAGTTGCAGTTATTGTACAGATCATTCCCTTTTTACAAATATATATATGTATGCATGTACATACATTTATATACAAGTGTCATATATATCTATTAAGAGAAAAGTTAGAAAGTATACCTCTTGATTGCCTCTTAGGGTGGAATTTAAGTAGTGACATTAACATTTTACTGCATATACTACAGATAATAAATCTTTTTGCTTTTGTTTTTGTTTTTTTAACAATGACTATGTTTATAACTTTAAAGTACAAATACAATCATTCTTTCAATCTACTAACTCTTCTCGCTGTAAAAGATTTATAGCAGTTAACAAAGTCTCTGTTTTCACTGAGTGTGTATTCTCGTGGAGGAAGACAGATGGTAAACAAATAAATATTATCCCTGATAAGGTATTATGAAAAAAAATAATAAAACCATGTAAGGGGACTCCAGTGACAGAGTGCTATTTTTCTTTTCTAATTCTGCAGTGTTTGAGGAGAGACCTGAGTGAGGTAAGGAGTAACCCATCCAGGTATATATAGGCAGATAGATATTCTTGGTACAGGTCAAAGGACCCAGGATGAACACACCATGAATTAGTTAAGATTACAGAGTTCAATATCAGGAGATGAGTTCAGAGAAATGGGGGTGGTGAGAAGCAGAAATTGTATATAACATAGGGACATTTGGCCAAGGTAAGAAGAACTTCAATTCCTATTTCATGTGATAGGAAGATACTAGAGGTTTTGAACCATGGAATGACATCCAATTTTTGTACACAAAAGATCTGTCTGATGACTGTGTGGAAAAGATGATGATGGCTTGGAGTAGGGTGAGAGCAGTGGAACTGGTGTGAAGTGGTAGGGTTCTGGATGCATTCCAGATAAAGAGTTGCCAGAATTTGCTGATATGAGAGGAAGAAAAGAATAAGGATATGAAACTGTCAGGCATTGTAAAATACCACTGCAAACGAGCCTGATCTGGAATGTGAGAATGGAGTGCCTCTAGTGAGGCAGAACACTTCAAAAATTTTCTTGAATAGCTAGGGTCGATCTCTTATATTATGAATTTTCCCAGCATTACTGTGAGAGAGGTAAGTGCCAATTAATGTCTTAAGGTTATACTGAAATTAGAACTTGTTATCCCATAGTGGGTTTAATGTTCATTTATTCTTAAATATACATTTTTTTAAAAGTGTACTTAACTTGAAAACATCTTAACTTGGTATTGAATGTATATTAGCTTTTAATTTCCCTTTGTAGGAATTTTACTGACATAATTTTGCTATTTTAAGGTATTAGGAGGAAAACAGTTCTGCTATTTTGAAGAACTGAGAAGACTTGTCATTTAAGATTTCAAAGGTGTTAAGAGAAATAGTTAACCTAAAAATCCCAACAATGTTAATTAACTCAATTATAATATTAATTATAATATTAATTAATTAATGCATTCATCTTTGGGGGGAATTTGAACTTAAACCACTGAAGATCTTGATGAAATTTTTTACTGTAAATTTCCAAATCTTACCAATACATTCTCATGTCTTATTTTATTCTGTAAAAGAAAATATGCAAAAATAAAGTACACTTTGCACATTTGCTCATTTCAGATAATAAAGGCTTTCAAGCTTGCATGGCCTAAGGTTCAAATTATTTATAGTTGCTCCATTGCATGTGCAAATGATTGATTCATTAAGGACATTACCAGTCAGTATCAGGTATCATTAAATACATGCATACAGTTGTATTGAGACAATGATATTGTTAGCAAATTTAAGAGTTCAGTTGTCCCATTAAAATCATAATTAGGTATGCACAATCATATTTGGCCAAAAAGTAGGATATAGGATGGGGTTTGTTTCATGACATTATTTAAAAAATCTGTTCATAATGTTTTCTCAGACTAAAAATATTATGTTCTTCTTTTAGTCACTTATTGATGTAACTGAATATTATACTCTTCATATATCCATTCAATGATGTGAATGAAACTTTGTAGTTGTGGTCCTGGATTTTTATTCATTTATACATATTTTTTGTTCATTATCTGTTCATTATCTTTTTAACAAACATTTACCGAGTGTTTACTACAGTAGTTTTTAATCTTGGCTGCAAGTCAAAATCCTCTGTAAAGCTTTTTAAAAGTACTGATTCCTGGTGTAATAAACCCCTGAAACTGATTCAATAGGTCTGGACTTAAGCCAAGCATCTTTATTTTTTCAAAAGCTCCACAGGTGACTCTGATGTGCAAAGTTAAGAATCATAAGCTTCTCTATTAAGCAGTAGGGATATGAATTAACATGAAATAGTTCCTGTTCACAAGGAGATCAGAGTTGAATGAGTAAGACAGGCAAGCAAACTAGTAATCACGGTAGTGTGATAAGTGCTATGTGAAGAGTAAGCACACCTCTTCCCACTTAGAACTAATATACATTGGCCTGGTGTGAAGTAAATCTGTTGATGGACTATAAACCAGAAAAAGGAGATTTTCTCTCAGTACCAAACCAAATGACCCAAATTGTGATTGAGTCCATATTTTATCTTACCTGCTCTCTGCCTTAATCAAATGAATTAGCCATACAAGACTTTGTGATTAAGCTCAGGAAATGGAAAAACAGAGAGACCAGTTTCTATTTCTGATAACAGGATGTGGGAGATGAGAAAGCAGTGAAGGATTGCAAAACAGCCAGCTACTCAGAGTCAGGGAGCATGTTTCACTAATATTTTTCTTCCTATGGCCTAAATCAGATTCCAGATCATAGGTAGGCATTGGTTCTGGTATAGTTTTTGAATCTTTTTTCCTGATGACCTGTAGGCAAATGTTCCTACCTAGTCTATGCATACCTAAGAACTCTGTAGCAGAGTTGCTCTATGACCAGTGACTTTCACAAGGAAACCCTTTTTTGCTACCTCAGAGGCACAGGATATTTACTGATTGTCTTTAAAGTTTCCAATTCAGACAAAGAATCTTGCTTAATTCTTGATAGCAGTATTGTCTTTTCTTATATTCTTGTCTGTTTGTAACAATGCCAGTTGATGTTTTTACTACTTTAATTTTCATTACCATATGCTATTTTATATACTTTTGTTTCTTTATTTCATTTTACACAATCTGCATTGTCAACCTCTCTTCCCATAAATTACAGACACAAAAGTGCCAGTATAAAGGAGGGGAGGATATGTGCCTTTCATCCCCAGAGCAGCACCAAAAAGCTGCACGAAACACGTTGCCCATTGCAGTCCCTTGTCATCTCTCTAAAAATGGGACCTGAGGAGGCTGACTGGACCACACCTAGAAATCCTTCCCAAGAAATCCAGTGGACATAGTCCATATTAGAATTCCCTAAACAAAAGTAAGAAAACCCCAGAAGGAAAGCTTCATGGAATGTAGTTATCCTATTATCTTCAGGATCATCCATTCCTAAATATAAACAAAAGCTCTTATTTTCTTTCTCCATGATATGATATTGACAAGGCCTAATTAGACCTTATAAAAACAAGCTTATCTGGTCACAGTGGTGTTAATTTGTGAGCTCCAGATTCATAGTGTGGATGTACTTAATGTGAACATGAATTATATAAACTTGACATTGCATAATATAAAGTGTTAATAAAGTCTCACTTTATATGAATACTTTGAAATAAAAACAGATTTCTTCAATTAAAAGAATCAGTCAGGAAACTCATAGTTTCATAACTAGCTGGCTGAATTAATTATAAACTATAATTATAGCAGAGGAAGGTGCCATTTTAGCTGGTAAACAGAAATGCCTACCATACTTTGTCATGTCAAATGAACCAATGCCATTGTTTATATTAGAATTTCTATGGGGATTTCAGACATTACTTTGTTATTTTAACATTTCCTATTTGTATTAGCTTTCAAAAACATTTAAAGATAATATCAAGGAAGTGTTAATTAAGCTCTCTGCTTTTCTATCATTTCATCCATTTAGTTAACACATATCCAGGCATGGCTAATTCAGAGTGCTATGTTAAAAACCACATCCTCAAATATATATCTTTGAAATGTGATAAAATGCAAAGAAAGCTAAGCAGTTACCATGTTGAGCCATGGTTTTAATTTCTACAAAGTATTAGAGATGATAAGAAAAACAAGTTTTTAAGCCTTAAAGCAAAAATATCCTACAGTGTTTGTTGATCCATATGCTCCATGAATGTTTACCTCCTATTTTACATTAAAATCCATATACATTAAAATGTATTTTATATTACATTTCTCCTTTGAAAAAATTAGCGTTGAATTAGGCAAGGTTTGAATCACGTAAGGACTTCAGGAATGCAACCTTCTTGAAGCGTTCTCTAAATCCAACCTCTAAATCGTGAATAATTGCATGTTTGTTCAGATCCTTAGAATGTTTTGAAATACATTGCCCAGTGACCAAAACTCTTTCCCAGAAAATGGAGAAGTTGAATAGCAGAGGGAAAGAAGTTGACCTCCCTCCTCAGCTTTGACTTTGGCATTTTGTTTCTGAGAGACCTGGTTGTTGGAAGATAAACTCCCTAATGTCTAACGTTTTCTAGCCTTTCAGCAAAGTAGATTTTGTAGAGGAAGAGTGAACCATAACACTGATTTGGTTAATGTCAGGCTGCCGAGTTCTCAGCTCTGTGGTACAGGTAAAATATTATTTCTCCCCTTCTCTGATCCAATTTCCTAAGAAGATTAATCAGATGTGTCTTAATGTACTTTACTACCAGAGCTACAGATTACTAAATGTGAACTGTTATTAAATTGTGAGATTCCCTTATATGTGCTGAATAAGAGAGGTTTGTCAGATATATATTTTATGGTTTTAGTGTTTACTCTTAGGTCCATGATCCATTTTGAATTAATTTTTGTGTATGGTGTGGAGTAAGGGTTGAAGTTCATTTTATTTTGTACAAATAATCACTTTCATTGAAAATCTGTTCCTTCTCCATTGAATTAACTT
Organism: Mesoplodon mirus; assembly: GCF_964341445.2. Taxonomy (NCBI): domain Eukaryota; kingdom Metazoa; phylum Chordata; class Mammalia; order Artiodactyla; family Ziphiidae; genus Mesoplodon; species Mesoplodon mirus. The sequence goes on along the minus strand of NC_138983.1, from coordinate 30,605,255 downwards.
GACATTTTGGAGAAAACATAATTGCCTATATAAATGTGGGTCATTTTTCTGAGGCATGTAAATTTTTGGAACTATGTTATTTGGTGCATATGCATTTGTAATTGTATCTTCCTGCTGTCTTGATCATTTTCCTCAATAGTAAAGGTTTATTTTGGGGTCTAACAATTCTTCTTTTTAAAAGTTTATTTTGTCTAATAGTAGTATAGTCTCTCTGGGGGTTTTTATGCTTAATCTCTACATGGTATACTTTTTCACAGCCTCTTGCTTACTTTTATTTGTGTTTTTATATTTAATGTGCATTTCTGTAAACAATGCATAATTAGGTCTTGCTAGTTTTCAGTCAGCCTCTAAGTTTTTATTGGAGTGTTTAGTACCCTTACATTTCATGTGATTATTTTTATATTTGGATTTATTGTCTGCCATTTTGCTATTTGTCTTCTCTTTGTCTCATTTTTATTTTCCTGTCCTTCTGCCTTCTTTTGTGATAAACAATATTTTGTGGATTATTTTTATTCTGTATTCACTTATTAGCTTTATTTCTTTGCATTATTTTTTTGTTATTGCTCTAGGGACCACAATATGCAACTTTAACTTCCAGTAAAATATAAGAACCTTGTACTAGTGTAGTTTCATTTACACACTCTCATCCTTTGTGCTGTTGCTGTCATATACTATACATATCTATATCTATATTATAAAACCAAGAATGTTATGTTATAATTTTACTTAGAGTCTTGCCTTTAAAGAAATTAAGAATGACAGAAAGACAGTCCTGTCTTTTAAGAAATTAAGAGAATTATTTCTTATCTTCATATCATATCACTCATATTTTCATTACCCTCTCTCTATCCAAGTTATCACCTGATGTTATTTTATTTCAGCCTGAAGTATTTCCTTTTGCATTTCTTAAATTTAGAGCTGTTAACAATGAATTTTCTCATTTTTAAATTTATTTGAAAATGTCTTTGAACCTTTAATTTTGAAGAATGGTTCTAAAATAGCTTTCTTGGGAGACAGGGTTTTTTTCCTCAACAATTTGAATGTTATTCCAGTATCTTATAGACTCCATTATCCTAATGAGAGATTAGCTGTTAATCATATTTTTGTTCTCCTATGTAATATATTGTTTTCCTGTGTTATATTCAAGATTTTTCTTATTATCTTCAGCTTGTAGTAGTTTGATCATGATGCATCTAGGTGCAGTTTTCTTTGTTTATTCTATTTGAGGTCCATTGAATTTTTTGTAGCTGAGAGTTAATATTTTTCATCAAAGTTAGGAAGTTTTTCATTATTATTTCTTGAAATATTTGTTCACCTTTTTCTCTTTCTCTGCTCTTGTTTGACTCCATTTACCCTTAAGAGTTCTGAAAGATGTTTCTGACAGAATAGTTTTAAACTTTGATGGGAGGCTCAGAAATAAAATGGAGATGTATGGATGAAATGACACAGTTTTCTAAGGAAACTTAGTTCCTTAAATATACACACAACACAACCCAGTAAATTTACAGTGGAAAATATTAATGTTACCTATTTGTCCTCTTTTCCTGTTTTTACAAAATCTGTTTGTAGGTGCATTTCCTCCCTCTGCTACTTATGCACGAAAAGACTTGCTACAACGATCTACCCATATCGCTACCAAGACTTTCCAAGCTTTTCGCATATTTGTGAACAATGAGCTCAATGAACTTTACACAGGACTGAAGACAGCTCAGAAGTTTCTGAGACCTGGTGGTCGCCTTGTTGCCCTCTCCTTCCATTCACTGGAGGATCGCATCATCAAACGATTCCTGCTTGGGATAAGCATGACAGAAAGGTTTAACCTAAGTGCTAGACAGAAGGTGGTACAAAAATCACAGTTGGGTTCAGATCATGAAAACACGGAAGGATTCTCTATAGGAAGGGCCCCTTTAATGTGGAAAATGATGCATAAGAAGGTACTTACTCCGGCAGATCAAGATGTACAAGATAACCCCAGAGGACGCTCAGCCAAGCTTAGAGCAGCTATCAAATTATGAGAAAGTTATCATCATCTGATTCTTCAAGTTCTTCCTCACAGTTTCTCGTGTAATATTCCTGAACAGCCTAATATAAGAAAGTGTGGGATATAGAGAGATACATACTATATATGTGTGGAAATAGGGGGTATTTAGCATTATTTTCTCAAAAAAAAATGTAGGAAATATTAGCATGACACAGATAGCTCAATTCAAGATGCAGCAGTGTCTCAAAACTGGAAAAATTGTTTATCTTAGCATTATATTTGATTTTGAAATGCAGTCCTTTCTCTAACCAGGAATTTTTTTAAAAAAGAAGAAGAAGAAGAAGAGAAGAATATGTGTATTTACTTAACTATGTAAATTCAAGCTGTCAAAAGAGAGATTATAATTATATCTGCATGCCCAAATTCTGAATTTAGATATTCAGATTTGCAAGACTGTCTATAACTCAAATAATTAATAATGATCATAAAATGAATTTTAATTTTCCTACTTGGGAATAATTAATCACTACTATAGCTTTCTCAAATATAGGTGCTATGAAAATTTAAAAATATTCAAGTATTATTTTAAAAATGCATTATACTGATAAATTTCATTACTGAAATTACAGTGTTCATTGTTTTAAAGGGATTTTTCAGTATGATATGTGCCATGTTTTCATATATTAGAAACTAACAATGTAGAATTGCTCTAATAGCTCTCACAGAGAATGTTTCACAAAACTTATATTTAAAGTCAATTGTGTTTATTTTAATAATACCCCAGAATGCTTTTGATAAATAAAAATCTCTCATAAATTGAATCCTGCAATTTTAAATTGGGCTATTCAAAATATGCAAAGTCTATTTGAAATGGAAAATTATGTTATCTCTTCCAGATACTAAAACCAATGTAATGATTGTATTTACAAATAGTAGCTGTAACTGTAAAATGTTTATTCAGGTGAAGTTCACGTGGAAGAGGATTCTTTAACAAATTAATGAAATTGATTCAGTATTCACATAACTTTTTATACATAAATATGCACTTCTAATTTATTCAGTTATGCAGCAAGTACTGAACTAGGCAAAGAAACAAAAGGCGAGTAAAATACACATAGCCCATAGTATCAGTCCTGTGGAGTTTATAGTCTAGCTGAGAAGAGCAATGGTAGTTAAATAATCATAAATATTAGTATAAAATTGACAAAGTGGTAAGGGCTATAATGAAGTAGTACAAGGTACCATAAGTATATCTAGTAGGGATTTCATCTACTGAAGGAAACCAGGTCTGACAACATGATGCTTGATTTGTGACTTGAAGGATGAATAAGAGATAATTAGTAAAAGGATACATGGGCATGTTCATTAAAGGTGCATGTAAATGATTGTTTCTTAAGTAGTTTCCCTTGAAGTCATATTTATACTATTAATTTGCTCAGTAAACTATTTATTCAAATACAGGAAAAATTCATCTTCTCAATTATGATTACAAACTCTAAGTTGGTGAATCCAATGAATAAAATATCAACATAACTATATGGGCAAAAGATAAGAATTAAATACTTGAATTTACCTCAAACTTACTTTATCTACCTCTGTAAACTTTAGCTTTAGTTCCCAAGTTTGTTTACCACTTGTAATTTACAGACTTTATTCAGATCTGAACAATTCTGCAGTGAAATCAGAATTAGAAAATATTCTAGGGAGCAGTATGCTCAAATTAGAAACAAATGAAAGTACCTAGCTTAATCTCCTCAGTCCTTCCTGAAGAATTTTGTAAGTTCCTCTTTGTATGTACGTCATATTTGTGAATGAGAATGATTCCCAAAGGTAAGTGCCCATCTGAGTATCTGATCAGAATATAAAAGATCGCATATAATATTCAACAATGATTCACCTATTTCATCAATCATTTTTGGATGCTATATAATACAGGAATCTTTTCATTAATGTTAAATGGAAATTGACTGCCCTGGGTTGGACGGCATCCTTCCAAACTTCATGTCCTTTCCAAAACCTCATAATGTGACCTTATGTGGAAATATGGCTATTGCAGATGTAAGTAGTTAAGAGGAGGTCATACTGGAGCAGGGAAGACCCTTAATCCAATATGTCTGTGTCATTATAAGAAGAGGAGAAGAAAGAGACACAGGGAAGAATGCCACAAGAAGGTAGAGGCAGAAATTGAACTGGTATATTTACAAGCCAAGGGACACCAAGAATTGCTGGCAACCATAAGAAGCTAGGAGAGAAGCATGGAATAGATTCTCTCTCATAGACGTTAATAGGAACTAATAACTCGGCTGACACCTTGGTTTCAGACTTCCAAGCTCCAGAACAGTGACAGAATAAATTTCTGCTATTTTATGCCAGCCAATCTGTGGTAATTTATTACGACAGCCCTAAGGAACTAATACTCTGACCAAAAAAAAAAAAATATATATATATATATATATATATATCTTGAAAAATATGCATGAAGAAAAAATCATACTTCAATAAACACAAAATAGGTTTCAAAATGTTGTAGTGTAAAAATATATTAGCTTTTTTCTGTAATTAGGCTGTTTGCTACAATCATTCTTACCTGCCTCTTAGTCTTAGTTGTAGGATGCATAATAAAATACATGAATAAGTTTCAAATTGTTAACTCTGGAGAATGCTTTAGGGAAATTCATACAATACATATAGAAAATAAAACAGATTATTGAAATGAATACATTTTAGTACATTTTATTGGAAAAGTACATTACTTTTGCAATAAAATATAAACTATATAAAACAAGCAGTTGTTTTACATTTCAGAATCTTTGTATCGACTGCTCTCTACCAATCATTTTAATATAACATCCATCCCATTGTGTAGGACATCACTTAATAGGTTTTAGTTCATTGCTTATTAAGAAATGAAATTTAATAAATGCACATAATTTTTAATTGATATCCCTATTTTGTATATTGATTTCATTTTGACAATTATATGTTAGTTATGTAATCTTTTAGAAATTTCTAGGATAATTTTTGGGGGTAATTTTTGGGCTATATCGTATCTATATATTTTTTTCTATTTCATGTAATATGTGATATCTATATATTTTTTCTATTTCATGTAATATTTCATATATGGTTTGTGCTTAAATTCATTTATATTGAACTATTTATTATCTTACAACCGATAGTTTATAAGAGAATACAGGGCTTCCCTGGTGGCGCAGTGGTTGAGAGTCCGCCTGCCGATGCAGGGGACATGGGTTCGTGCCCCGGTCTAGGAGGATCCCACATGCCACAGAGCAGCTGGGCCTGTGAGCCATGGACCCTGAGCCTGCACGTCTGGAGCCTGTGCTCTGCAATGGGAGAGGCCACAACAGTGAGAGGCCCGCGTACCGCAAAAAAAAAAAAAAAAAAAAAAAAAAAGCATGTCTAAGTTTTTTTTTTTTGAATTATTGAATGTTATTTTTTTTATACAGCAGGTTCTTATTAGTTATCCATTTTATACATATTAGTGTACATATGTCAATCCCAATCTCCCAGTTCATCACAACAACACCACCACCACCCCCCTCCGGTTTCCCCCCTTGGTGTCCATACGTTTGTTCTCTACACGTGTCTCAGTTTCTGCCCTGCAAACCGGTTCACCTGTACCATTTTTTTAGGTTCCACATATATGTGTTAACATACGATATTTATTTTTCTCTTTCTGACTTACTCTGTATGACAGTCTGTAGGTCCATACACATCTCTACAAATGACCCAATTTCGTTCCTTTTTATGCCTGAGTAATATTCCATTGTATATATTTACCACATCTTCTTTATCCATTCATCTGTCGATAGGTATTTAGGTTGCTTCCATGCCCTGGCTACTGTAAATAGTTCTGCAATGAACATTGAGGTGCACGTGTCTTTTTGAATTATGGTTTCCTCTGGGTATAAGCCCAGTAGTGGGGTTGCTGGGTCATATGGTAATTCTGTTTTTACTTTTTTAAGGAACCCCCATACTGTTCTCCATAGTGGCTGTATCAATTTACATTCCCACCAACAGTGCAAGTGGGGTCCCTTTTCTCCACACCCTCTCCAGCATTTATTGTTTGTAGATTTTCTGATGATGTACATTCTAACTTCTGTGAGATGATACCTCATTGTAGTTTTGATTTGCATTTTTCTGATAATTAGTGATGTTGAGCAGCTTCTCATGTGCTTCTTGGCCACCTGTATGTCTTCTTTGGGGAAATGTCTATTTAGGTCTTCTGCCCATTTTTGAATTGGGTTGTTTGTTTTTTTTAATATTGACCTGCATGAGCTGTTTATATACTATGGAGATTAATCCTTTGTCCATTGATTCATTTGCAAATATTTTCTCCCATTCTGACTGTTCTCTTTTCGTATTGTTTGTATTTTCCTTTGCTTTGCAAAAGCTATTAGGTTTCATTAGGTCCCATTTGTTTATTTTTGTTTTTATTCTCATTTCTCTAGGGGGTGGGTCAAAAAGGATCTTGCAGTGCACGAACACATCATAGGGTGTTCTACCTATGTTTTCTCTAAGAGTTTTATAGTGTCTGATCTTACATTTACGTCTCTAATCCATTTTGAGTTTATTTTTGTGTACGGTGTTAGGGAGTGTTTTAATTTCATTCTTTTACATGTAGCTGTCCAATTTTCCCAGCACCACTTATTGAAGAGACTGTCTTTTCTCCATTGTATATCTTTGCCTCCTTTGTCATAGATTAGTTGGCCATGGGTGCGTGGGTTTATCTCTGGGCTTTCTATCCTGTTCCATTGATCTATATTTCTGTTTTTGTGCCAGTACCATATTGTCTTGATTGCTGTAGCTTTCTAGTATAGTCTGAAGTCAGGGAGTCTGATTTCTCCAGCTCCACTTTTTCCCTCAAGACTGCTTTGGCTATACGGGGTCTTTCGTGTCTTCATACAAATTTTAAGATTTTTTGTTCTAGTTCTGTAAAAAAATGCCATTGGTAATTTGATAGGGGTTGCATTGAGTCTGTAGATTGCTTTGGGTAGTATAGTCATTTTCACAGTATTGATTCTTCCAATCCAAGAACATGGTACATCTCTCCATCTGTTTATATCATCTATAATTTCTTTCATCAGTGTCTTATAGTTTTCCGCATACAGGTCTTTTGTCTCCTTAGGTGGGTTTATTCCTAGGTATTTTATTCTTTTTGTTGCAGTGGTAAATGGGAGTGTTCCCTGAATTTCTCTTTCAGATTTTTCATCAATAGTATATAGGAATGCAAGAGATTTCTGTGCATTAATTTTGTATCCTGCAACTTTATCAAATTCATTGATTATCTCTAATAGTTTTCTGGGGCATCTTTAGGAGTCTCTACGTATAGTATCATGTCATCTGCAAACAGTAACAGTTTTACTTCTATTCCAAATTGTATTCCTTTTATTTCTTTTTCTTTTCTGATTGCTGTGGCTAGGGCTTCCAAAACTATGTTGAATGATAGTGGTGAGAGTGGACATCCTTGTCTTGTTCCTGATCTTAGAGGAAATACTTCGAGTTTTTCACCATTCAGAGTGATGTTTGCTGTGGGCTTGTCATATATGGCCTTATTATGTTGAGGTAGGTTCCCTCTATGCCCACTATCTGGAGAGTTTTTATCATAAATGCGTGTTGAATTCTCTCAAAAGCTTTTTCTGCATCTATTGAGAAGATCATATAGATTTTATTCTTCAGTTTGTTACTATGGTGTATCACATTGATTGATTTGCTTATATTGAAGAATCCTTGCATCCCTGGGATAAATCCCACTTGATCATGGTGTATGATCCTTTTAATGTGTTGTTGGATTCTGTTTGCTAGTATTTTGTTGAGGACTTTTGCATCTATATTCATCAGTGATATTGCTATGTAATTTTCTTTTTTTGTAGTATCTTTGTCTGGTTTTGGTATCAGGGTGATGGTGGCCTCATAGAACAAGTTTGGAAGTGTTCCTTCCTCTGCAATTTTTTTGAAGAATTTGAGAAGGATGGGTGTTAACTGTTCTTTAAGTGTTTGATAGAATTCACCTGTGAAGCCATCTGGTCCTGTATTTTTGTTTGTTGGAAAAGTTCTAATCACAGTTTCAATTTCATTATTTGTGATTGGTCTGTTCATATTTTCTATTTCTTCCTGGTTCAGTCTTGAAAGGTTATACCTTTCTAAGAATTTGTCCATTTCTTCCAGGTTTTCCATTTTATTGGCGTAGATTTGCTTGTAGTAGTCTCTTAGGATGCTTTGTATTTCTGCAGTGTCTGTTGTAACTTCTCCTTTTTCATTTCTGTTTTATTGATTTGAGTCCTCTCCCTCTTTTTCTTGATGACTCTGGCTAATGGTTTATCAATTTGTTTATCTTCTCAAAGAACCAACTTTTAACTTTATTGATCTTTGCTATTGTTTTCTTTGTTTCTATTTCATCTATTTCTGCTCTGATCTTTATGATTTCTTTCCTTGTGCTAACTTTGGGTTTTCTTTGTTCTTCATTCTCTAGTTCCTTTATGTGTAAGGTTAGATTGTTTATTTGAGATTTTTCTTATTTCTTGATGTAGGCTTGTATTGCTATAAACTTCCATCTTAGAACTGCTTTTTCTGCATCCCGTAGGTTTTGGATCATCGTGTTTTCATTGTCATTTGTCTCTAGGTATGTTTTAGATTTCCTTTTTGATTTCTTCAGTGATCTCTTGGTTATTTAGTAACGTATTGTTTAGCCTCCATGTGTTTGTGTTAGTTACATTTTTTTCCCTATAATTGATTTCTGATCTCATAGTGTTGTGGTCTAGAAAAGATGCTTGATATGATTTCAGTTTTCTTAAATTTACTGAGGCTTGATTTGTGACCCAAGATGTGGTCTATCCTGGAGAATGTTCTGTGTGCACTTGAGAAGAAAGTGTAATCAGCTGTTTTTGGATGAAATGTCCTATAAATGTTAGTTAAGTCTATCTGGTCTATTGTGTCATTTAAAGCTTGTGTTTCCTTATTTATTTTCATTTTGCATGATCTGTCCATTGGTGAAAGTTGGGTATTAAAGTCCCCTACTATTATTGTGCTACTGTTGATTTCCCCTTTTATGATTGTTAGCATTTGCCTTATGTATTGAGGTGCTCCTATGTTGGGTGCATATGTATATATAATTGTTACATCTTCTTTTTGAATTGATCCTTTGATTATTATGTAGTGTCCCTCCTTGTCTCGTGTAACATTCTTTATTTTCAAGTCTATTTTATGTGATATGAGTATTGCTACTCCAGCTTTCTTTTGATTTCCATTTGCATGGAATATCTTTTTTTCCATCCCCTCACTTTCAGTCTGTATGTGTCCCTAGGTTTTGTATCCATTCAGCAAGCCTGTATCTTTAGGTTGGAGCATTTAATCCATTCACGTTTAAGGTAATTATAGATATGTATGTTCCTGTTACCATGTCTTAATAGTTTTGGGTTTGTTTTTGTAGGTCCTTTTCTCCTCTTGTGTTTCCCACTTAGAGAAGTTCCTTTAGCGTGTTTTGTAGAGCTGGTTTGGTGGTGCTGAATTCTCTTAGCTTTTGCTTGTCTGTAAAGCTTTTGATTTCTCCATCCAATCTTATTGAGATCCTTGCCAGGTTGAGTAATCTTGGTTGTAGGTTCTTCCCTTTCATCACTTTAATTATGTCATGCCAGTCCCTTCTGGCTTATAGAGTTTCTGCTGAGAAATCAGCTGTTAACCTTATGGGAGTTGCCTTGTATGTTATTTGTCATTTTTCCATTGCTGCTTTCAATAATTTTTCTTTGCCTTTAATTCTTGCCAGTTTGATTATTGTGTGTCTTGGCATGTTTCTCCTTGGGTTTATCCTGTATGGGACTCTCTGTGCTTCCTGGACTTGGGTGGCTATTTTCTTTCCCATATTAGAGAAGTTTTTGACTATAATCTCTTCAAATATTTTCTCGAGTCCTTTCTCTCTCTCTTCTCCTTCTGGTACCCCTATAATGCGAATGTTGTCCCAGAGGTCTCTTAGGCTGTCTTCCTTTCTTTTCATTCTTTTTTCTTTATTCTGTCCTGCAGCAATGAATTCCACCATTCTGTCTTCCAGGTCACTTATCCGTTCTTCTGCCTCAGTTAGTCTGCTATTTATTCCTTCTAGTGTATTTTTCATTTCACTTATTGTAGTGTTCATCTCTGTTTGTTCTTTAATTCTTCTAGGTCTTTGTTAAACATTTCTTGCATCTTCTCAATCTTTGCTTCCATTCTTTTTTCTGAGGTCCTGGATCATCTTCACTATCATTATTCTGAATTATTTTTCTGGAAGGTTGCCTATCTCCACTTCATTGAATTGTTTTTCTGGGGTTTTATCTCTTTTCTTCATCTGGTACATATCCCTCTGCCTTTTCATCTTGCCTATACTTCTGTGAATGTGGTTTTTGTTTCACAGGCTGCAGGATTGTAGTTCTTCTTGGTTCTGCTGTCTGCCCTCTGGTGGATGAGGCTATCTAAGAGGCTTGTGCAAGTTTGCTGATGGGAGGGACTGGTGGTGGGTAGAGCTGGCTGTTGTTCTTGTGGGAAGAACTCAGTAAAACTTTAATCCACTTGTCTGCTAATGGATGGGGCTGTGTTCCCTGCCTGTTGGTTGTTTGGCCTGAGGTGATCCAACACTGGAGCCTACCTGGGCTCTTTGGTGGGACTAATGACAGACTCTGGGAGGGCTCACTCCAATGAGTACTTCCCAAACTTCTGCTGCCAGTGTCCTTGTTCTCACAGTGAGACACAGCCACCCACAGCCTCTGCAGGAGACCCTCCAACACTAGCTGGTAGCTCTGGTTCAGTCTACTATGGGGTCACTGCTCCTTCTCCTTGGTCCTGATGAGCACACTACTGTGTGTGCTCTCCAAAGTGGAGTCTGTGTCCCCCAGTGCTGTTGAAATCCTGCAATCAAAAACCACTAGCCTTCAAAGTCTAATTCTCTAGGAATTCCTCCTCCCATTGCCAGACCCCTGGGTTAGGAAGCCTGACGTGGGGCTCAGAACCTTAAATCCAGTGGGTTGACTTCTGTGGTATAAGTGGTCTCCAGTTTGTGAGTTACCAACACAGCAGTTATGGAATTTGATTTTGTTGTGATTGCACCCCTCCTACCATCTCATTGTGGATTGTCCTTTGTCTTTGGATGTAGGGTATTTTTTTGGTGAGTTCTAGTGTCTTCTTGTCGATGATTGTTCAGCAGTTAGTTGTGATTCTGGTGCTCTTGCAACAGGGAGTGAGAGCACGTCCTTCTGCTCCGCCCTCTTGAACCAATCTCTGTAACTAGGTTTTTGAGATTAACTAAAATTTCTTAAAATTCTCTTGCAAATTGTTGAAAATTGTATTTTCTTTAGTCTTTGCAAAGTATTACATATCTTCAGAGGTTTATAAACTCCTTTATTCTAATTTCTCTTTTTTAATGAGAAGCAGAGATAGTAATGAATTTATACTGTAGAATTTTTTTAATAATTTAATTTCATTTGAAATCTTATTCAAAAAGTATGAGACAGTTCTTAATGGAAAATTCAAAATGTACAACAGATACAAAATTTATAGCAGCACTTTCGTTTGGTTAAAGAAGATAAATACTTGGATATATTCATTCAATAAGTATAGATTAAAGCCTGACCATTTAGGAAGAAATCAAAAACACCTCTCTCAATTCTTTCCTTCTTTTTATACTACTTCCCTTTCCCTCTCTCTGTTTATGTGTGAATTTCTTATGCCATTGGAGATGACATTCATTTATATTTCACATTTACTCTAGAAAAAGAAATATTATGCAATATTAGCATGTACTCTCACAAACTAAGCCCTACATGTTAGATTCTTAGTAATGGGTAAGGATTAACTAAAAATTGCTTCTGGTTAACATCTGTAATTTTTATTTTAATGTATCTCTTTTTCTATTGCGTTTTCTTGTGTGCTGCAGTATTCTGATAGATTTCTTTGTGCCTAAACAACATTCCATAATAGAAAGAGATAAGTATTAAAATGTGAAGGGAATTTTGTGAGGTTCTTGACAAATATAAATTTAATGACAGAAATCCTGATTGGAGATAAATTTTTCTCAGAAACACAATGCCATATATTCAATGTTCAATGAAGTATGGTTTGTAAAATTCAGCATGATATTCTACAGAAGCTAGATTGTATAACAAGCATAACTATTTTTACATTATTTTCTCAAATTTCATCTGTTTATAGCTACTATTCACAAGTAATATTTGGTAACATACAGCGTGATCTGCAGGAATGCTAAGAGATAGTTTAAATATAAATTTATTTATTTTTTTAACATCTTTATTGGAGTATAATTGCTTTACAATGGTGTGTTAGTTTCTGCTCTATAACAAAGTGAATCAGCTATACACATACACACTTCCCATATCTCTTCCCTCTTGCATCTTCCTCCCTCCCACCCTCCCTATCCCACCCCTCTAGGTGGTCACAAACCACCGAGCTGATTTCCCTGTGCTGTGCGGCTGCTTCCCACTACCTATCTATTTTACGTTTGGTAGTGTATATATGTCCATGCCACTCTCTCACTTTGTCTCAGCTTACCCTTCGCCATCCCCATATCCTCAAGTCCATTCTCTAATAGGTCTGTGTCTTTATTCCTGTCTTACCCCTAGGTTCTTCATGACCTTTTTTTGGGGGGGCAGGGGTTCCATATATATATGTTAGCATATGGTATTCGTTTTTTCTCTTTCTGACTTACTTCATTCTGTATGACAGACTCTAGGTCCATCCACCTCACTACAAATATCTCAATTTCGTTTCTTTTTATGGCTGAGTAATATTCCATTGTATATATGTGCCAAATCTTCTTTATCCGTTCATCTGTTGATGGACACTTAGGTTGCTTCCATGTCCTGGCTATTGTAAATAGAGCTGCAATGAACATTTTGGTGCATGACTCTTTTTGAATTATGGTTTTCTCAGGGTATATGCCCAGTAGTAGGACTGCTGGGTTGTATGGTAGTTGTATTTTTAGTTTTTTAAGGAACCTCCATACTGTTCTCCATAGTGGCTGTATCAACTTACATTCCCACCAACAGTGAAAGAGTGTTCCCTTTTCTCCACAGCCTCTCCAGCATTTATTGTTTCTAGATTTTTTGATGATAGCCATCCTGACCGGTGTGAGATGATATCTCATTTTAGTTTCGATTTGCATTTCTCTAATGATTAATGATGTTGAGCATTCGTTCATGTATTTGTTGGCAATCTGTATATCTTCTTTGGAGGAATGTCTATTTGGGTCTTCTGCCCATTTTTGGATTGGGTTGGGTTTTTTTTTGTTATTGAGCTGCATGAGCTGCTTGTAAATCTTGGAGATTAATCCTTTGTCAGCTGCTTCATTTGCAAATATATTCTCCCACTCGGAGGGTTGTCTTCTGGTCTTGTTTATGGTTTCCTTTACTATGCAAAAGCTTTTAAGTTTCATTAGGTCCCATTTGTTTATTTTTGTTTTTATATCCATTTCTCTAGGAGGTGGGTCGAAAAGGATCTTGCTGTGATGTATGTCATAGAGTGTTCTGCCTATGTTTTCCTCTAAGAGTTTGATAGTGTCTGGCCTTACATTTAGGCCATTAATCCATTTTGAGTTTATTTTTGTGTATGGTGTTAGGGAGTGTTCTAATTTCATACTGTTACATGTAGCTGTCCAATTTTCCCAGCACCACTTATTGAAGAGGCTGTCTTTTCTCCACTGTATATTCTTGCATCCTTTATCAAAGATAAGGTGACCATATGTGTGTGGGTTTATCTCTGGGATTTCTATCCTGTTCCATTGATCTATATTTCTGTTTTTGTGCCAGTACCAGACAGTCTTGATTATTGTAGCTTTGTAGTATAGTCTGAAGTCAGGGACCCTGATTCATACAGCTCCATTTCTTGTTCTCAAGATTGCTTTGGCTATTCGGGGTCTTTTGTGTTTCCATACTAATTTTGAAATTTTTTGTTCTTGTCTGTGAAAAATGGCAGTGGTAATTTGATAAGGATTGCATTGAATCTGTAGATTGCTTTGGGTAGTAGTCCTTTTCACAATGTTGATTCTTCCAATCCAAGAACATGGTATATCTCTCCATCTACTTGCATCATCTTTAATTTCTTTCATTACTGTCTTATAATTTTCTGCATGCAGGTCTTTTGTCTCCTTAGGTCGGTTTATCCCTAGATATTTTATTCTATTTTGTTGCAATGGTAAATGGGAATATTTTCTTAATTTCACTTTCAGATTTTTCATCATTAGTGTATAAGAATGCCAGAGATTTCTGTGAATGAACTTTGTATCTTGCTACTTTACCAAATTCATTGATTGGCTCTAGTAGGTTTCTGGTAGTATCTTTAGGATTCTCTTTGTAGAGTATCATGTCATCTGCAAACAGTGACATCTTTACTTCTTCTTTTCCAATTTGGATTCCTTTTATTTCTTTTTCTTCTCTGATTGCTGTGGCTAAAACTTCCAAAACTATGTTGTATAATAGTGGTGAGAGTGGGCAACCTTGTCTTGTTCCTGATCTTAGTGGAAATGGTTTCAGTTTTTCACCATTGAGGACGATGTTGGCTGTGGGTTTGTCATATATGGCCTTTATTATGTTGAGGAAAGTTCCCTCTATGCCTACTTTCTGGAGGGTTTTTATCATAAATGGGTGTTGAATTTTGTTGAAAGCTTTCTCTCCATCTAGTGAGATGATCATATGGTTTTCTTCTTCAATTTGTTAATATGGTGTATCATGTTGATTGATTTGCATATATTGAAGAATCCTTGCATTCCTGGAATAAACCCCACTTGATCATGGTGTATGATCCTTTTAATGTGCTGTTGGATTGTGTTTGCTAGTATTTTGTTGAGGATTTTTGCATCTATGTTCATCAGTGATATTTGCCTGTAGTTTTTTTTGTGTGTGACATCTTTGTCTGGTTTTGGTATCAGGGTGATGGTGGCCTCCTAGAATGAGTTTGGGAGTGTTACTCCCTCTGCCATATTTTGGAAGAGTTTGAGAAGGATAGGTGTTAACTCTTCTGTAAATGTTTGATAGAATTCGCCTGTGAAGCCATCTGGTCCTGGGCTTTTGTTTGTTGGAGGATTTTTAATCACAGTTTCAATTTCAGGGCTTGTGATTGGTCTGTTCATATTTTCTATTTCATCCTCGTTCTGTCTCAGCAGGTTGTGCATTTCTAAGAATTTGTCCATTTATTCCAGATTGTCCATTTTATTGGCATAGAGTTGCTTGTAGTAATCTCTCTTGATCCTTTGTATTTCTGCAGTGTCAGTTGTTACTTCTCCTTTTTCATTTCTAATTCTATTGATTTGAGTCTTGTCCCTTTTTTTCTTGATGAGTCTGGCTAATGGTTTGTCAATTTTGCTTATCTTCTCAAAGAACCAGCTTTTAGTTTTATTGATCTTTGCTATCATTACCTTCATTTCTTTTTCATTTATTTGTGATCTGATCTTTATGATTTCTTTCCTTCTGCTAACTTTGGTTTTTTTTGTTCTTCTGTCTCTAATTGCTTTAGGTGCAAGTTTAGGTTGTTTATTTGAGATGTTTCCTGTTTCTTAAGGTGGGATTGTATTGCTATAAACTTCCCTCTTAGAACTGCTTTTGCTGCATCCCATAGGTTTTTGTTGTCGTGTCTCCACTGTCATTTGTTTCTAGGTTTTTTTTTGTTGTTGTTGTTTTTGTTTGTTTGTTTTTGCGGTACGAGGGCCTCTCACTGTTGTGGCCTCTCCCATTACAGAGCACAGGCTCAGGACACGCAGGCTCAGTGGCCATGGCTCACGGGCCCAGCCGCTCCATGCCATGTGGGATCCTCCCAGACCGGGGCACGAACCCGTGTCCTATGCATCGGCAGGCGGACTCTCAACCACTGTGCCACCAGGGAAGCCCTGTTTCTAGGTATTTTTTTATTTCCTCTTTGATTTCTTCAGTGATCACTTGGTTATTAAGTAGTGTATTGTTTATCCTCCATGTGTTTGTATTTTTTACAGATCTTTACCTGTAATTGATATCTAGTCTCATAGCATTGTTGTCGGAAAAGATACTTGATATGACTTCAATTTTCTTAAATTTACCAAGGCTTGATTTGTGACCTAAGATATGATTTATCCTGGAGAATGTTCCATGAGCACTTGAGAAAAATGTGTATTCTGTTGTTTTTGGATGGAATGTCCTATTTTAATTAAGTCCATCTTTTTTAATGTATCATTTAAAGCTTGTGTTTCCTTATTTATTTTCATTTTGGATGATCTGTCCAATTGTGAAATTGGGGTGTTAAAGTCCCCTACTATGATTATGTTACTGTCGATTGCCCCTTTTATGGCTGTTAGTATTTTGCCTTATGTATTGTGGTGCTCCTATGTTGGGTGCATAAATATTTACAATTGTTATATATTCTTCTTGGATCGATCCCTTGATCATTATGTAGTGTCCTTCTTTGTCTCTTCTAATAGTCTTTAATTTAAAGTCTATTTTGTCTGGTATGAGAATTGCTACTCCAACTTTCTTTTGATTTCCATTTGCATGGAATATCTTTTTCCATCCCCTCACTTTCAGTCTGTATGTGTCCCTAGGTCTGAAGTGTGTCTCTTGTAGACAGCATATATATGGGTCTTGTTTTTGTATCCATTCAGCCAGTCTGTGTCTTTTGGTGGGAGCATTTAATCCATTTACATTTAAGGTAATTATCAATATGTATGTTCCTATTCCCATTTTCTTAATTGTTTTGGGTTTGTTATTATAGGTCTTTTCCTTCTCTTGTGTTTCTTGCCTAGAGAAGTTCCTTTACCATTTGTTGTAAAGCTGGTTTGGTGGTGCTGAGCTGTCTCAGCTTTTGCTTGTCTGTAAAGCTTTTAATTTCTCCATCAAATCTGAATGAGGTACTTACTGGGTGGGGTAATCTTGGTTGTAGGTTTTTCTCCTTCATCACTTTAAATATGTCCTGCCACTCCCTTCTGGCTTGCCGTGTTTCTGCTGAAAGATCAGCTGTTACCCTTATGGGGATTCCCTTGTGTGTAATTTGTTGTTTTCCCTTGCTGCTTTTAATATGTTTTCTTTGTATTTAATTTTTGATAGTTTGATTAATATGTGTCTTGGCATATTTCTCCTTGGATTTATCATGTATGGGACTCTCTGTGCTTCCTGGACTTGATTACCTACTTCCTTTCCCATATTAAGGAAGTTTTCAAGTATAATCTCTTCAAATATTTTTTCAGTCCCTTTGTTTTTCTCTTCTTCTTCTGGGAGCCCTATAATTTGAATGTTGGTGCGTTTAATGTTGTCCCAGAAATCTCTGAGACTGTCCTCAGTTCTTTTCATTCTTTCTTCATTTCTTTTTTGAGTGCTTCAGTATTCTGATAGATCTTTTTTGTCTAAACAAGATTCCATAATAGAAAGAGATAAGTATTAAAATGTGAAGTGAATTTTGTGAGGTTCTTGACAAATATAAATTTAATGACAGAAATCCTGTTTAGAGATAAATTTTTCTCAGAACCACAATGCCATATTTTCAATGTTGAATGAAGTATGGTTTGTAAAACTCAGCATGATACTCTAAAGAAGCTAAATTGTATAAAACGTAACTATTTTTATATTATTTTCTCAAATTTCATCTGTTTATAGCTACTATTCCCAACTAATATTTGGTATCACACAGGGTGATCTGCAGGAATACTAAGAGATAGATTAAATATAATTTTTTTTGTCTTGTTACAGTCTATATTTTCAAAAGCATTAAAACATCAATAGAATTAATTAATGCAAGACACTGTGATGATATTTCATAATACTTATCATTTAGGTGGACCTTAAAATTCTTCACAGAGGTTTTGGCCACCTCACTCTCTTCTCACATAATTTACCAAGATTGTTCAACATCAAAGTAAAGAAATAAAATGTAATGCTCTGTTATGCAAAGTAGAAGTTTGCCTTTTTTGGTAATGTAACCTCTCCTTAGGCAATTCTTTACCTTTAATACAGGGTATTTAAGTACAAATTTTCTGCCATTAGCATATGACCTATTAAACATATCACTGCCCAGATATTAGAATACAAAGCTGAAATCAAACAAGAGGACGTGCTCCATTTCTGATTGTTGAGTAATAGTTTCTGTTCATTAAACTCCATCTTTATGCTTGGCCAGTAATACTTGTCTGCTGTGCACAAGGTGAGGATCTGTATTGTTAAACAATCAAATGGTATGATTCCTCATTCTTTCACGTGGAAAAGCATTATCATCCAACTCTTATAAGTGCTAAATTGAGGGGAAGGCTGTATAGCCTTGTAAATAAAACCATTGGCTTTGGAGTCAGAAAAACGAGCTTGAATTCCAGGTTTGAATATATTAGCTGAATAGCTCTGTAGTATGCTGAATCCTCATTTATTTCACTTCAAAATGAGTACAGTATTGGTACTTTCTCATCAGGTTACTATGAATCAAATAGGAAGTACTCAGTAAATATTTATGAGTTACCTGAAAGTCATAATTACCAAAATGTAACTCACATTTCTGGACACCATGGTTAAGGAGGTATGTACTTTTTTCCTGGTAGTTTTTAGTGCAGCCTCTGCATCACTAGCAGTAGTTGATTGGGTTTATAGTCGGTTTATTATTTGGGAATTTTATTCCTATTTGTTATTTATTTAACACCCCCAGTGTTTGCTATACCTTGACAAGGCCTATAAAACACACAGTTATTGCCCTTGTGGAGTTTCCATTTATAAGAAAACAAACTGGGAAGAAAAGAACCAGTTGCTCAAGTTATTTGACATCCATTTAGGTCAGAGAATGTTATTTGTTCTACACTTCCATATCAGTAAGTGTCCTACCTAATTGGTCCTTGTAGTAATATTCTCCAAAATACATTTTGAGGAGGGAAAATGAGTATTTTATGATATATGAGATGGAAGATTTCTAAAGGAGTATTTAAAAAGTTTCCTATTTCTGCACTCTAAAGTCAATGTGGAGAGACTAAAGAACCAATAAAGTGTGTACGTTGCAGGTGTTAAGGGGATAATAACATGAAAGGTAAATAGACAGTTCACACTTAGAATGAGCTGATGATCTTCTCTTACAGCACCACCGAAACATATTTATTATAACTGGATCTATGTAATTCCCACCCACTTACCTTTTTCTCAGAATTTATAAATCTCTTACTTTATCTCCATGTTGTACTCCTGTTTCTCATCAGAGAGCTTATCGTGGCTCATTTTCTTTCTGTCTTCTCTAGGACTTAGTTCAGTCAATTTTCTTGCCCTCTTCAGTCTTTAATCCATTCTCCACTGGTATCTTTCCTTCAATCTACAAACATATTCAAAAGTGAACCATGTTAATAGCAATTCATAATGACTAAAATCTCTCCTTGACTGTGTTTTCCTTACCAAAATATCCCCCCCCATCATTCTGTTTTCTTTCATATCTTGGCCTCCAAAAGAAAGTCTCCACTACCTCCAACTCTTCATCTGACCTCCAAAAGAAAGTCTCCACTACCTCCAACTCTTCATCTATATTTCACTTATCCAATTCCAGTATACTCTGTATAGAAACTATTGTCTTAAGTATTAATGGTGACCTCTTAATTACCAGGCCCTGTATCCTAATCTCCCTCTTCACTTTCTTGATATCTTCAGCATTTGATAATGTTTCTCTATCCTTCCATAAAAATCTGTTCTCCATTGCATTCTCCAAAATCACTCCTGTAGCTTTTTCTCTCTAACTCTGATTCCTTGACTTAACCCTCTTTATCTGTCCTGTTAAGCCAGACTATGTCTCCTGTGAGTTGTTCACAAGGTATAGGTAGTCCTAAGGATGTACATTTAGTGAAGGCAGTACTATGAAAATTACACCATGATCATCCATGGAGTAGATGAGAGATGAGCATCCTGCCAAGATAACAGACAGTGGAAATAACAGAGATTGGAGTCTTCCTGGAAGTTAAAATTGACATCAAATTAAGTAAGGTTTGTCCTGGGCTTCCCTGGTGATGCAGTGGTTAAGAATCCGCCTGGCAATGCAGGGGACATGGGTTCAAGCCCTGACCTGGGAAGGTCCCACATGCTGCTGAGCCACTAAGCCCATGCACCACAACTACTGAGCCTGTGCTCTAGAGCCTGTGAGCCACAACTACTGAGCCTGCATGTGCCACAACTACTGAAGCCCGTGCTCCTAGAGCCCATGCTCCACAGCAAGAGAAGCCACCACAATGAGAAGCCTGTGCACCACAATGAAGAGTAACCCCTGCTCGCTGCAACTAGAGAAGGTCTGTGTGCAGCAACAAAGACCCCACACAGACAAAAATAAATAAATAAAATAAATAATTTTTTTAAAAAAAGTAAGTTGTGTACCAACAACCAGGACTTTAGCTTTGGTAATGGCAAACAATAATTTGGACCAACCATCCACTCAGAACAACTAGAAAGCCTAGAAAAAAATTTTTAAATAAGAATTCTCTTTGAAAACACCAGAGGGTTAATAAGGCAGTGAAAAATATCCAGGAGAAGAAGGAAACTCAAAGAGGTTAGCCCAGCATTTGTAGCTGCCAGTTGCTAATTCCAGAAGTGGCAGCTGAGAAACTAAACAGAACTTTTGATGACAGTCTTTAGGGAGTACAGGTGAACTCAAAGCCAACTGGACCTTGAAGGAACTGAAGCTCAGTTTCAAATCATCTTAGTCCTTGAATTGGATTAAATTGATCCTGGATGCCAGAGTCCCTAAATGCCTCATAAAAGCAGTTTTAAATACTCTTTGGGGAAAAACAAATTCTTACACACAAATCATTTCAGTAATATTTCATATTTAGTTTCCATCACTAAACCAGAAATTAGTCAGTCATGAAGAGACAAAGCATGATTTTTAAAAGAGAGAAAAATCCAGGTAATAAAACACACTAGGGCAGGGGGGTATTCAGACAAATGCTATAAATATGTTCAAGGAAAATAAATTGGAAACTATAAAGAATAAAACAAAAATTATAGAACTGAAAAATATAATACCCAAGCTTATGAACTCAGTGGACTGGTTTATGATCAGATTATACACAGCTAAAGATAAATAGTGAACTAGAAGTTATTTCAGAAGGAAATATCCAGAATAAAGCATGGAGACAAAAAGAAGAGTACAAGAGGCATTGGAGTTACAATGAGAAGTCTAATTCATGTGTAATTAGAATCCCAAAAGGAGAAATAAAATAGAACAGAAGCCACATTTGGATAGAGAATGGCTAAGAATGTCCCCAAACTGATGAAAGACATCAAGTTACAGTTTCAAGGACCCCCCAAACTTCCTAGGAACAGCATCTTAAAACCCACTGGGAGCCAAAATCATAGGCAATGGACATTCTCAGGGAATATGGCTCACAAGAGCTTTTGAGGGGAGGGGGTACTGATGGAATCCAGCAAACCAAAATACAAAACAAAATATCAGTTAAGGGAGAAGTTTGATAAAATGTACTAGGATAAGCTTCAAATGCATGTAAATACAGAACGAAGAGTAAACAACTGTGGGAATTATTGCTACAGATCAGAATGCAAACATAAATCTTGAGAATGTAAAATTAACAGAACTCACCAAAGGTATGAGTTTAAGAGGTCTGTTTCATTGATGTGTGTTTCAGTTTTTGTTCCAGTACCATGCTGTTTTTATTACTGTAGCTTTGTAGTGTAGTCTGAAGTTAGGGAGTGTGATGCCTCCAGCTTTGTTCTTTTTTCTCAAGATTGCTTTGGTAATTCAGGGTCTTTTGTGGTTCCATATAAATGTTATGATTATTTGTTCTAGTTCTATGAAAAATGTCATGGGTATTTTGATAGAGATTGAATTAAATCTGTAGATTGCTTTGGGTACTGTGGACACTTTAACAATGTTAATTCTTCCAATCCACTTCTTTCTAGTGTTTTCAAATTGCTTCATCTCAACATCACTAATCATCAGAAAAATGCATATCAAAACCAGAATGAGATATCACCTCACACCTGTCATAGTGGCTATCATAAAAAAGACCACAAATAACAAATGTTGGCAAGGATGTGAAAAAAAGGGAAGGTTTATACACTGTTAGTGGAAATGTAAATTGGTGCAGCCACTGTGTAAAACAGTATGGAGTTTTCTCAAAAAACTAAAAGTAAAGCTGCCATATGATCCAACAATGTCACTGCTGGTATATATCTGAAAAAAATAAAAACAATAATTCAAAAAACTATATGCACCCCAATGTTCATGGCAGCATTATTTACAATAGCCAAGATAGGGACACAACCTAAGTGTCCACCAACAGAAGAATGGATAAAGAAGATGTGAGGTGGATATTTAGATGTGTGTGTGTGTGTGTGTGTGTATGTGTGTATACACACACACACATATATATATATATATATATATATATATCACACATGGAATATTACTATATATGTCTATATATCACACATGGAATATTACTCAACCATGAAAAAGAATGAAATTCTGCCATTTGCAAAAGTGTGGTTGGACCTAGAGAGTAGTATGCTTAGTGAAATATCAGATTAAGGCAAATACTATATGTTATCACTTATATGTGGAATCTTAAAGATAAATATGTATATATAAAAACAGATGCACAAATATGGAGAACACACTAGTGATTATCAATAGGGAGAGGAAATGAGGGAGGAGCAGGATAGGGGTATGGGATTAAGAGATACAAACTACTATGTATAAAATAGATGAGCAATAAGGGTATATTGTACAGCACAGGGAAATATAACCATTATTTTTAATAACTTTAAATGAAGTATCTATAAAAATATTGAATAACTATGTTGTACACCTGAAACTAATATAATATTGTAAATCAACTATACTTCAAATAAGTAAATAATAAAAGTGAAAGAAAATGTACTACTGAAGGGGACTACTCAACTCATGGAACTTTCACTCAAACAATAGTAAACATCTTACATTTCTGCACAGTGCTGATATGGTAAGAAAAAAAGAATATGTCCTCTTCTTGGATTTACATATATTGTTTATGGTTTTGCTTTTCTCTTTTTAATGGCACCATACCTACTTCTTCTGAATCTATAAATTATAGTTTTCACACACAAATCTCTTTGATGATGATGAAAACCATGTTTAAGAGCCAGCCAGATGACTTTCCCATTTTCTGTTATGTACATACATCTATGATTTTCATGGGGTAGGGAGAGGTTAGGGAGAAGGGGAAGAAAACAACTATCATGAATGTTGAACCTGTCTAGTTATTCTAGAATCTATCATTGTTCCTTTGAAGAAATTCAACATTTGCCTTACAACCAGAGAATAAACATCAGCTGCTAGAGAAAGCTATTGAATTTCAAAATCCCTTTGAAATGTCACGTTAACCTGTTTAACTTTCAGTCAGTTCTTTCACCAAACATTTCCTGATGACTCCCAGATCTAAGACTGCTTATATTTCTCTAACTTAAAAGTTTGTTTCCTTCACTTGCAAACGAACTGTGGTGAATGAATCAGCGCTGTTTAGACCTGGGAGAAGTATATCACAGCTGCAATCTGTGTACAATCGTTCTGCAGGTTAGTTCAATTTGTGAACATTGAACAGGGTCAAATGTAAAATCTGGTCATTTGACTAAAACTACATGGCTCTAGACTTTTATTTAGCTCTCCATTAAATTTTAATCTTTAAAGCTGTATTTGTTTCACTTATTATCTTTTATTCTGAGATATGTAGAAATCAGACAACCATTAATTTATTATTTGACTCAGCAACACCCATTGAGTGTCTGTTTGCTAGGTGCTGTGGGTAAAAGTGAAAAAAATGGTGTGCCCCTTGTTCTTGAACCACATTATGGTATAAACTGAGACAGTTATGTAAGTTCTGAAAAGTTAGAATATAATAGGCTAAATATTATAATAGATGTTAAAATTCTATAAGAGCACAAAGGAATTAATAAATGAATGAAGTTTTCTTCTTCCAGGCAGAACTGGATTTATAGTCAGCTCTTCATATCTGTGGGTTCTGCATCTGTATATTCAACCAACCTTGGGTAGAAAATATTTGGTAAAAAAATAATCAGAATGTTGTAAAAAACAAAATTTGTATTTGCCTCATTCAGGAAACTACATAGTATTCACACTGTATTAGGTATTATAAGTAACCTAGAGATTATTTAAAGTATGTAAGAGGATGTACAAATACTATGACATTTTGTATAAGGAATTTGAGCATCCATAGATTTTGGTATCCGTGGGGGGCCTGGAACCAATCGCCCATAGATACCAAGGGATGTATAACTGATCCTTTTAGTGTGAGAGCAATAGGAATTGTGTGCTGAATCATCAGTAGCTTTGTTTCCTGGGACATAATATCAGGGGGCCTTTCCTTGTAATGTCATTAATAGTCTTCCTGCCTTACACTTATTGTTAGTTAAACTTGTTCTTTGAACTTTATGAACTTTGATTTCCATGACCTGTGAATGCACATTATTGAGAAGACTAATATTCTTAGACATGGATGGCCACCTAACAGTAATTGTGGTATAACCTATCTGAATGAGACATTTCATCCTAGAATTAGAATTCCTAATATTTTTGAAGCCATTGTCTTTTTTGAGAATCTAATTGAAATTAGAGTCTCTCTATACAAGAAAGCACATATATATTAATTTTGTATAATATCAAGGGGTTTATAAAACACCCTCATGTCTATGATGGGCTCCAGTTCAATGACTTTTGCACTAGAGAAACATCTCGATTCAAGCCACAATTCCCAAATCTGAGTCTGTGACAGTCAAAGGATAAATGTTGACAATTTCTACCTATTAAACTCACTTGGCTCATTCATTCCTGATGCTTCAAGTTTCCTACTTTGTTTTAGAGGATCCCAATCTTGGCATCAACCAACCCGGGCAGTGTCCCAGTAAGATTAATCTGGGCTCCTGTAGGAGTTTTGTGCTAGACACAAAGAATAGAAGGGATGAAATGATTTCTGAGGGTCTGAGTAGATCAAATACTCCAGACTAGTGCTGTCCGATAGAAATATAATGCAAGCCACCAACTTGAGCCACATTGTAATTTTAAATTTTGAGAAGCCACATTGAGAAAAGTAAAAGAGAATAATTGAAATTAATTTTAATAGTATAATCTAGTTAAACTAATATATCCAATATATTTTAACATATAATCAATATAAAAATAAGATAGTTTACATTCCTTTTTTTTATACTAAGTCCTTAAAATCCGGTATGTGTTTTACACTTACAGCACATCTCAATTTGGACTAGCTACATTTCAAGAATTATAGGTTCTTGAAAGCTATAGATGTCTAGTAGCTACCACATTGGACAGCACAGTTTTAAATCTGGAATAAATATCAATTTTTCTGTATATCTGGCTTTGTTATATCAGTGATCAGCTTTTCACCTTTCAAAAAACCCTCTCCCCCATAATAACTATCTGGTAATAAATGAATAGACAGTTTCTTCTATTGTACTGTATCACACATGGAGGAGGATATAAGCCATACCCCCTGAAGTCATGCAGTGCAGTGATCCTGACAATGAAGAAGCTACATCTTTTCATTCCTCTTCTGTAATGGGCCAGTGGATTTGGTGCAGCTACAAAACAGCCTTAAAAATAAAATAACCAAAACAGATCTTTGTACCCACATCCAAAATCAAGCAAATTCATTCTAACATCCTCTCTAAAAATTTCTTCAGCCTGACTGTACCAGGGTTGCCGTTCAGATCAGCATTAAAAGTTGAGTGTGAATTCTGGGTAAATCGGTGCATTCCTGATAAGGAGCAAGTAAGCACAGCATATATGAAACCAGGAATGGTGCTTATAATGAAAGATATTTAAAGTTAATGATTATTCTTTTAAAGGGGGATGGGGATTCTTCTCTCCCCATCCCCTTCACCACACAAAAAAATATTGCTCTCTTATTCAGGTATTATAGAGCATTTACCTGAATAGTCTTGAAGACTAAATGCCAAAACTGCAGTTCATATGCAGCAGCTATTTTACAGAGACATTTTTAGCATGATTACTCAGTTAAGCTACTTCTTATATGCATTTCATTTTTAGAATAACAATTTTCTTGCCATCAAATGGAAAAAATTCCCCCCAATTTTTCCAGGCACCATTTTTTTTTTAATCCAATGAAGTGCTCTGTTGTGTTTTTAAATGGCATCATTTGGAACAGACATATCATCCTTTGAGGAAAGGACACACTATTAAGTTTGTTAAAAGCTATAATGGGCATCTTGAATCTTTTTCTCAGAGGTAAAAAAAACCCTCATGCTAACAGTTAATAATCATTAATAAGAATTTTTTAAAATAGTGGCTACAATATTGTAGTGTTAATTGCATTATTCACTGAAAGAAATGCAATGAGTCATATTTTATAGTTGATACTTTTGCAATTTGGAGAACCTTTTAGGCACTTGATAAAGAATGAGAGGACTCCAAACCGGGTAAAATGAGTCTAGAAAAATAATCTCCTTTCTTTAATAAGGTTTAGGAAATTTGCAGTTAAGAAGGCTAAAGCAACTTGAAAATGCGGCATGGATTCATTCTCTTTTCAAACTCAACAGGACCTCAACAGGATCAGTTGATTTCAATTGTTCCCAACCTTTTCAAAATCAAAGACACTTGGGACTTCCCTGGTGGCGCAGTGGTAAAGAATCCGCCTGCCAATGCAGAGGACACGGGTTCGAGCCCTGGTCAGGGAAGATCCCACATGCTGCAGAGCAACTAAGCCCGTGTGCCACAACTACTGAGCCTGCGCTCTAGAGCCCGCAAGGCACAACAACTGAAGCCCACTCTCCTAGAGCCTGTGCTCCACAGCAGGAGAAGCCACTGCAATAAGAAGCCCACGCACCACAACAAAGAGTAGTCCCCACTCGCCGCAACTAGAGAAAGCCTGTGTGCAGCAATAAGACCCAATGAAGCCAAAAATAAATAAAAATTTAGAAAAAAAAATCAGACCATTTTGTTATTCCTCATTACCAGCTTTTCTCACAACATGAACCTAATGTTTAAGGGAAAAAAATGTGTTTTTCTACCAAATATAAAGTTTATTTCCCTATTAGTGAAAAGCATATACAATTACAAAGCAGCTTCTGCTGAGTGTAAAACAATGTGTGTTACAATGATGGATCAAAATAATTCCAGAGAAAATGAACACAGTTATGTGATATTTAAGTTAGCCTCCACAGATGGACCAGACAAAACACAGAAGACTTAACTACATTAAGAAGCCAAAGCAAGTTGGTGCGTTCTCCAGGATTAGTTGTCCATGTTTATTTACTGCATACTGATAAGTGTGCTCACAGCTCAGCTCAAAAATGCCAGATTCCTTAGTAACTAAAAGAAAATTGATACTTCAAAAAGAACGAGGTGAAGTACTAAATGCTTGAATTTAAGCTCCTTCACACCTCTCCTTGTAATAACCTTCACCTCTTCTAACAGTTAAATCCTTTTCATCATCCCAAACTCAAATGTTCTGGCCATGAGAAGGCTGCCTCCTACTACAGGAAGCATAATTGACTAAGGGTCCAAGCTGCTGCTCTCTGAAGTTCATCCCTGCATTTGCACTGAGGCTGTGCCTATCGTGGGCTGCTTCCCACCAATAATTGAGTGAGGTAGGAATGCAAATACAGACCCATTTCTGAGAGGTGGGGAGTACTTGACAGTCAGCTTTGACTGAAGGACTCACAAATGGCTCTGCTGAAACTTCCATCCAAACTTCCTTACCTCTCCTTACACAGGGTCAGACTTGCATCACAGATTGATGGCTCTCCCAGACTTCTTCAGCTTCCTCCTTATTTCCTTTCATGCAGGCAGTTCTCTTAATAAACTCCGTGCACATTTAATTCTGGCTTGGAGTCTACTTCTCAGAAGGCCTGGACGAATACATCAGCTCAACTGGCTCTTTCAATTTCTCAAACTGCATGTGCTCAAAACACTGTACAAAAGAAGAAGAGGAAATGGCCCATCATAATTTGGTCCCACATCATCTCCCCAGCTGCCTTTACCATCTCTGTATGTTCTAGGTACACCCAACTCACTACAGTGCTCAGCACTCTACACATTTGAAAATGTCTCCTATGCCTAAAATGACTTCCTCTGTAGTTATATAACAACTTCATTTTACCAGACTACATGCATATCATCTCCTTTGGTAAACCTTCCCTGACATCTCCGAGCAGAATTTAGAGTGTCCTCCTCTTGCACCCATATTTTACTTACTTTAGTTTTCATCATCTTGGCATTTTTAAAGATAAGCCAGTTGTTTTTTAGAATATCTTATTTAATTTATTACCACATATTTTTATTTTTTTATTTGGCTAGTTAGAGTCCCTTCAGTTTTACTTCTGTGTTCTTTTGATACGCCCTCATCCTTATTTGAGCATTTCCTTACTTTCTGTTACCAAAGATGTTCCAGGCTCATCATCTTCTTTCCCAGTTCTAGCCCTGGATTCAGTCATTTCTTCAAGGAGTCCTGTTCATTTTACTATTTGAAACCAAGATATGATCACTAGGTGCTCATTACTACTGGGATTCCATTGCTTCCAAGCCCTTTTAGCAGATGGCTAGGAGCTACACATACATTTACATTTATATTTATTTCTGTATCTATCTGTAATAACTATTTCTCACCTTGGTACATCCAATTCTAATCCAATGCCAGCTGGGTTTATTCCAGTTTTATATTTTTCCATATCTCTAACCCCGTCCCAATAGTGAGAAACCCAACTCATCATTGTTCTTGATGTATTCATTTATTTGCTTACTCTCTCTGGATGCAGCCGATCTTCTGATACTGCTAGACCCCTACCCTCTTTGCAAATGGACCTACCCTGTGCTGAGGTTGGCCTCTTCTGTACAGGCCTGCAGCTTAATTTGTCAGGCCTGACTCATGGCTATTTGACAGTAGAAGCAAGGATGCTAATAAATATTTTTTTAAAGAAAAGAAAGGGACAAAGGGGAAGGGGAGAACAAGAGACATAGCTGCTAGCATTCTTTATGCTTTTATTTTTAACACTATATCTCTGTTTTGGGGGAGGAGGCGTTATTATTTATTAATTTTTTAAAAATAATCTCTGTTTTAAAAAGGAGAGAGCAGTCTTCAGGCTTAGAGTCTTCTGTAAGGAATCATATCTCTCTAGAATCTAATAACACTGTTAACACTGTTTAATTGTGAATGTGTTTAAAGTTACCTGATCTATTTCTTTCCTTTAAATATATTTTTAAATGAGGAAAAAGTTACATATTTTATTTTATTTTTAAAATAAATTTATTTATTTATTTATTTATGGTTGTGTTGGTTCTTCGTTGCTGTGCACGCATTTTCTTTAGTTGCAGTGAGCAGGGGCTACTCTTTGTTGCGGTGCACGGGCTTCTCATTGTCATAGCTTCTCTTGTTGCGGAGCATGGACTCTAGGAATGCAGGCTTCAGTAGTTGTGGCACGTGAGCTCAGTAGTTGTGGCTTGTGGGCTCTAGAGCTCAGGCTCAGTAGTTGTGGCACACAGGCTTAGTTGCTCCGTGGCATGTGGGATCTTCCCAGGCCAGGGCTCAAACATGTGTCCCTTGCATTGGCAGGCAGATTCTTAATCCCTGTGCCACCAAGGAAGCCCAAAAGTTACATAATTTAATCACCACAGTTCTGTATATATACCAGATTGAGATGTAGAACATTTTCATCTCCCTAGAAGTTGTCAATCTCCAACCTCTATAGGCATCCACTCTTCTGATATATATCAGAATTGGTTTTGCTTCCTTTGTAAATATTTTAAGGAAAAATAAAGGTGTTAATAAATTAAATAAGATTATAAATGGTAAAGATGATGTGAGGAGTATAGAATAGCACAGAAGACATTGCATAAATGATGGGAGTTTGGCCACAGTGGTTTGTTTCATGGACATCTTAGCCTTAGAAACGTTGCTGTTGCTGTGACAGAGATGGCCACCAATGGTATTCAAGCTATGGCCTTCCCACTCTACTCTTTCCGTATGTACTCAACCTTTAAACATCTATTATATACCTACTATGTGCTATGTGATCCAGGGGCTGTAGATTAAGAAACAATGCCTGTACCCAAAATAGAGATGATCAGCATAACCTGATCAATGGAATTGTTTACAAATATGGCCACAAATTCTTGTGGCCACCTTATGGATGATGGTCAAAATTCACAAATCCACGGATATGCAGGAGGACAATTTCAGAGGCACTTGAAAGAAATGAGAAAAAAAGGAAAAGCAAAGAGGGTAGAATTCCTATTTTGTAGTTTGCATATGGTTTTTAATAAATACATATTGTTTTATTATAAAATTACATCTGGCATTAACAAAATAAAAGGGCCAACCATACTTTACAACTTAAGCATATTAAACACCATATCAATCCAAATGTGGTGACACAGTTATTCCTCCCATGGTAAAATCCAGCTAGAAAGAAAATTAATTTGGATTGAAATTGTTTGGATAAGAGCTAAATGGTGATACATTCCTTCTTTTACTCTACTTGTTTTTGCCTTCATATATTTTTATTGTCCAGCAACTGACTCAGTTTTGTACTGCAGTTAGCACATTGTGAAAGGCACAAAGATGAACACAAAGTTATGCTGTCAACCAATCAACAGGTATTCCCTGACTGTCTGGGCAATGTTCCCACAGAGAAAATGCTCTACTTAGGGCAATAAATTACGCTTAAAATTTTTAATTTTACAATACTTTTGAGAGATAGGGATTATAAACATTTCCTACATTAACTATTAAGATATATTCACACTAGGTTCTTGGTTACCAAGCAACTTTTATTAACAAATATCACTAAATTCCCATATCCTACATGAATTTGAGAAGCTTAGCCATTCTGCAAAGTGGAATAAATTCTACTAATTTCTCTTTACAGAGAATAGGGAAATGTCAGAAGGATCGACTTTACTTGTAAAACTTAATGAAATTTGAGACAGACTACTTAAAGCTATAAATTCAGAAACAATCATTTATCAATGCAAATAAATAAGCAACGTGAACATCTGGAATCTTTTTTCTAGCTCTTGGCCCTACTTCTCTATAACAGTATCTCAGTATCTGCCTCACTGGGATCAATGAGATAGTGTGTGTATGTGGGTGTGTGTGTGAGAGAGAGAACAATAGAGAGAGAGTGTATGTGTTTTGTAAAGCATGGCACAACTATCCAAATGTAAAGGAGTACAATCCTCATAAGTCTGTACACTTTGCAGTACAAAAACATAGTATAACATGTGTCCCTGCATTTGAGTATCATTTAAGTGTAAACTTAAGGCGGTTTAATGTGACAGAACAGTATTCAACAGTCATGTATAATGGTGAATGAGGCATGACAGGTAATTTATAACAGCAGAATTATCATAAGCAGCCTTGAGAGGTCTTAAATATAGACAACTCATGGTTAGGAAGGCTCTAAAGCCAAAGCCTGAGAGAGACTAGGTCTTATAAGCTCTGTTGGAAGGCTCACTTGGCCTGGAGCCATGAAGCAAGTTACTTGTTCTCTTTGCCTTGATTTCCCTCACATGGACGTCATGGTTACAAAGGTGACACTGGCTCTGTAGATGAACATTATGAGACAGAGGATAAGGTATAGATAGTGTAATTCTTTGTGAAGTAATTTTTCAATTTACATTAAATGAACTTCGTTTCTTTGCAAGTTAAGCTTGGGAATCTGAATTCTTTTAGCGATGCCCCAGGACCTAACCTCCACCTCTTCACAGCACAGGTGAGAAAATGCTGCCTGATCTTTCTTTTAGGAGGAGGGACTGTTTAGGCAAAATGGTTAATTCATGAATCAGTCCACATGGCTCTCTTACTTTGGTACTCCTACAGGAACACAAGACAGGAGGAGAGAACAGAGGGAGAATGGGATATTGGAGTAGTAAAGAAGTTGGCCATGTCCCTTTCCCACTGCTAAGTTATAGACTTCTTGGGTTATTCCATACAAGAGAAGAGAGGAGCCTAAAATTGGATGAGAGGTTGGATGTTGTTTTAGATTTATTTTTAATATTTGAAAATGATGCTGTTCTATTATTATCCAGAAATGGCCAGAAAAGCTATAGAATTGGCTTGAGAGGACAGAAAAGAAGGACCTAGTAGAATGGGTTGAGGACAGCAGTAGAAATAAAAAATAAAACTGCCTTTATGGTTTCCTTCTTACTACAGCTCATTCAACAAACAGAAGCAAGAAGGGTCAGAGCAGTTAACATTTCTACCCATTCAGTGACATAGAGCTTAAGGGAAAACAGTGAGTGGTGCTATAACTGGGTACATTTCTTTTCAATTTTACAAAATTCATTTTAAAATTAGTTTTGAACTTTTAATCCCTTCATGTATGTTTTGAGTTTGCCAAATTATGCTGCCAAGGAAAAGGTGCTGAGAACCACAGTGGAAGGGAATAGGAGACATGGAATTCAGTGCAATATTGAGACTGAGCACAGATTTAAAAAATCATCCGCACAGAGGTGGTTGAGATGACCTTGTTTGCCTGTCCCTGGACCTGTTTTCAGTTTCGGCTTTAGATACATGTAGTCGTATAATTTCATGCCTAGTTCACTGTTCTAAAGGTGGCTCTCTTGAAACATTTTGCAAAAATTCATACTTGTCAATAGATTCCGGAATTTTTCTGGGCCCTGTCAATCTAAGGGCCTGGAAATTTCATTGAAGAATTTCATTTATGTGGCAATTTGGAACTATTTTGTAGGTTAAAGTTAGTTCTGCAAGGCCAGGCCTTCTTGGTCTTTGGAGGAAATCCATCATTCAGCTGGTTAAAATTCCTGAGCACTGGTTTCTTCATTGCTAGAAAACCCACTAATACTTAACAGGTTTGTGGGAGGATCAAAACAAAAGAATATATACCATGGGCTACAGGGTCCCCCATGTTTTGGATTCTCCCTACCTCTCCAACTTTATCTCACACCATCTTTTTCCTTCACTCACTATCTTCCTGGCACACTAGCTGCCTTTCTCTTCCTCAAGCACACAAGGCTATTTCCCACCCCAGGGCCTTTGCAAGTGCTCTTCTCTCTACATGTAATTTTTTATCCCTCTATCTCTTTGCTCCATATCTTTCAGGCCTCCTCTCAACATGATCTCAGTGAGCTCTTTTCTTGCCTTCTATCTAAGTTGCCGCTGCTGGATATTTGGTATCTCATAAGCTTGCTTGTATCTCTCATATCATTTTTTACACTCTGTAATTACGTTGCCCATTTATGTATTTACTTTGTTGTTACCTGTCTTCTCCCACTGAATTTCATGATATTTTTCATTGAAGCATAATGGACATGTAACATTATATTAGTTTCAGGTGTACAACATAATAATCTGATATTTGTATATATTGAAAAATGATCATAATAAATCTAGTTAACATCTGTCACCATACATTGTTCAAAATTGTTTTTTCTCATGATGAGAACTTTTAAGATCTAGTCTCTTAACAAGTTTCAAATATGCAACACAGTATTATTAACTATAGTCATCATGCTGTACATTACATCTCCATGACTTATTTATTTAATAACTGGAAGTTTGTATCTTTTGACCCCCTTCACCTGTTTCTCTGATTCCCCCCACCCCCTCCCTCTGGCAACCACTGATCTATTCTCTGTATCTATGAGCTCATTTTGTTTTTCTTTTTTAGATTCCACATGTAAGTGAGATCATACCGTATTTGTCTTTCTCTGACTTATTCCGCTTAGCATATTGCCCTCAAGTCTCATTCCTATTGTAGCAAATGGCGAGATTTCATCCTTTTTTATGGCTGAATAATATTCCACTGTGTATGTATGTATACACATGTATGTGTGTATATCACATTTTATTTATCTGTTTATCCATTGATAGACACTTAACTTGTTTCCATATCTTGACTATGGTAAATAATGCTGCAGTGCCTCAGTGAACATGGAAGTTTCAAGTTAGTTTTTTCTGTTTTTTTTAGATAAACACTCAGAAGTGAAATTGCTGGATCATACAGTAGTTCATTTTTAATTTTTGAGGAACCTCCATGTTGTTTTCCATAGTGGCTGCACCAGTTTACATTCCCACCAACAGTGCACAAGGGTTCCCTTCTCTCTACATCCTAACCAACATTTGTTATTTCTTATCTTTTGATAACAGCCACTCTTACAGGTGTGAGATGACATCTCATTGTGGTTTTGATTTGCATTTCCCTGATGATTTGGATTTCAAGCTCTTTGAGATAAAAAACCTTATCTGTCTTGTTTACTGCTGCGCCCAAGATAGATAATACAGTGCCTGGCACACATTAGACACTCACTACGTGTTTATGGAATGAATGACAAATGTTAGATTGAACATTTTGAAATAATAAAAACGTAAAGAAAAGTAGTTTATGCTCTTTCTGAGAAGAAATTGCTCAGGCATATTTATATGAAGGCATAAAAAGGAGGCAGGAGAAAGGTCTCCCTATAGGAAAGGTTCTAAAGGCCAGGGTTTGTTTAGAAAGATAGCCAACCCAGAAGCTCTGACTGAGGTGGACAATGGCCTGACATTCTCTGACCCCAAAGGTGGCTCCTGTCAAAGCAGTGGCATGAATTCTCATTTGGCAGAGCATTTCAGACCAGATGAACCATGCCAAACCAAAGGGCTGGGAACAAAAGCATCATTTTAATGATGTCATTTTGTAGAGCTATCTCGAATGATTTCACAGGTTAATACCAGCATCTCTTGGTATTTAGAACTAACTACCTTTAAACCATAATTTGTCATCTTCAAATTAATCGGAGACCCAGATGGCATCCTGGCTGAACAAGGATGTGCTCCTGGGAAGAAGAGGCATTACCTGGCATGGTTGTGGCTGACACAGGGCCCGGTATGCTGGCCTCAGGACTCATTTCTTGAGGAGACTGGGCACATTCAGCTTCACACTTGGGCCTGGTTCCATGGACATGTCCAGAACCTCACAGTTGCTAATACCATCCTGGCTCAGTCCACACAGAACATTTTTTCTCTTTTCATTTGCTGCTTCTGGTAGGCAGAACTTTTGCTTACAACTTTGGAAGGAGTATATCACTTATAGGCTGGTAGAATAGACTGAAGGACAGTAGACTTTGGATTTACACGTGGTTCTCTGGCTTTACGACTTGCAAATTCTACGATCTTTGCAAAATCACTTAACCTGACTGAGATTTTCTCCTCTATAAATGCAGAAGATATCACTAAATAGAGTACTTCTGAGGATTCCATAAAATAGTGTGTATGAATGTGTTTGACACATAAATATTTCCTTTCCTTCTCCCTCTCTTTTTTCTTTCCCATGTAGTTGATGTATAATGTCTCTGGATACTGGCAGAACCAGCATTAGTGGTCAGAAACTGGTTCTCAAGCCACAGTCTTGAGTTCACATCCCAGGATTCCCTGTCCACCTCTATGTTCACTGACTACACTAAGATGTAGTGGGAGGTTTGAAGGAAAGTAAGCCACAAATTAGGACTAAGTGACTTTGATCATCTGACCTAGTGCAGAGAAATCTTTATTTCTTTCTTTTAAATTTATTTAGTTTAATTTATTTATTTTTGGCTGCATTAAGGCTTTGTTGCTGCATGCGGGCCTTCTCTAGTTGTGGCAAGTGGGGACTACTCTTCGTCATGGTGCGCAGACTTCTCATTGTGATGGCTTCTATTCTTGTGGAACATGGGCTCTAGGCACACGGGTTTCAGTAGTTGTGGCACATGGGCTCAGTAGCTGTGGCTCACGGGCTCTAGAGCACAGGTTCAGTAGTTGTGGCACATGGGTGTAATTGCTCCATGGCACCTGGAATCTTAACAGACCAGGGATCAAACCCATGTCCCCTGCATTGGCAGGAAGATTCTTAACCACTGTGCCACCAGGGAAGTCTGAAATCTTTATTTCATTAGGCATTGCCTTAGAGTTTAGTACATCTTCTCTCTAAGGGTACTTCTTGTACTGTTTCCAAAGATATCAACCAGCAAAGAGAGAGGAACAGTATACATATGTCAGGTGTAGTAGACAGAATTTTGACCCCATGACTTCTTCTCTCTCTGGTGTTACACCCATGTATATGTTACATGGCAGAAGGGACTAGACAGATGTAATGAAGGTTACTAATCAGTGGACCTTAAGATAGGGATATTACATTATCTCTTTAAAGCAGGAGGGGAAATCTGAGATATGCAAAATATGAGAATGACGCTGTGCTATTGTTGGGTTGAAGACACAGGGGACCATATGCCAAGGAAATGGGAATCTCAGTCCTACAGCCATGTGGAACTGGATTCTGCCAATAACCATTGAGCATGGAAGAGGATTCTGGGCCTCAACAGGCAGAGAACTGCAACCCTGGCTGACACCTTGATTTTACCCTTGTGAGACCCTAAACACAAAATACAGTCATATCATGCTGTATTTCTGACCTACCAAAACTGTGATATAATAAAAAGTATTGTTTTAGGCCATTACATTTGTGGTAATTTCTTACAGAATCAATTTTTAAAAAAATACACCAGGCTTGCAACTTTCTCCAAAGCATGATAACAATAAAAATTAATCAGGAGGAGAACTTCAAGATGGTGGAGGAATAAGACATGGCAGAAGACCTCAGACTTTCCAAAAGGCAAGAAACTCCCCACGTACCTGAGTAGGGCAAAAGAAAAAAGGAAAAACAGGGACAAAAGAATAAGGATGGGACCTGCACCTCTGGGAGGGATCTGTGAAGCAGGAAAAGTTTCCACACACTAGGAAGCCCCTTCACTGGCAGAGACGGGGGGTGGGAGGGGGGGAAGCTTTGGAGCCACAGAGGAGAGTGCAGCAAAAGAGGTGCAGAGGGCAGGAGAGATTCCTGCACAGAGAATCAATGCTGACCAGCACTCACCAGCCTGAGAAGCTTGTCTGTTCACGCTCCATGACGGGTGAGGACTGGGAGCTGAGACTCGGGCTTCGGAGCTCAGAACCCAGGGAGAAGACTGGGGATGGCTGCGTGAACACAGTCTGAAGGGGGCTAATGCACGACAGCTAGCCGGGAGGGAGTCCAGGAAAAAGTCTGGAACTGCCTAAGAGGCAAGACACAATTGTTTCGGGGTGCGTGAGGAGAGGGGATTCAAAGCACTGCCTAAACCAGATCCAGAGATGGGCGCGAGTCGTGGCTATTAGCGCGGACACCAGAGATGGACATGAAACACTAAGGCTGCTACTGCAGCCACCAAGAAGCCTGTGTGCAAGCACAGGTCACTATCCACACCTCCCCTCCTGGGAGTCTGTGCAGCCCGCCACTGCCAGTGTCCCGTGATCCAGGGACAAGTTCCCTGGGAGAACACAGGTGTGCCTCAGGCTGTTGCAAAGTCACGCCGGCCTCTGCTGTAGCAGGCTCACCCCACAATCTGTACCCCTCCCTCCTCCCAGCCTGAGTGAGCCAGACCCCCCTTAATCAGCTGCTAATTTGTCCCCAATCTGTCTGGGTGGGGAAGAGATGCCCTCAGGCGACCAAATCAAAAGCTGAACCCCAGAAGCTGTGCAAACAAAGAAGAGAAAGGGAAATCTTTCCCAGCAGCCTCAGGAGGAGCAGATTAAATGTCCACAATCAACTTGATGTACCTGTATCAGTGGAACACCTGAAAGACAACAAATTATCCCAAAATTGAGGCGGTGGACTTTGGGAGCAACTGTAGACTTGAAGTTTGCTTTCTGCGTCAAATTTGTTTCTGGTTTTATGTTTATCTTAGTTTAGTATTTAGAGCTTATTTTCATTGGTAGATTTGTTTATTGATTTGGTTGCTCTCTTCCATTTAAAAAAAATATATATATATTTCCTCTTTCTCTTTTGGTAAGTGTGTATGTGTATACTTCTTTGTGTGATTTTGTCTGTATACATTTGCTTTTACAATTTGTCCTAGGGTTCTCTGTGTTCATTTCGTTTTGCTTTTTTTTTTATTAGTTTCTGCTTTATAACAAAGTGAATCAGTCATACATATACATCCCTTCCCTCATGCATCGCCCTCCCTCCCACCCTCCCCATCCAACCCCTCCAGGTGGTCACAAAGCACCGAGCTGATCTCCCTGTGCTATGCGGCTGCTTCCCACTAGCGATCTACCTTACGTTTGGTACTGTATATATGTCCATGCCTCTCTTTCGCTTTGTCACAGCTTACTCTTCCCCCTCCCCATATCCTCAAGTCCATTCTCAAGTAGGTCTGTGTCTTTATTCCCGTTTTACCCCTAGGTTCTTCGTGACATTTTTTTTAATTCCATATATATGTGTTAGCATATGGTATTTGTCTTTCTCTTTCTGACTTACTTCACTCTGTATGACAGACTCTAGGTCTATCCACCTCATTACAAATAGCTCAATTTCGTTTCTTTTCATGGCTGAGTAATGTTCCATTGTATATATGTGCCACATCTTCTTTATTCATTCATCCGATGATGGACACTTAGGTGGTTTCCAGCTCCAGGCTACTGTGAATAGAGCTGCAATGAACATTTCGGTACATGTCTCTTTTTGAATTATGGTTTTCTCAGGGTATATGCCTAGTAGTGGGATTGCTAGGTCATATGGTAGTTCTATTTTTAGCTTTTTAAGGAACCTCCATACTGTTCTCCATAGTGGCTGTACCAATTCACATTCCCACCAGCAGTGCAAGAGTGTTCCCTTTTCTCCACACCCTCTCCAGCATTTATTGTTTCTAGATTTCTTGATGATGGCCATTCTGACTGGTGTGAGATGATATCTCATTGTAGTTTTGATTTGCATTTCTCTAATGATTAATGATGTTGAGCATTCTTTCATGTGTTTGTTGGCAGTCTGTATATCTTCTTTGGAGAAATGCTTATTTAAGTCTTCTGCCCATTTTTGGATTGGGTTGTTTGTTTTTTTGCTCTTGAGCTGCATGAGCTGTTTATAAATTTTAGAGATTAATCCTTTGTCAGTTGCTTCATTTGCAAATATTTTCTCCCATTCCGAGGGTTGTCTTTTGGTCTTGTTTATGGTTTCCTTTGCTGTGCAAAAGCTTTGAAGTTTCATTAGGTCCCATTTGTTTATCTTTGTTTTTATTTCCATTTCTCTAGGAGGTGGGTCCAAAAGGATCTTGCTGTGATGTATGTCATAGAGTGTTCTGCCTATGTTTTCCTCTAAGAGTTTGATAGTTTCTGGCCTTACATTTAGGTCTTTAATCCATTTTGAGCTTATTTTTGTGTATGGTGTTAGGGAATGATCTAATCTCATACTTTTACATGTCCCTGTCCAGTTTTCCCAGCACCACTTATTGAAGAGGCTGTCCTTTCTCCACTGTACATTCCTGCCTCCTTTATCAAAGATAAGTTGACCATATGTGCGTGGGTTTATCTCTGGGCTTTCTATCCTGTTCCATTGATCTATCTTTCTGTTTTTGTGCCAGTACCACACTGTCTTGATTACTGTAGCTTTGTAGTATAGTCTGAAGTCAGGGA
Organism: Mesoplodon mirus; assembly: GCF_964341445.2. Taxonomy (NCBI): domain Eukaryota; kingdom Metazoa; phylum Chordata; class Mammalia; order Artiodactyla; family Ziphiidae; genus Mesoplodon; species Mesoplodon mirus. The sequence goes on along the minus strand of NC_138983.1, from coordinate 30,565,851 downwards.
GCCTGATTCCTCCAGCTCTGTTTTTCGTTCTCAAGATTGCTTTGGCTATTCGGGGTCTTTTGTTTTTCCAAACAAATTTTGAAATTTTTTGTTCTAGTTCTGTGAAAAATGCCAATGGTAGTTTGATAGGGATTGCATTGAATCTGTAGATTGCTTTGGGTAGTAGAGTCATTTTCACAATGTTGATTCTTCCAATCCAAGAACATGGTACATCTCTCCATCTATTTGTATCATCTTTAATTTCTTTCATCAGTGTCTTATAATTTTCTGCATACAGGTCTTTTGTCTCCTTAGGTAGGTTTATTCCTAGATATTTTATTCTTTTTGTTGCAATGGTAAATGGGAGTGTTTTCTTGATTTCATTTTCAGATTTTTCATCATCAGTATACAGGAATGCCAGAGATTTCTGTGCATTAATTTTGTATCCTGCTACTTTACCAAATTCATTGATTAGCTCTAGTAGTTTTCTGGTAGCATCTTTAGGATTCTCTATGTATAGTATCATGTCATCTGCAAACAGTGACAGCTTTACTTCTTCTTTTCCCATTTGGATTCCTTTTATTTCCTTTTCTTCTCTGATTGCTGTGGCTAAAACTTCAAAAACTATGTTGAATAAGAGTGGTGAGAGTGGGCAGCCTTGTCTTGTTCCTGATCTTAGTGGAAATGGTTTCAGTTTTTCACCATTGAGGACAATGTTGGCTGTGGGTTTGTCATATATGGCCTTTATTATGTTGAGGAAAGTTCCCTCTATGCCTACTTTCTGCAGGGTTTTTATCATAAATGGGTGTTGAATTTTGTCAAAAGCTTTCTCTGCATCTATTGATATGATCATATGGTTTTTCTCCTTCAATTTGTTAATATGGTGTATCACATTGATTGCTTTGCATATATTGAAGAATCCTTGCATTCCTGGAATAAACCCCAGTTGATCATGGTGTATGATCCTTTTAATGTGCTGTTGGATTCTGTTTGCTAGTATTTTGTTGAGGATTTTTGCATCTATGTTCATCAGTGATATTGGCCTGTAGTTTTCTTTCTTTGTGACATCCTTGCCTGGTTTGGGTATCAAGGTGATGGTGGCCTCATAGAATGAGTTTGGGAGTGTTCCTCCCTCTGAAATTGTTTGGAAGACTTTGAGAAGGATGTGTGTTAGCTCTTCTCTAAATGTTTGATAGAATTCGCCTGTGAAGCCATCTGGTCCTGGGCTTTTGTTTGTTGGAAGATTTTGAATCACAGTTTCAATTTCAGTGCCTGTGATTGGTCTATTCATATTTTCTATTTCTTCCTGATTCAGTCTTGGCAGGTTGTGCATTTCTAAGAATTTGTCCATTTCTTCCAGGTTGTCCATTTTATTGGCATAGTTGCTTGTAGTGAACTCTCATGATCTTTTGTATTTCTGCAGTGTCAGTTGTTACTTCTCCTTTTTCATTTCTATTTCTATTGATTTGAGTCTTCTCCCTTTTTTTCTTGATGAGTCTGGCTAATGGTTTGTCAATTTTGTTTATCTTCTCAAAGAACCAGCTTTTAGTTTTATTGATCTTTGCTATCATTTCCTTCATTTCTTTTTCATTTATTTCTGATCTGATCTTTATGATTTCTTTCCTTCTGCTAACTTTGGGGGGTTTTGTTCTTCTTTCTCTAATTGCTTTAGGTGCAGAGTCAGGTTGTTTACTGGAGATGTTTCCTGTTTCTTAAGGTGGGATTGTATTGCTATAAACTTCCCCCTTAGAACTGCTTTTGCTGCGTCCCATGGGTTTTGGGTTGTCGTGTCTCCATTGTCATTTGTTTCTAGGTATTTTTTAATTTCCTCTTTGATTTCTTCAGTGATCACTTCGTTATTGAGTAGTGTATTGTTTAGCCTCCATGTGTTTGTATTTTTTACAGATCCTTTCCTGTAATTGATGTCTAGTCTCATAGCATTGTGGTCGGAAAAGATACTTGATACAATTTCAATTTTCTTAAATTTACCAAGGCTTGATTTGTGACCCAAGATAGGATCTATCCTGGAGAATGGTCCATGAGCACTTGAGAAAAATGTGTATTCTGTTGTTTTTGGATGGAATGTCCTATAAATATCAACTAAGTCCATCTTGTTTAATGTATCATTTAAAGCTTGTGTTTCCTTATTTATTTTCATTTTGGATGATCTGTCCATTGGTGAAAGTGGGGTGTTAAAGTCCCCTACTATGAGTGTGTTACTGTTGATTTCCCCTTTTATGGCTGTTAGTATTTGCCTTATGTATTGAGGTGCTCCTATGTTGGGTGCATAAATATTTACAATTGTTATATCTTCTTCTTGGATCGATCCCTTTATCATTATGTAGTGTCCTTCTTTGTCTCTTCTAATAGTCTTTATATTAAAGTCTATTTTGTCTGATATAAGAATTGCTACTCCAGCTTTCTTTTGATTTCCATTTGCATGGAATATCCTTTTCCATCCCCTTACTTTCAGTCTGTATGTGTCTCTAGGTCTGAAGTGGGTCTCTTGTAGACAGCATATATATGGGTCTTGTTTTTGTATCCATTCAGCCAATCTGTGTCTTTTGGTGGGAGCATTTAGTCCATTTACAGTTAAGGTCATTATTGATATGTATGTACCTATTCCCATTTCCTTAATTGCTTTGGGTTTGTTATTGTAGGTATATTCCTTCTGTTGTGTTTCTTGCCTAGAGAAGTTCCTTTAGCATTTGTTGTAAAGCTGGTTTGGTGGTGCTGAGCTGTCTCAGCTTTTGCTTGTCTGTAAAGCTTTTAATTTCTCCATCAAATCTGAATGAGATCCTTGCTGGGTAGAGTAATCTTTGTTGCAGGTTTCTCTCCTTCATCACTTTAATTATGTCCTGCCACTCCCTTCTGGCTTGTAGAGTTTCTGCTGAGAGATCAGCTGTTAACCTGATGGGGATTCCCTTGTGTGTTATTTGTTGTTTTTCCCTTGCTGCTTTTAATATGATTTCTTTGTGTTTAATTTTTGACAGTTTGATTAATATGTGTATTCCTCCTTGGATTTATGCTGTATGGGACTCTCTGTGCCTCCTGGACTTGATTAACTATTTCCTTTCCCATATTAGGGAAGTTTTCAACTATAATCTCTTCAAATATTTTCTCAGTCCCTTTCTTTTTCTCTTCTTCTTCTGGAACCCCAATAATTCGAATGTTGGTGCGTTTAATGTTGTCCCAGAGGTCTCTGAGACTGTCCTCTGTTCTTTTCATTCTCTTTTCTTTATTTTGCTCTGCATCAGTTATTTCCACTATTTTATCTTCCACCTCACTTATCCGTTCTTCTGCCTCAGTTATTCTGCTATTGATCCCATCTAGAGTATTTTTCATTTCATTTATTGTGTTTTTAATTGATGCTTGATTCATCTTTAGTTCTTCTAGGTCCTTGTTAACTGTTTCTTGCATTTTGTCTATTCTATTTCCAAGATTTTGGATCTTGGAAATAGAATCTTGGATCATCTTTACTATCATTATTCTGAATTCTTTTTCAGGTAGACTGCCTATTACCTCTTCATTTGTTAGGTCTGGTAGGTTTTTATCTTGCTCCTTCACCTGCTGTGTGTTTTTCTGTCTTCTCATTTTGCTTATCTTACTGTGTTTGGGGTCTCCTTTTTGCAGGCTGCAGATTCGTAGTTCCCGTTGTTTTTGGTGTCTGTCCCCAGTGGCTAAGGTTGTTTCAGTAGGTTGTGTAGGCTTCCTGGTGGGGGAGGACTAGTGTCTGTGTTCTGGTGGTTGAGGCTCGATCTTGTCTTTCTGGTGGACAGGTCCACGTCTGGTGGTGTGTTTTGGGGTGCCTGTGGCCTTATTATGTTTTTAGGCAGCCTCTCTGCTAATGGGTGGCGTTGTGTTCCTGCCTTGCTAGTTGCTTGGCATAGGGTGACCAGCACTGTAGCTTGCTGGTCATTGACTGAAGCTAGGTGCTGGTGTTGAGATGGAGATCTCTGGGAGATTTTCGCAGCTTGATATTATGTGGAGCTGGGAGGTCTCTTGTGGACCCGTGTCCTGAAGTTGGCTCTTCCACTTCAGAGGCACAGCACTGACTCCTGGCTGCAGCACCAAGAGCCTTTCATCTACCTGGCTCAGAATAAAAGGGAGAAAAAGTAGAAAGAAAGCATTAGTAGAAGAAAGAAAGAGAGAGAGAAAGAAAGGAAGAAGGAAAGAAAGGAAGGAAGGAAGGAAGGAAGAAAGGAGGGAGGGAGGGAGGAAGGACAGAAAGAAAGAAAGAAAGGAGGGATGGAGGAAGGAAAGAAAAAGGAAGAGTGAATGGAGGAAGGGAGGGAGGGAGGAAGGAAAGAAAGAAAGAAAGAAAGAAAGACAGGAGGGAGGGAGGGAGGAAGGAAAGAAAAAGAAAGAGTGAAAGGAAGAAGGGTGGGAGGGAGGGAGGAAGGAAAGAAAGACAGACAGGAGGAAGGGAGGGCAGTTGGAAGGAAAGAAAAAGAAAGAGTGAAAGGAAGCAGGGAGGGAGGGAGGAAGGAAAGAAAGAGAGAAAGAAGGAAAGGAGGGGCGGAGGGAGGGAGGGAGGAAGGGAAGGTAGGAAAAAAAGAAAGAGCAGGTAAAGTAAAATAGAATAAAGTATAAAATATAGTAGCGTTATTAAAATTAAAAAGTAATTATTGAAAAAAAACAGACAGAAAGAACCCTGGGACATATGGTGGAAGCAAAGCTATACAGAGAAAATCTCACACAGAATCATACACCTACACATTCACAAAAAGAGAGCAGGGGGAAAAATCGAAACTCTTGTTCTCAAAGTCCACCTCCTCAATTTGGGATAATTCGTTGTAAAAAGAGGAAAAGGGGGAAAAGTCGGAAATCTTGCTCTCTAAGTCCACCTCCTTAATTTGGGATAATTCGTTGTAAAAAGAGGAAAAGGGGGGAAAGTCTTAAATCTTATCCTCAAAGTCCACTTCCTCAATTTGGGATGATTCGCTGTCCATTCATGCACTCCACAGACGCAGGGCACATCAAGTGGACCGTGGAGCTTTAATCCACTGCCTCCGAGGCTGCACAGAGAGATTTCCCTGTCTCTTCTCTGCTCTCACAGCTCCCGGGTCTCAGCCTTGGACCTGGCCCCGCCTCTGTGCGTTGGTCGCCGGAGGGCGACCGTTCTTCGCTCAGACAGGACGGGTTTAAAGGAGCCGCTGATTCGGGGGCTCTGGCTCACTCAGGCAGAGGGGAGGGGAGGGGCGCGCAGTGTGGGGCGGGCCTGCGGCGGCAGAGGCCGGCGTGACGTTGCACCAGACCGAGGCGCTCCGTGCGCTTTCCCGGGAAAGCTGTCCCTGGGTCCTGGGACCCCGGCAGTGGCGGGGCGCACCGGCTCCCCGGAAGGCGGGGTGGACAGTGACCTGCGCTCGCACACAGGCCTTGTGGCGGCGGCAGCAGCAGCCCCAGCGTCCCACGCCCGTCTCCGGGGTCCGCGCCTTTAGCCGCGGCTGGCGCCCGTCTCTGGTGCTTCTTTAAGCAGCTCTCTTAATGCCCTCTCCTCGCGCACCAGGAAACAAAAGGGAAGAAAATGTCTCTTGCCTCTTCGGCAGCTCCAGACTTTTTCCCCGGACTCCCTCCGGGCTAGCCGTGGTGCGCTAACCCCTTCAGGCTCTCTTCCTGCCGCCAGCCCCGTCCTCTCCCTGCGCTCCGACTGAAACCCGATACCCGAGCCTCAGCTCCCAGCCCCGCCCGCCCCGGCGGCCGAGCAGACAAGTCTCTCGGGCTGGTGTGTGCCTGAGGGCACCGATCCTCTGTGCCGGAATCTCACCGCTTTGCCCTCCACACCCCTGTTGCTGTGCTCTCCTCCGCTACTCCGAAGCTTTCCCCCTCCGCCACCCGCAGTCTCCGCCCGCGAAGGGGCTTCCTAGTGTGTGGAAACCTTTCCTCCTTCACGGCTCCCTCCCACTGGTGCAGGTCCCGTCCCTATTCTTTTGTCTCTGTTTATTCTTTTTTCTTTTGTCCTACCCAGGTATGTGGGGAGTTTCTTGCCTTTTGCGGGGTCTGAGGTCTTCTGTCAGCGTTCAGTAGGTGTTCTGTAGGAGTTGTTCCACATGTAGATGAATTTCTGATGTATCTGTGGGGAGGAAGGTGATCTCCGCATCTTACTCTTCCGCCATCTTCCTCCGGGCCCCCTTTGGTTTGGTTTTTTTAATACAGTTTTTAGCACTTGTTGTCACTGGGGATTTGGTTTTTGGTTTGGTTACTCTCTTCTTTCTTTCTGTTTTTTATTACTTTTTAATTTTTAATAATTTTTAAAAATAACTTTATTTTTTCTTTCTTTCTTTCTTTTTCATTCTCCCTTTTCTTCTGAGCCGTGTGCATGACAGGGTCTTGGTGCTCCGACCAGATGTCAAGCCTGAACCTCTGAGGTGGGAGGGCCTAGTTTTGAACATTGCTCCACGAGAGACCACCCAGCCCTAGGTAATATCAAATGGCAAAATCGCTGCCAGAGATCTCCATCTCAACACTAATACCCAGCTCCACTCAATGACCAGCAAGCTACATTGCTGGACACCCCAGGCCAAACAACTAGCAAGACAGTAACACAACCCCATCCATTAGCAGAGAGGCTGCCTAAAATCATAAGTTCACAAACACCCCAAACACACCACCAGGCTCTGTCCGGCCAACCAGGAGGACAAAATCCAGTCTCATCCACCAGAACACGGACACCAGTCCCCTCCACCAGGAAGCCTACACAACCCACAGAACCAATTTTCCACACTGGGGGCAGACACCAAAAACAACAGGAACTATGAACCTGCAGCCTGCAAAAAGGAGACACCAAAAACAGCAAGTTAAGCAAAATGAGAAGACAGAGAAATGCACAGCAGATGAAGGAGCAAGGTAAAAACACACCAGAGCTAACAAATGAAGAGGAAATAGGCAGTCTACCCTCACTTTCAGTCTGTATGTGTCCCTAGGTCTGAAGTGGGTCCCTTGTAGACAGCATATATACAGGTCTTGTTTTTGTATCCATTCAGCCAGTCTATATGTCTTTTGGTTGGAGCTGTTTGTGCATTCTTTTGTTCCCTTATGATCATTAATTACTGAGACCTGTTCAAGGACAAACATTGTGGCCAGGCTTAGATCACAAAATGGCTTAGGCCAAAAATGGCTTCTCTTATGTCAAGAAAGCCATGCCTGGTTCTCTTTCTCTAAGCACCCCCTACCCTATCTGCTTACACTTCTCTTCTTAAACAGTTGTCAGTTGCTCCCCATTTGTCAGCACATACTTAAGTTTTCATGGACTTGAGAATCAGCTGAGGTCGTTATTAAAAATCCCCAGGGGAATTTTTAACTCAACAAACTCCAGAGTTTGTGATCCAGAGAGCCCATTCTGAGAATCTTTGTTGAGCTCAACTTCAAGTTCATTAACTCTGCATATAAAACCGTTAATGACTTGGCTCTGGCTACTGCTCAAGCCACATCTTTTACTTTTAGTTTTTTTTAATCCTAAAATTAACTCTCCAGTACTAGAGCTTCACTTCTAGCCCCACACATTCTGAACTTTTGCTCTTTCCCTTTTTCCTTGAACGCTTTCCCCTTTTCTTTTTCACCCAGTGGCTTCTGTGACCTTCATCTGCCTAATCCTGCTCAACTATATTAGTTATCTATTGCTGCATAACAAATTATCCCAACATTTAGTAGCTTAAAGCAATGTTAATCATTTATTATTGTTGGGGCTATCTATGGATCAGGAATTTAGAAATGGTTTAGTTGGGCAGTTCTGCCTTGTGGGTCTTTTAGGGGTTGCAGTCAGATGTCATCTGGAGCCATTTGAAAGCTTAACTGTGCTGGGAGATTTGTTTCCAAAGTGGCACAATCACATGGTTGGCACGTTGGGACTGGCTGTTGGCAGGTGACCTTTCTATATGTATATTATACATATATATTTTATATATGACATATTTAAAATATATGCTTAACATGGCATATGTACATTGTGTATGTATACATATATATGCATATATGTATACATACAATATGCACATATGTTCATTTTTAATATATACATTGTGTTATAATTACCTCTTTATGTGTCTGACTTCCATCAGGCTGAATACACTGTGAGTAGGGATCATGCCTTATTATTTTTGTAAGTCATGTTTTTCTTAAAGATTAATCAAGAAAGGGGGAAAGGAAGAAGACAAGGAGTTAAAGGAAGGAAGGGACAATTCTGAGCAATCAGATTTGGTTGTCACAGGCCTCATGACACATAAGAATTCCAATTCTGTTAATTAGCAGATGGTTAACAAAAATATCTTCATACGGGCAGTTGGGAAGGATCAGGCAGAGTTAGAAAAACTTCCATCCACATCAACACAGATGTAGAGGAATGTGTGTGAACTTTGGCCTCATTCAGTCTGTATGGCTCTGACAATCATGTTCAGTCATATTTGGATCCAATTTTCTTTTCTGTTCTCTTTTTGATATTTCACTGACATACCCTGGCTCACAAGCAGGGGAGGATGGAAGTTATAAAAAGCAGTATGGTCTTGGAGATGGCAGAGAGCAAAAGTTCTCAGTACTAAAAAATTCCTAGAATGTTTCATGGACTTTTTTCAGTTCTAATCGTCCCATGCTGAGAAGTCCACATGGACTGGAGAAATTAGATTTTTTCTTATAACATGATTCTCCCCTGAAAGAGAGTTTTAGACATTAAAGATATTAAGGATGCTTCATCTTTTTATTGACACTTGCTGTTCCATACTGGACATGGCTCTTACGGTTTTTCCAACAAAATTCTTACCTTGATTTACTATAATCATTAGTTTGTGCTGGTCTTTCCCCAGGACTATGAAAGAGTCATGTGTTACTTATTTTTATGTACACATTATGGGGCCTGATACACAATAGAGATGCATTAAATATAAGCAGAATGAATTAAATCATTTATTCAAAACAATCATAGTTAAGATTTCACCTTGGCAGACTTTTCCCCACCAAACATACAACTTATTGAAATCTGTAGAAACAGTGAGCTGATCCTTATTAATCAGTCATAGTTACAATAAAGTAAAATATAAAGAAATCCATTTAAGTGAGTTTCTGCCACATGTATATTGTATATAGAGCATTCTCTAACATAGTCTGACAATTATCCTTTGCCCACAATTCCTGTCTGCTTCGGAAGAGACCTGATTCTGCCTTCAGAATTTGGGGACCCAAGATTTCTTGTCTTTGAAGTTTAGTGTCAGGTGAAACACAAGCCTGACTCTGGTCTTCAGGGGAATGCCAGTCATCAAAATTTCACTGAGCATTTTCTAGGTGTCAAACACTGTGTTAAGGTACCAGGACAGCAAGATACAGTAAGTCCCCTACATAGGAACGAGTTCTGTTCCAAGAGTGCATTCAGTCCAATTTGTTTGTAAGTCCAACAAAGTTAGCCTAGGTACCGAACTAACACAATCGGCTATATAAGTACTGTACTGTAATAGGTTTATAATACTTTTCACACAAATAATACATAACAAACAAACAAAAAAAATAAGGAAAGCATTTTTAATCTTACAGTACAATACCTTGAAAAGTACAGTAGTACAGTACAACAGCTGGCACTTCTTAGCAGTATCAGCTACATCACCGCTGCTTTTATGCTTGTTTCCGGACATCCTGGGCTTGAAATACAGATACTGTACTACTATACGCTATACAGTACTGTACAATAAAGTACACAAAAGCACAACCACTTGTAGAGAGTGCACGCATGTGACAATGTATGCCAGACATGTGAACTAAATTACGTGATTGGACATGCGAACGCACGTTGGCATGTTTGAAAGTTTGCAACTGGAAGGCTCTTATGCAGGGGACTTACTGTAATGAATACTGTGTCTGCCTTCTAGGAGAAAGTAGCTGACTTCCTCTATAACCTCTAGAGACTGAACAGAGGTTACTGTAGTGGTCATTGTAGTGCCTTGGCCTGATTCCCCATCACACCTATTTCAGGACTGAAGCACTAACTCATCTGCTCTGTCTTGGTGACCGATAGCTTATGGTTGAGTCCTCCTGAGAGACTGGCCTCATCTTGAAGGGAGCTGCCACACCCAAGGTTCTGTCCCAAGGTCAGTATGGAGATATAAAAGTCTGCCCCTGGCCCTGATTTGGGACAACTCTGCAGGATCAGACTTGCTGCAAAGCTCCCAGTAGGATCAGTTGGGCCTTCATTGTGACTGCTTTGCAATTTGACTTCTCCCCTACCTCATTCTACTTCCTTTATTCCCTCATGTGTGTTGACATTGAGAGTACAGCCCAATAAATCTCATCTGCTTCCTGGTGAACGTGCCCTATGAAAGTCACGATATTTAGGGTATTGTTATGGGATAACCCCATGAAAGTCTGTGTCAATATTATGCTTCACTTCTAGGTTTATACATATATAAACCTTTCACAGGAGGAAGCTAGCTTCGGCCGAGAATTCTGGGTAACACTAATAAAATATAACCTAACTGAACAATAGAAATTTAATTTACTTGTTTTAATGTTTATCACACTTGCCTAAAACTCAGAACTAGGACTCAGAATTGAAGGTATAATCAGTACTAGAACTCAGTACTTAAGGTGTAAGTGTGGATTAGTTTCAATGCATTAAGACTAAAAGAATTTTATTCTCTTTTACCTATAGCAGCTGCTTTAAGAAAGGGAAAATGAAACTCTATTTTCATCCCTCTGAAGAAAATTTCTAGATAATATAGTCATATTGTATTTGCAGAAGGTGTTATTATAAAGCAATGTATGCAAAGTTCAAGGTTTTTTAAAAATCATTTGTCTTCATAGCACATATGATGGAATATTAGTTAGCTATTTTTTATGATATCTAATTCAATACTGTAGTAGTGACATATGTACACCAAGTGGTTAATACAAAGTTACTTACTTTATTACATAGTTTCTCCCGTAATACAGAACTCAATATATTAATGTATAAAACCTTCCTAATCTTTGAAAACGTCAAAATGCATCTGCTGATTGATAATAAAATGCCAAAAATAAAATAAAATAAATTTTACATATAATTTTTACAAACATTGGGGTATATAAATTCCCAGAAGTCTTTTTCTAAACCTCTCTTTGGTTAACATGATAGAGAGAATGACAGATTGCTGTGTTTCTCAAACTATTTGTCAAGGTGGTGCCTGAAGCCATAAGCTAAAAATTTATATAGAACAGTATAGACTTTGAAATTTGCATGAACTTTTAAGAGAGGACATAAGAGTTCAAAGAATTTTCTACAATGAGCTGATCATAATCATATCATTCACCTAATAATCACCTAATCATATTCTTTTCTCTCTGCCTCCTCACAATGTTTGCTGCACTTAAGCAGTAAAGTTTGATAAAAATTGCTATGTAGATTTGATGGTGGATCATAAATTTGGCTTTCTGCTTAGAGACGGCCACAATTTATTTATGCAACCATCATTTATTGCTAACCTACTATGTGTGGCATTGTGTAAAGAAAGTTGTCTCCTCTTTTCTCTGCTGCAGTCCTATGCCGTATAAAGCAGCTTCCATTCAACCTCAATGATCCAAGTTCTGCTTTAAGCCTACACATTTTTAAACCTTTAAGAAGCATGACTGCACTCAAAGTAATCAAAATGGAGGAGAGCTGTGACATCCTGGATTGACCTTCAGCTCAGAAGTGAGCCACAGTGAGTGCTGAGGTCCAGCTCCTCAGGTAAACAGTGAGCTGGCTTCCCCTAATTAAGCATCTCTCCAGGTGCTCTCAGGGCAAATAAATGAGACCTGATGTGGATAAGGTGAGAAATAGTTTAAAAAACAACCTGAATTAGTCAGTGGAGGCTGAGTTGCCCCCAACCCCACCCCTCTTTAGGTCCAGAGGTTATATAGTTTCCTGACATTTCTGCATTCAGCTTTCTTGCTCAGCAAGCTTTGTAGAACCTGAGGGGTTTACATTACCCAGATGAGTGTGGAGGAAATCAAAGTTTCATCCACTGCTGTGGGTGGTCTTGGGCAAGGGAATGAAAATGTTTGCTAAATTTAGATGGCTCGTATAATGCTCACTACACACAACAACGTGTTTTCAGAACACTAAATTTGGAAAGACAAGAATTTCCGCCCTAAACAGCTTCACTCACCATTGAATTGAACAGAATTGAAAACACTTGAGAGCAGTGAATTATGTGAAGTCTTTTTAACTGCAAGATTTCCTTCGGACCAGGGTGACCAAAAATTAGGGTGTGTGAACAGCTGTGAAGAGGAAGTCATTTCCAATCTGTTTTAAAAATAGCCAACAACTTTTCATTACAGCAAACAATAGATTTTTATTTGACAAAATTGCCCCCCCAATAAATGACATGCTCAGTGGTGTGTCTTGTCATTTTAATTTTGACAAAAATCTACTGATTTCAAGTGGATGTGAGACTGCCATATTTGTGGTTTTAATCTAATGAAACGCCCAAGTTAGGGAATCAGTTATTTTCACAGGTATTATTATTACTTGTCTGAAAGAAGAATCAGCTGACTAGGACTCTAAGAATATCTGCCTGGGGTGATCCTTTTGGGGACCTTTACTTGTAGATTTCCCTTAAGAAGTAATACCTTAACCTACATTTTTAGTTTATTATCACTCAGGATTTTTTAAAATCATTTTCATTTTTTTCAAATTTAGAGAACTTCCTGATCCTCTCTCATGTTTTGTCTGATTTATACATTTTTTTCCTTTTTTTTGACCATACTGTTTTTTTATCTCTGCTCTTTTATTGTGTAATCATTTTGATGATTGCTGTGTCATTTATTTAACATCTTTTTCTAATTTGTGTTTGCAATGAGGATTGTAAACAGCAACACCTATTGAAACCCATACAAAGCAGCCAGTGCCACGCTTTGGGGACAAATAGCTGAATGCATTCATAGTGTTCTGCAGACCTGAACTTGGCCCTTCCTGATGCTCTCCTGACTTTGATGAAGATCTCAATCCTCATCTTGGCTGGCTAAGAGAGACTAAAAAAAAAAAAAAAAAACCCGCTCCCTTATAATCCATAAACTCTAGAGGCCAAATTACGGTAGAGGAGGATACTTCAAGGATAGCTCAGAGAAGTTACTGCTATAACAACTTTATCTTGTTTTCAATATGCTTCAAAGTCTCTATGAAAAAAAATCATAACTTTAAACTATAAAGGTTCATATTATTGTATTATGATTCATTTGTTTCCTCATCAATGAACGTGAAATAAACATGTATAACTCTCACCTAAGGAAAGTATCCAGTTATTTACTTGAAGCCTTCCAAAGCCTACCCAAGACTGCTTTGGTAGTTTCCATAAGTTCTACAAATTATGTCAGATTCCAGGTCAAGAAAGTAGTGAACAGACTTATTCCCCCTCCTTTGGTTCCCATTTTGGGGAATGTCACCATTATCTAAGGCAGAGCCTGGAATACCATTCATTCTACTACTTCTCTGTCCCTCACCAGCAGCAGTGAGTCCATTCAATTTTTGGATTCTGCATCCTAAGTTTCTCTCCAATACATTTCCTTCTTTCAGCCTTGACTGCTGAAGCAGCCTCCTAACTGATCCCCTTGCTATCATTCAGCCTTGGCTCTCTCCTTCCTTCTCTGATCTGCAGCCAGAGAGATATGAATCTAATATATATATTATTATGCACTTCTACCTGCCCTCTATTTATAATCTCCAGTGCTCCTCTGATCTCAGGATAAAGTCTAAATCCTTAAATATCACCCAAGACCTTTCCAGATCTACACCCTAATTACTATCTCTCCACTGTCATTTCTCACCTTGAAATCTGGTGACAATTGCTTCGAGTTCCCCAAATATGTCTTTTGCCTTTGCACCTGCTGCTTCCTCTGCCTAAAACATTTCTCTTGCTCATTGCCTGGCTACCTTCTATTCATTCTTCAAGAGGCCTTTAAATGTTACCTTTTCTAGGAAGACCTAGAGTGGATTAGGAGTTCTGCTTCTGTGCTCCTGAAGCTCTGGGCTTCAGTCAACAGTACTCATCACCCTGTCTCACCAAACTCCCCCCAACCCATTCTCCCACTGATAGATCATATCTTATTCAGCTTTCTGTGTCCAACACCTGGCACAGGGCCTGATACAGAGCAGCCTCGATGAATGTCTGTTGAATGGATTGATTAATTAATTAATTAATTAATGAACAAACAGATGAACGCTGACTCTTGATGTGCTTTGCATCTCCTTTGGAGGCTGCTTTCAGGCATGTAACCTTCAGATATAAACCATCTCCGTATCTGCTCTCTTGTAGCAACATTCACCAACAATGTTGGAGGCCAATGGCGCATCTTGCTGTTTGAAGTTTTCCGAGATAGTGGGAATAAGGCTTTAAAGAGAGCTTCAACAGGGAAGAAACAAATGGCAATCACAGTAGAGCAGGACAGCTTGAAACCACAGGGACAGCCAGTGAAATCCTCTTATTTTTAAGGCACGGAAACTGAGGTCTGGAAAGGTTAACTGGCTGTTGGGGTCATAACCATGTCAACCACAAAGGATCGTGGACCTTAGGCATCTTGATTCTAGCCTGTATTTCCTGAAGTGTGCAGTGTAAGGCTTCTGTGTTGTGTACTACTGTAGTCACTAGCCTCATGTAACTGTTGAGTACTTGATACGTAGCTGGTATGAATTGAGATGTGCTATAAGTGTAAAATATATACCAGATATAAAAGACAGTGTAAAATGTCTCATAAATAATAATAATGTCTCATAAATAATAATAGTTTTATATTGACTATAAGTGTTGAAATAATATTTCAGATATGAGTTTAAATAAAATATTAATTTCTCCTCTTTATTTTTATTTTTTTAATATAGTTAGTAGAAAATTTTAAATTATATATGATATGCATTATTTCTGCTGGATAGTTTTCTCAAGATGAATTTTAGGTAATATGCAAACGGCATTAAATAAGAGTAAATCATATAGTATAAAAAATTATTCTTATTCATTCCCCTTTAACACTTCTGATTAGATCAAAGAGAAATCCTAGTTTAATACTAGATTTTCTCTAATACTACATAATTTCCCTTTTTAACACCCCAATAATTAGAGCCTAAGAAAGCAGTGAAATCCAGGTAGAATTTAACAACATGGCAACATGGTTTTGTTTCATCATATTTGCTTTTTTTAAAATTTTTAATTAAGAAATCTTTAATTGCTCTAAAAAAATAACTGTCTAAAGCAAAAATAGAAATGCATTTTTACAGCACATGAAAAATAAAATGCACAGAACAAGAGCACAAAGAATGGTAGGGGGAATTAAGAATTGTAAGGTCTTATACTATATATGAAGTAATATAATACTATTTGAAGGTGGGCTCTGATTAAAGAGGTACATTGTGAACTCAAGGGTAACCACTAAATTGTTTTTTAACATCTTTATTGGAGTATAATTGCTTTACAGTGGTGTGTTAGTTTCTGCTTTATAACAAAGTGAATCAGCTATACATATACATATATCCCCATATCTCCTCCCTCTTGCATCTCCTTACCACCCTCCCTATCCCACCCCTCTAGGTGGTCACAAAACACCGAGCTGATCTCCCTGTGCTATGCAGCTGCTTCCCACTAGCCATCTATTTTACATTTGGTAGTGTATATATGTCCATGCCACTCTCTCACTTTGTCCCAGCTTACCCTCCCCCCTCCCCATGTCGAATTGCCCTCTATTTAGGTTAGATGATACTAGTTTTCAATTTTTGTGATGAAATAAACTTTAATTTATTTAACTAAAAAAGAATAAGTATATTTAAGTCAAAATATTACATAAATACTGGTAGAGATAGCACAGGACTGAAAGAAATCATGAAGGTATTATGTGAATGGCCAAGGTTTAGGAAACAATCTTGTACAATGTAGAGTCTATTCCTGGCCAGCCCAGGTAATTCAGTCATCTACATATGATCTGTAAAACATCTACGTATAATCAGTAAAACGTGACTGTTCAGAGTTTAACTCTAACTTTGATAGGGCCATTGCAACATAAATGCTTCCATTTCTGACCACAAAAGACTGGATTCGGCCACAATTGGCCAGCAAGGGGTATGATTGTCAAGGTCTGTCAAAGTCATCCTATGTCATGAACTGAGATGACCACACCTTTTGGGCCAGGGGAAAATACTTGCAGTGTGTGGTAGTTGAATCTAGAAGTAATTTGGGGGCATTCTGGGTGGGAGAACTGAGGGAGAACAAACATAGAAAAAATTGGGATGATGAAAAATGAGGAGTATATGAATTACATCTTAGAGGCCAAACAGCATAATAAGCTCTGGAATAGGACTATCTGGCCTTGAATCCTGCTTTAGGCATCTTCTAGCTCTATTATCTAGGATAAATTACTTAACCTTCTATAGTTTAGTTTCTTTGTCTGTAAATGTGTTAATAATAGTCACTACTTTAAAGGCTTTCTGTGAGGCACATACTAAATATCAATACTAGATTAATATTAGCTATATTCATCATTGTCCACATTTTTTTTCATTGTCCACATTTTTATCATCATCACTGTCACAGAATGATGATATTCAGAGGTGAATGGAGATATATGTGTGATTTTAATCTAGAATAGGCATTAATAAATTGAGACCTGGAGTCCGAGAGCATGCAGAAGAGAGTGTATGACTGAATTAATCAGGATTAGGTTAAAAATTGTCAAATTATCCTACAGACAGGCTTTCCTAAGAATCCTTTCCATAAAGGGCCAATCACAGTGGACTATGTCATAGTCACTCCACTGACACTGGACAATCCTATAGCAATGTTTCTTTTAAAGGCTTCTAAGAACATGGTTAATAAATGAGTAAATATTGTTATCTCCGTTTTTGCCAATGATGTCACTTCTATCTGGTTAATCATTGTTTTTATAACATAGCATTAAGACATTTTTCCTGCAGTTTTTTTTTTTCCCCCCATGCAGTGGTTAGGGCCTGAGGAGGCAAAGAAAAAAGGAGAAAATTCCTCTAAATAGACTTTTTGTTTTTCCTTTTTTTTGCAGTCATGCTGATTTCTATACCCTGAGTTTTCTACTCCCACACATTCTGATGATGGGTAAATTAACAATAACTTAGATCAGTGTTTTGAACTTGAGCATTAATCTGTGCCTTGTTTTTTCCTTCATATACCTCTTCAAAAAACTTAAGAAATCTATAAGCAATACTTCTTAACTTTTTTGAGGGATTGAAAATGCCATTTGAAAATCTATTGAAAGCTGTAGAGTATATCCCCAAAAAGGTAAATGTTCTCACATTTAAAGAGAAAATGTTATGCACAGTTTCATGGGGTTCATGGACCCCTTGAAGTCTACTAACCCCAGGTTAAACATCTCTATTGTAAGGACAAATAAGCCATTGGCCAACCTGGGACTACAAGGAAAATGCAGAAAGTGTAAGTGAACAAGTTCCCTGATCTCTGGGGCACAAATGTCTGTGAAAGCAAAAGGTGGAACAGAAATGCTTTTATTTTAAAATTATTGATAGGAAGTTGAATAACTATCTGTTTTTCTCTAGGTTTATATCTTTAGAATATAGCATCGTTATTAAAAATGCTGTGGATCTTCAATAGAGAATAAGATTACCATCACAACGTAGAATTTGTGAAACCAATCACAGAGAGAGAGGCTGGTTAGATCATCCTGAAGCCTGTGAATGACAACAGGTGAGAAAAATTGAAAGTTTCTGACCATCTAGTTCAAATAATTCATAGAACAGACAATTCATTTTATACCTGTGCCAAAAAAAGTTAATTTTGTAAGATCACAAAGCTAGTTAGTGGCTGAGCCAAACACTCTGTCCCAAATCCTAGGCTGCGATTTTGTCACTATATTATATGACCTCTGCAAAAACATGTCATAGTGAGATAAAGTTCACAGCCCACCAAATATTACTTCTGTGTAGAGTTATGCACTGACAAAAGAAGGGTATAAGTCATTTGGCATTTTAAAAGAGATAAATAAGGAATTTAAATTGAAAGCAAGATTTCAAGATGTGCATTGCTTGCCATAAAACCATTTAACCTAATCAAACTTAATCTGATATGTTTTTTTCCACTGGCCTTGACTGTAATGTACTTTTCCTCAATTCTGTTAGATTACTTTTGCTCGGTCTGGTGTTCCACAGAACACTTTTCTCTCAATATACTTAATGAACCAAAGATTTTGTGGTCAAATAAGTTTGGGAAATATCCCATGTTGTAGACTGTGTTTGGTGTGTGTTAAAAAGTGGGAAGCAGCCACAAAGCACAGGGAGATCAGCTCAGTGCTTTGTGTCCACCTAGAGGGGTGGGATATGGAGGGTGGGAGGGAGACTCAAGAGGGAGGGGATATGGGGATATATGTGTATGTATATGTATAGTTGATTCACTTTTTTATAAAGCAGAAATTAACACAGCATTGTAAAGCAATTATACTCCAATAAAGATGTTTAAAAAAGCATATAAGAACATTAAATGTTTTAGGAAGTCCTGTAGTAAAACATAAGAGCGAAAATCTTGTTTGGCTTTAAGTCTGTATTTCCCAAAGTCACTACACATCAGAACACTTCTTTAATGCAACTCCTGTTAAAATCCTTCACAATGGATGCTCTGCAGCACATGCTGTGAAGAATTCTACTGTAGCTTTACAAATCTTCAGTCTAAGCTCCCATTTTCCAATGATTGTTGGAAATGCAGAGCAACTATTTTATGAAAGCCTGCTGCCTTGGCACTCTCCTCTCCAATTCAGTTATATAAACAATACTAACTAAAACCACCGCTACTTCTGTTTCAAGCTTTACTCTCTCCATTACACTGGCTTGATGTCCTGCTATCTTAACTCATCCATCACCCCACCATTTCCATGTCAGAAATATATTGTATGGAAATAATCAGATATGTGAACAATTATTTAATTTATTTGATAATGAAAAATTGGAAACAACAATCTCTTATAAGAGGGGGATGGATAAGTAAATTATCCTTGCAATAACATGTTGGACAGTTATCAAAGATCATAGTTTTATTTTTCTTTAATTTAAATTGTTTTAATATTTAAAATTTAATTCTTAAAAATTAAAAAAAAATTTAACAAAAAACAATTTTTTTTTTTTTGGCTGCATTGGGTCTTCATTGCTGCGCATGTGCTTTCTCTAGTTGTGGCGAGTGGGGGCTTCTCTTCGTTGCAGTGCACAGCCTTCTCATTGCGGTAGCTTCTCTTATTGTAGAGCATGGGTTCCAGGGTGCATGGGCTTCAGTAGTTGTGGCGTGTGAGCTCAGTAGTTGTGGCTTGCAGGCTCTAGAGCACAGGGTCAGTAGTTGTGGCACACGGGCTTAGTTGCTTCAAAGCATGTGGGATCTTCCTAGACCAGGGCTCGAACCCATATCCCCTGCATTGGCAGGCGGATTCTTAACCACTGTGCCGCCAGGGAAGTCCACACAGTTTTCTTTTTTTAATTGAAATATAGTTGATTAACAGTATTGTGTTAGTTTCAGGTGTACAGAATAGCGACTCAGTTATTTTTTCTGATAATATTCCATTATAGGTTATTACAAGATACAGAATATAATTCCCTGTGCTATACAGTAAATCCTTGTTGCTTATCTATTTTATGTATAGGAGTTTGTATCCGTTAATCCTATACTCCTAATTTGTCCCTCCCCCACCCCATTTCCCCTTTGGTAACTTTTTCTATGTCTGTGACTGTGCTTCTGTTTTACATATAGATTTACTTGTATTATCTTTTAGATTCCACATATAAGTGATATCATATTTGTCTTTCTCTGTCTGACTTCACTAAGTATAATAATCTCTAGGTCCATCCATGTTGCTGCAAATGGCAATGTTTCATTCTTTTTATGACTGAGTAATATTCCATTGTGTGTGTGTGTGTGTGTGTGTGTGTGTGTGTGTGTGTATATATATATATATATATATATATATATACCACATCTTCTTAGGCCAATCATCTGTTGATGGGAACTTGGGTTGTTTACATGAGTTGGCTATTGTAAATAGTGCTGCTCTGAACATTGGGGTGCATGTATCTTTTTGAATTAGAGTTTTTGCTTTTTCTGGATATATACCCAGGAGTGGGATTGCTGGATCATATGGTAGTTCTATTTTTAGTTTTTTAAGGAACTTCCACATTGTTTTCCATAGTGGCTATACCAATTTACATTCCCAGAAATAGTATATGAGGGTTTCCTTTTCTCCACACCCTCTCCAGCATTTATTATTTGTAGACATTTTGTTGATGGCCATTCTGACCAGTGTGAGGTGATACCTCATTGTCATTTTGATTTGCATTCCTCTAATAATTGACGATGTTGAGCGTTTTTTCATGTGCCTGTTGGCCATCTAAAGATCACATTTTTCAAAGACCACTTAATGATATGGAAAAGCCCATTTAATGTTTTTAGTAACATGTATAAAATATTATATTGGGAGCATCAATCCAATTTTGTTTTATATATGTGATTTTTTACCCAACATACACCCAGACACATACTCACCCACCCATACACATATACATGTATACCTACATATCAAAATTTGAAGGAAATACCTTAATATGTTCAGGTATTTATCTCTGAGAAGACTAAAAACATTCTTTTATACTTTTAAGTATTTTTTTAAAATGTACAACAAATACATTCTTTTTAAAACAATAACAAAAATACTATCAAATAATTGGTTTTCCGTCTTTGGCTCAAACAGGAAAAGGACAGGTGTTCAAATATGGGCTCAGTCCTCATACGTATTTCATCCAAACAGAGATTAACAAGTAGTTTTGTTTCCTTTACCTCTAAATTACTGTTCTTATTGCCTCTAATTCAGCCTTCCATGAAGCTGATAAGACTCCTTCCCTGGAATTGCTTAAGATCATTTTTTTACACATTAAGCTTTGAAAACTAAGATGTATTTACAAATTGATTTTGGAAGACTATTTATACTTTAAAAAAGATTTATATTACTTTCTTACAGAATATGATCTTTATAGGTAATACAAAATAATATATATGCAATTCTGTACAGTGGGTTCTCCACATAGAAGCACCCTTGAAATAAAATGATGAAATGGATTTCAAACTCTAATACCCATGACTTCTAAGTTGCTGAGCATTTGTACAGCCTTTTTTCCCTTAACTAGAGTCGTGATAGTTATTATGGTAGAAAAAGTTGACCAGATGTATTTAAAGGAATAAGAGGAAGTTTGTGAGATCATAAAAGCAGATTTTTTTTAATAAAGGAGAAGTTTTACTGCCTGCCAGAACAAAACTTAATAGCTTATTTAGGTAGATGATATAATCAAACTCACTATAATGTATTATCTTAAATGTTTTGCCTAAAATAAAAAATATTAGTTATATGAAGAAATAGAAAAATGTGGCTAATCATCATGAAAATAAAGCAACCACAAGAAACAGATCCCAGATGACTCAGATTTTGGAATTAGAAGATGCTGATTTTAAATTAGCTATTATAAACATACTTAAGAATCTAAAAGAAAGGATGTATATAGGAAATGTACAGTGGTAAATCTCATCAGAAAAATGGAAACTATGAAACCAAGTGGAATTCTAGAACTAACAAGTATACTTATAAAATTTAAAAAATGATTGTATTGTATTAACAGCAGATTGGATAATGAATAAAAAAGTCAGTGAACTTGAAGATAAAAAAGTAGAAATTATCCAATCTGAAGAACAGAGACAAAAAAAATTTTTTTAAATGGTATTTTCTTAGTGACTCATGGGACCATATAAACTGGTCTAATGAAAGTGTAATTGGAGTCACAGAAGTGGAGGGATTGAATAAGGCAGTAAAATATATCTAAAAAAGTAATGACCTAAAGTTTCCCAAATTTGGTAAACAAAAACAACAACAACAAAAACAATGAATCCACAAGCATATCATGGTCAACTGCTGAGAATCAAAAATAAAATGAAAATGAGGCAGAACTATTCACTTAATTCAGTTCTCCAAACTTAAATATCTCTATTCTCAACACAATTCCCTATTTTTAAAATTACTTCAAGGATCCTATATGAGGGATCCTTGATAAACATGATAATTTAACCAATCAGGAAAGTAAAGAGCCTGAACTCAAATCAAAACTTGACAAACTTCAAATCCAGTACCCTTATGTACTACTATATTTTAGAAAGTAAAAAGACAATTTTCTCTTCCCTTTTAGAATTTAAGATGACAAATTACTTAGAAAAAAATCTAAGTGTAGATTAGCTGATTTTTCTATGGAGTTTTTCAACTCTTGGTTGATATTGGTCCAAACACTGCCTTCACCCCCTCCAGGCCATAAGCTCCACACAAGTAAGGGATATTTTTTCTTCCTTACTCAGGGATATATTTATAGGGCCTAGAGGAGTGACTGGCATATGGTAGATAATCAATGAATAAATGAAAGAATGAGATAAAAATGAAAGCAAATATTTCCATGATGGTTTATATCATATTTGGCATTTGTTTTGTTAACAAACCAGACATAATGTTTTCAAGTGTTACCCTGAACTGTTGTAATGATCATCTTTTTTTTAAACATCTTAAAGCAGTCCATACTAGATAATAAATCTACTGGCCCAAGGTCAGAATTTTAAATAGGTCAGTAACTGTTATTATATTCACTACTCACCTAGATACTATTTCACCTGGAGGGAAAAAAAAATGACCATCAAGTCTCTAGATCCCACTGATACCTCTAATTCCACTGGTCTCTTCTTGCTGGGGCAGTTTTTTCCACAATTTATATTTTACTTCCCATAAAGTCCTGAGAAGTCTATAAGGTGACTTACTGTATCCAAGTTCATTAACATTTCTATTGGTGCACTAATAGTTTTGTGCTTTGTTTCAAAATTAAGTGCATTATATTATCAATCATAGTCTAACCAGGAAAGCAGAAATCACTTTAAGATTTTTCCACAGAGTGAAGTTAATTTAGGGAAATTATTACACAGGTGATGGAATTTCTAAGAACCATAGAGGGAGTGATAAGGTAATCCAAAATTAAACAACAGAAAACCACTACCATTTGTAGGCTAGAAAGATGAAACATTTAGCAGTGTTATTGCCTAAAGGGTCATCAGATGGAAGGTGGAACTAAATGAACCTATCAAGCAATGGAACAGAGGATTTGGAGCCACAGAGGAGAAGTAACTGCTGAGAAGTTGCCTCCAGCAGAGACACAGGAGGAGAAATGTCCTGGCTTTTCTCTTCCACCCCATTCAATCTCCTTCCACTGACTTCCTTTGTCAAAACTCAGCCAGAAGACAGCTGATATAGGATCCTGGGAAACAGACTGCATGGCTCATGCTACCCCTCTAGTAGAGAGCTGAGCTGAAGAAGGACAAGGAATGGAGCCAATATGCCTAAGTGCCCAGCCACAGAACCTATAGGTACAGCGATTGTTTCCAAAATGGAAAGCACTTTCTCAAAGGTTGTATGTAGCTTCAACAATTCGATGCCATGTCTCAACGGTTCCACAATTCCAATCAGTTACTTTTTGGTGGGGGAAACTTTACAGGACTGACCATTAGAAACTAGAAAATTCTTTAAAAAGAGAAATGACCTAATGCAGTTCTTGCTTATATCATCATGGATTTTTAGGTATTTAATTGAAATATGCCAACAAAATGACTTTTGATATGTTCCATTTTCCAAGTTTATGAGCCACAAAAACCTTATCTTCCTGCTAGCATAGGCTACTGCTGTAGTAGTTTCTTAATCTGAAAAAATGTAATGAAAAGGAAATACATCATGTTGTGAAAGCTTTTAAACTTGCATTGTTGTAGGACTAACTCTAAAGATTCTTTAAGATTCAGAAAAGCAAGAAAACCCAAGAGGAACTTAAATGCTTGAATCCTTATCTCTGATATTGTAGATCATGTCATTGGATACTCCAGAAAATGAATATGTCTTTAAGTGGATGGAGTGTGTGATTAAATCCCAGAGTAGGGTGAGTATGATATAATAATGCTTGACAAGTATTGAAGAGTTTAAATAGCAAGCAAGGAAGAAAATGGTTTCCTGCAGCATAAGGAGTCAGAACTTGAAGTACCAAAATGGGATTGGCAAATGGAAACATTTGAATGACTTTCTAGAAACATTTCCTAATGGAGTCATAAGTTAGGACAGTGGAATTGGTTTTCCAGAGGGAAGTGATTAGAACAGTGGTTTCTGAAGTAAACAAAAGAAAGGACTTCTGAGAATACACCACAGGGAATATATCCCTAGAGTCAGCTATTATTAACTCTTTTCTTTAGTTCCAGTAATGACAATGTTCCATCAGCAGAGGGCTATTCAATGAAGCATATGTACACACACTATCTTATTCAATTCTCAGATGAGAAGCTAGGGTTCAGAGAGGTTAAAAATGGCTTGTTCAAAGTGCACACTTGGTAAGTGTTAGAGCTGTCTCCAACCCAGGCTCTCATTCAACCTTGAATACTCTTCTCTACTATAGTAACAGAGCCTTGAGATCAGGAAGAGTCACAACAAATAGAAGCTATGGTTGATACTGAAAAAACCCCATATTCTTGGACTTCATGTAGACTTATCTACAACAAGAGGAAAATACAAGCCTTTTCTAAACATCTAGAGAAGTGTAACAACCAGGGTTCTTGGTTTTAGAGAACAAAATAAACTCTGAATAGTTTAGGCAGAAAGGGGTTTATTACAGAGTGTGAAGTAGCTTACAGAATGCATCAGAAGCTAGAGAACTAAGTAGTCCTTAGAATTTGTGGGATCTAGGGCAAGAGTACAAGTAGATACTCCTATAACATCTCTAAATATTAACACTTAAACATAAGCTTCAAACTGTTAAATGAAATAAGTGCTATGTTCCCACCTTGAGAAATTTACCTTCAAAATGACATTGGAAGGTCAAGATTGACTAGAATTGGGTTGCTCAACAAAGCATAGTGGCATGGGAAAACCATGACCCCAGCCCCCAATCCAGGCTCCCAATCTTTCTCTTCCCATTTCTGGCTCATTCTAAGCTGCAGGGGACCCTCACTGGCATATCTGTGGATGCTATAGCACACATGTCCAAGCTCTATGTATACTCCTGACAACAAGCCGCCCTCAGACCTAAAGGTGTCCACATTGGCAGTGTGGTCCACTCCTAGGAGAATGGCCCCAGGGTAGAAGCCCACACAGGCCCTGGCAGAAAGCTCAGGGCTATTTGAGTAAGGAATCTGAGTCCATGTTCCCAGGGCACAATCTGGGGCTAGAAATCCAGTTAAGTATGTCCTGTTGACCCCACATACTTCTCACCTCAGTGTTTTTTATTTGTTTGTTTTGCTTTTTGTTTTTTGGTGGGGAGGGGAGGTGGCCAGAGGAGAGCCAGAGAAAGAGCCTCTGAAGTATTGGTCCCAGAACAGGAGCCCATCTTGCCTGGAACTAAGGGTGGAACCAAGCGTAGGTCCTGCTCGTTCAGGAACAATGGCCTGATGAATTGCCCAACCACACTAGGGACTTGTTAAGAGAAACCTGTCTGCCATAGACACCTGCTGTTCTGTGCCTTTGATGCCAGGCCCTGGCCTGTAAAACCTTCCTCACTGCTGCCTCAGGAGAACCAAACACTTCTGCAGTAGTGTTTGCCCGAAGGTCCAGTCTCTTCATATAAGGCTTCTATCTCACATTGTTGATTTCTTCATTTCAAGTTTTGTGCAGGCATATCTGCTTAGTGGAACGTAAATTGCTGTGGAAACTTAGCTGCAAACGTAGTATGGTCTTTACAGCTTCCATTACTCAGGAGAACATATTAGAATTAGATTGAAATGAGTGACCACAGGAGACCAAACCTTTTCCAACATATTTGGAAAAAATCCACTTATTGATAGAAATGATACAAATAGAAATGACTTGGATACATATTGCTTTTTTTTTTTTTTTCCTTCACGGCAAAACCACCATTCTGGATTTATTGGTCGTGGCTATTTGGAGCACCCTGCTGTAAAGGATTCTGAGGCTTTCTCTTGACTCAGTGAGAAAAAGCACTTCTAATTTTTGATATCTGCCACTGTTATGGGAGGGACCAGGGGTGATGCCCAGGCCAATTTTGGAGACAGGGCTGTTTTAGCCATATGTAAGTTAGCATTGAGTAAAGTTTTGTTAAATGAATGAATAAACTATAATTAAGTGTATTATTAAGGTATTAAGCTAGTACCCTAAGCAGGAATTAAAGTGATTCTGAGTTTTTTCACCCCATAATCCTAATCCATTTAATTTTATCTGTTACCACAGTGAGTTAGAGAAGAAAACAGATATAATAAAGGAGGATCAAAGGAGGTGACATTTGTAAAAGTTTAGGAGGCAGAGAGGTTTCTCATGTAACTGAAGGAGAGAAAAATGATAAATATTGGACAGAGGGTCAAGATTCTCTTGACCTTCTTCCCAGTCTCTCCAGGGTTAGATAAGGTAATGCTACCTGCTGAAAAAAACAAATCCCTATATTTCATGGCTTAACATGATAGAAATTTATTCCTTTTCCCATAGTAATCTGATGTAGGTTCTTCTTGTCCGTGGGGGAAAGTGGCTTAGGCTGATGGAGTCTTTAACTTCAAACATGAGCTATAATGTTGCCTCAGGCATCAAAAAGTAGAAAGCATATGGCAGAAGGAAGTGGGAGAAAAAAGCACTTCTTTTTAACCACTTTAATTCAAGAAGTGACATGCATCACTTTTGCTCATATTTCTTTGGTGAGAACCAGTCATTTGTCCCCACCTAGATGCAAGGATGAGGTTGGAATACATAATGTCTGTTTGGACAGCTGCTTCCCAGCAATAGCTCTGTGTCATTCCTACTCAAAGTATGGTCTATGGACCAGCAACATCAGCATCACCTAGGAGTTTGTTAGAAATGTGCATTTTTTTTTAACTTAAAAATATTTTATTGCTAAAGGATGCTAACCATCATCTGAGCCTTCAAGGAGTCGTAAGCTTTTTGCAGTGTTAACATCAAAGATCACTGGTCACAGATCACCATAACAAATATAATAATAATGAAAAGGTTTGACATATTGCAAGAATTAACAAAATGTTCCAAGAGACATGAAGTGAGCAAATGCTGTTGGAAAAATTATCCTGATAGACTTGTTTGAGGCAGGATTGCCACAAACGTTCAGTTTGTTAAAAACACAATATCTGCAAAGTGCAGTCAAGCAAAGCACAAGATGAGGTATGCCTGTATATAAAGAAATGCACATTATTGGGCTCCACCCAGGATTACTGAATTAGGATGGCTGAGGGTGGGGCCCAGAAAGCTTTGTTTTAAGAAGGTCTCCAGGACTCCCCTGGTGGCGCAGTGGTTAAGAATCCAC
The DNA here is from genome assembly GCF_964341445.2 of Mesoplodon mirus. Lineage (NCBI taxonomy): Eukaryota > Metazoa > Chordata > Mammalia > Artiodactyla > Ziphiidae > Mesoplodon > Mesoplodon mirus. The sequence continues at coordinate 30,538,571 of NC_138983.1, read as the reverse complement.
CTGTCAATGCAGGGGACACGGGTTTGATCACTGGTCCAGGAAGATTCCACATGCTGCAGAGCAGCTAAGCCCGTGTGTCACAACTACTGAGCCCACGTGCCACAACTACTGAAGCCCACGCACCTGGAGCCATGCTCTGCAACAAGAGAAGCCACCACAATGAGAAGCCCGCACACTGCAATGAAGAGTAGCCCCCTCTCGCCGCAACTAGAGAAAGCCCACGTGCAGCAAAAAAGACCCAACGCAGCCAAAAAATTAATTTAAAAAAATTTTTTTTAAAGTATATTTAAAAAAAAAAAGCTCTCCACAGGATTCTCGTGTATGCTGAAGTTCAAAAAGCTCTGATCTTTGGCGGACCTCTTGGCACTTTTACCCTACTGCCTGTAGTGACTGCATTCCAGTGCACCAGTATTTGAAGCCCCTCCCTTCAGGAGGGTTATACTTCCTACTCCCTTAAAAGTCATCCAGGCAGAGGTTCTAGGGACCAACATATGCTTTAGTACTTCCTCTCCTTCCTTCTGTCACTATGAACTGCAATGACCAGAAAATAGCTGTTCTGTAAGCCTAGATCCTGGAGTGAGGAAGGCAGGCAACATAGAGCAGAGCTCGAGCTGACCTGCAGTGGACATGTGGCATGAGAAAGAAAGAGACATCTGTTGTTTTAAGCTTTGGACCTTGGGAGTTGTCCATCACTATAGCATTATCCTGACTGATATGCCACCTTTCTCCAACCTATAACACTGACCATGACTTTTTATGAATGGCTTTGTAAAGCTTTTCTCCATGGGGTTCTTTCCTCCTTTGTGCTATGCTAAACATTTTGGCATGCTATCCCCAAGTGGATGGCGGTTCTTGGTGTTTGTACACTTACCATTCTCTCTCTTTTATTCTTTTTCACTCTTACTTCAAGTATTGATGGTGTCTAGAAACCTTGACCATTAGTATGTACAGCAGAATTCTTATCTCAAGTTTGATTTGGCATTGGTGACCCTGATTTTTCCATTTTTAACATTTGGGGAAAGAATCATGCAAAACATCACCTATGTAGGTTCTTGCTCCATTTTCAAGGTCCCAGTCAATCTATTGTCTTTCTATTCCAGGTTCAAGAGTTAAGCTCAATTGGGTGACAATGATTTGATATCTTGAGATTCTGACTCAAGGGATTCAAAGACAAATTCAGTCACAAAATCTCAGACTGTTAGATTAGAAGGATGTCTTCTTACATGGCCTACTAAAATTGAATTTAAATTTGGTCAGCACATACACTAACATATATTGCATATGATTGGCAGCAGGCAGCGGCATAGCTAACTCTGGAGTCATTTATTTGGGGCTGGGGTAGCAATGTGTGCTTTTATTTGGGGAGGTGGTAGTAAATTTACCTACCTAATATTGTTAACTTTATGGTAGTATTAGCATAATGACATTGTGTTTCTGGAGTGTGGCTCCCTGGTCACTGAGGGGCAGGAGAGGCAGGAGGGACAGGCAGCTTGAGAGTAAAATTAGGACATAACCAACATACAGTAAAATGTTAACTATCCATCTCGAACATTAAGGAAATGAGTTTTTCTGGTTACAAAGTTCATATGTATAAAAATAGGTTCATTTAAACTACTTTTGGTGAACATCTTTGAAAATGTATATATATTTCCCGGCTTTATTAAATAGAACATTCTAATTTGATCTTGTCTTGATGACTCAATCATAAATTATTCTAGAGGGTTGTAATAGAGCCTGTTGAGTGCAAGGCTCTGTGTTGAAGTTCTGGTATCAACTTTTCAGAGGTTTTCTGTCTTCTTCATCAACTCTTGCGCTGCCAGCTGTCACTTTTTGATGCCGCCTGTGTGTGTCTCCCAGGTGACCTGCTGCCTACAGGATACCTTGGACTGGGAAACTAGATAGTCAGGCTCATTAAAGTTGTACCTAAAATATAAGTAAATTGACTACAAACGTGAGCTCAGGAACATTCCTATATGAATAAAGTGCATGAGCTGTATTATATCACCTTAGCCTGATCAATAGCCTGACTCTCTTCCCCCTTCTCTCTCTCTTCCTTCCTTCCATCTTCCTTCCTTCTTTCCTTCCTCCCTCCCTCCCTCTCTCCCTCCTTCCCTTCCTTCCTTCCCTCCTTCCCTTTCTTCCTTCTTTCCTTTCTCTCTCTACTTCAGGAAACTGAGTGAAGGTTTCTTTTGTTTTTTTGAAATCAGGTCTATTTTGAACTTGGATGATAGAATATTGACTACAGGTGAGATGTCATAACTATATGAGGCTAATGAGAAACATAGGCATAATGCTTTGCATTTTTAGAGCCCTTTAAACTGCTCAGAATGTTCTCCTTACTGGCATTTGCATCTGTCATTTTGGTGTAATGCTAATATTGAATCACTTTTATAGTCATACTGGTTATAAACTTGTCTTAAACTAACCTTGCTAATAAGCAAAAATGTCTTAACTTACAGAGAAGAAGTAAAAATATCTAACCTATTGCTTGTTTTATTCTTTCTAAACACTTGCCCTTTCTTTTTCTAGGCTGCACGGTCTTATGAAAAAGACCTAAAGTCATCACCTCTTGCTTAGTCTACAGGTACCTAAGGTGGGTAACTACTATAGGCCCCTCTCTCCTATTTGGTTTTATGCATGAAGGATAAGATGGGGTAAAAGTGTAGAGATAAGGTATATAATTATGATAAGGAAGTGGTAGGAACACAAAGAGGGACATTAAATCAATGCAACAATTAGAATTTTATGTACATAATTCCTTCTGAAAGGCTCTTCAAAGTTCTCTCTTTGTTGGCAGTTATAAAGTTTTATATTCTTTGAGCAACTGGATTGTTAAAATGTGTGTGATGATAAAGGAATTGACCCCTGCCAACCTGTGTTTCAAATGGGCTTGTTTAGTGCTGGGAGAAAACCATTTGGCCACACACAGAAGAAGAGATGTGCCCCTTTCAACTCTTCCACTGACAGATGTGAAAGGTATGATTTATCACATAAGGCCAAGACCTTTTACATGTTTGGGATCACAGCGAACATTCCAGACCTCTTCTGTGCTCCTTTTTCTCTGTGTTGAGCCATAATCTGCGGGTCTACTGCAGGGATGCAGAGAGAGCAGAAAAATGTTTTTGAGGTAGCAGCAGTGGAGGGTTGTAGATGACTTGTCAGAGCTATAAAAGCTGGGCATGGAGACTCAGAAACCAATGGAGACCACCTGACTGGGATGGGGGTGTGAGGGGCCATACAGAGTATGAAAGGAAACAACCATTAGATGAAAACCATTCATTATTTCCATATGATAGCATTCCTGATGGTGGACTCAGCCTCAGGGGCTGTCTTCTGGGCTCTAGGCCCCAGTAGAAGACTAGAAGACTAAGGGGCAGATGAGCTGCAGGAGCAATTAAACCCTACTTGGGCCTGTTTCATGGAGTATAAAGAGCAAGAGTTTGTTTGTTTGTTTTTTCGGCCGCGCCATGGTAGGCAGGATCTCCGTTCCCTGATCAGGAATCGAACCTGCACCCCCTGCAGTGGAAGCATGAAGCCTTAACTACTGGACTGCCAGGAAAGTCCTAAGAGTTGGTTTTCTATTCATCCATTCATCCATCCTTTCCACATAGAAGCCAGAATATTTTCCCCAACTGCACATCTCGTCATGTGACTTTCAAATCCTTTCCTGGCTTTTTCATCAGGGTGGGTCCCGGGAGATGCGGCCTCCTTGTTCCCACGTAATGGGGCTCGGCCACTTCTGTGGTGACATCTCTTCTCTCTTCCTCCCACCTCCTTATACACCCTACACTCCTGTCCACAAGCCTTGTTCAGTAACTGGAAAGAAATCATGCTTTCTCTTGCCTCTTGGGCTTTGATAAAGATGTTTCTTGCCCTTTACTCTCCATCCTTTGCTTTCATGACCACTAGTCTTCCATCACTTCCCTCAGGAGGTCTCACTTTAGGGAAGTATTGGGTCCCAGCATTAAGTGCTCTCATAGCACCCTCTAGTCTTCCACCAGAGTCCGGGGGAAAGTGTTACTGTCTTTAATGCATCTGTCTTCCCACTATAATCTAAGCTCTTTAAGGGCATATATGGTACCTATAATATCTAGCATAGAGTTTGCCACATAACAAGAATTTAGCAAATAGTTGTTGTACAAAAATGTATGACCAAGATTGGCAATCTACTTTAAAGATTGGGTTTTGTTGTTAAGCTATTTGTATCTGTATTCCAGCATCATCATTTATTAAATGCATGACTTCGGACAATTTACTACACCTACCTGGCCTTGGATTCCTTGTAATTTTTTTTTAAGTTTTTAAAGTCATGTTTATTGAAATTGAATTTACATTCAGTAAAACTCACTCCAAAATCTGACAAATGCAATCCTCACCATAATCAAAGTGTAGAACAGTTCTTCGACACACCCCACCCCAAAACCCTATGCAACAAACTCCTCCCTGATCCTTAGGATCCTTGTCTTTTAGATAGGAATAATAGTATATATTTCTTTGGTTATAGTTAAATGAGGTAACACATGTCAAGCACCCAGACTAGTGCCTAGCACATAGAATACACTTAGTATAGATGGTTATAGTTAAATGTCTTTTATGTGCTCAGGGCTCTAGACTTAAACCTGTGGTGGAATATAAAATTCCATAATCTATGAGTCACTATAGGGGCTGACTTAATCCCTTTAAACCATATAGATGCCTCTCTAAGGTAAGCTGAATATGAACATAGACTCTGGGAGACATCTTGCTCTCAATCTGGCTTAGGGGCTCAGGACTTCAATTTCCCTTTTGCTCTGGCATGATCTCCTTAACAAGCCTAACTCCTCCTCATTCGTGAGGTCAATCACCACTAGAGTTTCTGTCTTGTTCCCTTGTGTCTTTATTTCTTTTCCAGGACCCTGGTACTTCTGAGAATTGGGCCTGTAGTTGTCACCAACAGACCCCCTTTCTCATAGCCTAAGGACTAGAGTTCTATTCCTAAAGCCCAGGCCCCACTGGGGCCATGCTAACTCTCTGTGCTCACCACCTATTTATATTATCTTTGTCTGGAATGCTCATCACCACGTTCTACCTGCCTGACTTTTTGGCCCCCTCTGCCTCGACTGCTACCTCTTCCCTGCATGGATTCCACCTCTGCTAGACTGTCAGAAATATAGCCAGATCTGCCTCCCATTGTTTACTTTGCCCTATTTTGTATAATAAAGTCCCTCAAGCTAAGACTCTCTTCTCAGTTTGACCTTGCCACAACCCAAACTCCTATTTAGAGAGTCCCTGCCATCAGAAAGCTATAGTATCTTAGAGGACATAATGTGTGTCCTGAAATGAAGAAGGTTGAGAGTCAGAAGCGCCTTGGAACATTGTTGGAAGTATTATAAAACTACTTTAAAAAGGGGAATGAGGACACTTATGTCCAGTGAAATCTATACTGACACTCCAGGAAAGAGTCAGACTATTAGTCTGACTTGTTTTGGACAACAAGCAAACTGTTTCTCCACAGGGTGCTCATCATAGAATTTTTGACTCTCTCCCAGCCCTTGTTAGGAATGGAGAAATCCTTCCATTAGCACCAGCGTATGTAACTATGGGTGTAGGAAAGGCTCTGCCTTTCTGCTCCAAAACCTTATATGACTTGGCATCCATCTCGTGGAGAATGGCCTTTTGTGCCATACAAGGGATTATAATTAAGATGACCAAATTCTTAGTCAAACCATATAGTCTTACATGGGCAAAATAAGTTATTTGATAGCAACTGAGGATGCAAAAGAATAGAGACACTGAGCTGGAAAAGAAAAACTGCCCACGCTATTTTCTCTGCTACATAGCCTTCACGGTGTTGTGGTAGTTTAATCAAAGTTGGGTGTATTTCTTTCTTTTTTAAGGAATTAAGTATAAAGATCAATAATTACTGATATAATCATTCAACTGACTAGAAATGATCATTCATGTTTATTATTCTTTTCTCTCTTTGGAAATGTATTGGAAGGGAAAAATGTTTCTCCTTTAACATTGCCCATTGAAGACCACTTTTCTCTTTCAGTCAGTTACCTGGCCGTTCTGTTTGTATAGTATAAGAAAATAAGAAAGGGTTTTAGTGTTAGAAAGATCTAAGTTTGAACCCCTCCACCATTTTCTAACTGAATGATCTTTCTCTCACTGAACCTCATCCATAAAAATGGAATGATATTCATCTCACAGTGTTGCTGTGAGAATTAAATTATGGAATGCATATGAAGGGTCTGGCACAGTGAATAGTACATAAAGGGACATAATCAATGAATTCGTGCTAATTAGGGTCAGTGCACATGGAAGCAAGTACACCCTGGGAAGAATGATTTACAGTATGACCATATGTGACCACGACTTGGGGAAATATTCCTTCTCAGCAGTAAACTCCCAGACCTTGTCCATTTACTCATTTTGGTGACCTCCTCTCCCTCCGTTTTTGCCTTTTACCTCCACATAAACAAAGGTCGCTCCTGTGTAAATAACCTAGTTGCTTTTATATTGACGATGTCAAAAACTGATGTTCATTTAATTCTCAAATACCTTCCTGTTAATTTCTTCCAGAACACACGGAGGAATTACCATTTTCTTATTAGCAAATAAGGTCCAAAGTCTTCCTACCTCTTCCTTAAGGTCCTCCTCTCAGTTTTTGTCTCTGTCATTGGTGCTATCATTTCTTACTCATTTGTTCATATATCTTTTTATTTATTCCTTTTTAAAAATTTATTCATTCAGCAAATATGTATTGTATCTACTATTTGCCAAACCTGAGTTGGCATTAGGGAGCTAATAAGTGTCTTATAAGAGGCAGAATAAGGTAATGTTTAAGAGTAAGTGCTTCGAAGTAAAAGACAGACCTCTGTTTGAACCCTGACTCCACTGTGTCCTAGCTGGATGACCTTGGGCAAGTCACTTCAAGCTCCCAAGACTTTAGTTCCTTGTCTGTAAAATGGGGGTAATATCAGTTCCTATTTTTCAGGGTTGTTGTAAACATAAACAAGACAGTTAATGAAGTATACTGCCTGACATATAACAAACATAAGCAGCCAATAGATGTTAGCTTTTGTGAGGATAATGATGTTGATTTTTAATGACCCAATCCTTCATGGAGCTTAGACTTTGGAGGGATATCACATAAATTCCCAAAGAGCCATTGAAGGTTTTTAAGCAAATTAATTACTGGGTTGTGATCATCTTTGATGCCTCATTTTTCATACTTCCTCAACCAGAGTCAGACTATAAGACTAGTTGGTTTTCCCTTTGATTATGTCTCATAGATCTATCCTTTCTTCTCTAATCCCACTAAGAATCCCCCATTCATCCTAAGTGTGATTTTTATTAGAGGTATCTAATTACCAAATGTAATTAAACTAGACTTATTTCTAAGGACTGGATGGTCTCCTTGGGAATCATCCTGCATTGAAGAGGCTGGGCCATGCTGTGATAGAATAATTACACCTCTGATCATGGCTCTTTTCAGTGATTCAGACACTGACTTATTGAATTCTTGTATCGGTTGTAGTCTCTCTGCTATTCTGTTTAATCTGTTTGTAAATTTATAGGTGTCTATCTGGCTGAGATTTTATGGTATCATTATAAGATGAATCTGTTAACTAGGGATCTTTCAAATTTGCCTTAATTAAACTTCTTCAAAGGGAACTTTTAGTACTGAGATGGCAAATAGACTCCATTTTACATACTGTCTGTTTCGATTTGCTTTTACAGGGTAACATACCACCCTAAACTTAGTGTCCATTACTTCTCATGAGTCTACAAGTTGGCTGAATTGTTTTGCTGATCTGGGCCAGGCTCAGCTCATTTTGGCTAGGCTTTTTCAGGCAGGTGCAGTCAGTTGGCACGTTGACTAGGGATCATCTGATCTGTTATAGGTTCAGCTAGAACAACTTGACTCTTTTCTATGTGTCTCTCATTACCTCCAGTAGGCTAGCCCAGATATGTTCTAATGGCAGTGTCAGGTATCAAGAGAGATGCACAAGAACTATTTCAAGTCTCTGCTGGTATCAGATTTTATTCCCCACTGGTCTAAACAAGCCCACAGTTAGAGTGAAAAAACATGACCAAAAACCATGGATATAGGGAGGCATGGAATCCTAGGGCTCTCTAGTTCAAACAATCTACCATAGTTTGCTTTCTGGCCACAATTACTAACATGATGTCACATGCAGAAAATGTTCACTTACATTCCAAGACCCTCCTAAACCCAAGTTGTGGCATGATGCTTGAAGTCAAGGGTGTTTTGATCTACATCAGGTTCACATAAACTCTTCTTGATCCAGAAAGTTATATACTAGAAAAAGAAGTTATCTGCCCTATACATACCTACCATATAGTGATGAAATGAGAAGAGAATCACCTATAGATATTCTCATTTGGAAAGGGTGAAGGATAGACTGTACATAGCAGTTACTGATCCATAGCAATTCTAAACTTTTTATGGGCAAATTCTGCCAGTTTCCCCTACTCTGGAGATGGGGAATATTCTTTGGTTAGACTTTAGTTCTGCTCCCTGGAAATGGCTCCCAGTCCATTGTTCTCCATGGTTTTTGGCTAAGACTGCTAGTATATCATTTCTTTTTCACCCTCCTTCATTCCTCCTGAAAAGAGTATTGGACAATATTCCTGCCTCCTGCCTATAGAGAATTGGGGGCACAAAAGTCTTTCTACAATTTTAAGACATTTTTTCTACAGTCTCAATTCCTTTTAATCTATAGGAACAGAACATTGCCATTTCAGCTGAATTAAAAACATTGTGGATTTCCTATGATTATGATGTAATTTTACTCCATGAGTTAAAAGCCACAACTATAATACCCTTATAAACCTTTAGTATAGCAGAGAAGTTCTACTAGGCCCTGCCTTAATTCTTTCACAGATCTTTATAAAGGATCTTATGGCCATATCTGTGATTTGATCTTTTGTCCCCAAGCAGTGTTTTATTTTGAGACATTTTCTGCTTCCCAGAGAGGTTAGGGATGAAAAACAGTGCTATGTTCCCTGTGAGAAAATCATGAACCCTCTATATTTCTTCTGTGTTCTGCTTATAAACTAGCTAGTTTTTCTTTAGAGCATCTCCTTATTTATAGCAGTTTATCAAATACAGCCAATAAGAGCCAGTCCAGCACCTTGAAGGTTTTGCCTGGAAATCTCACCACTCAAATCCAAAAGTTCATTACTACATTTTCTGTCTTCTTAGCTACAACAGGTGACATTTTTACAAATTGTTTCACCATTATATGAAGGTGCTCAACAAATATTTTGAATTGAGTGAATAAATGGAAAAAGAAGCTTCACATATAGGGTTGCAACAGAGACTAAATCTTTAGTCAGGTATTCTTCAATCTGTTCAGATGTTTCTCTCTCCAGTTTTTAAACCCGCCCTATAAAATGCCCATCCTGTTACACCTTTTCTCAGATATTGGATAGGCATATTTGCCTTTTCCCTGTTATTTCAGCAGATGAGTGTTCTCATATCTGCACCACAAAATTTGCTGCAATTTATGGCTTGGCTCAGACCTTTCCTCTTTGGTCAGCTTTACTCAGAAGTAATCTCATTCTTTTTTTTTTAAATTAATTAATATATTTAGGCTGTGCCGGGTCTTAGTTGTGGCATGCGGGATCTTCATTGAGGCATGTTTAGTTGTGGCACATGGGATCTTTAGTTGCAATATGTGGGCTGTTAGCTGCAGCATGTGGGCTTCTTAGTTGCAGCATGCAGGCTTCTTAGTTGCAGTATGTGGACTCTTAGTTGCGGCATGCATGTGGGATCTAGTTCCCTGACCAGGGATTGAATCCAGGCCCCCTGCATTGGGAGCGTGGATTCTTACCCACTGGACCACCAGGGAAGTCCCAGAAGTAATCTCATTCTTGTACTTAGTATTCATTCTATTTTGCCCAGTATGAGAATCAATCATTTTGATCTCTGACACCACAGCTAGGTTGAAAGCTGCTTGAGGGCATGGCCTATGCATAATTTGTCTAAAGATTCTCTACGGTGTCCATCCCAGTTGCTTCCAAATAGTGTGTTTCATAAATTTGTTAAACAAATGAATAAATGAATGAGTAAATAAATGAACCAAATTTTCACCACACAAGGGCAGAGTCTGTTTATCTTGTTTATCCTTAGGTATAATATTAGTGCCTGGTACATGGGAGGTGCTCAATAAATATTTATAGAATTAAAAATGAATAAATGAAAAACTAATTAATTAATGAATCAAAAATAAACAAACCCAGATTCATTATTCCTATTTTAAGAAGTTCCAGCCTACATTATAGTAGGAACTTCTTTTGTGATTAGTTTTAATAGTAATTTCTTAAAATGACCCAGGAACTCAATTCTATTATTATCCCAGTTTTCATTCTTGCTTGAAGACCTTTTCCCAGACAATGAGAATGAGGAACTGTGCACTGTGCTAACCAGGAGCTTCATATTTATGGGGAAATATTTCAGGGTTTCTAACAAGGCGGATAGGATGCAGAAGTTTTTTCAGGCTAAGTGGGGCTGGGCTTGTCCTTGGAGGAAGAAAGGACCAGTGCCTGTGTCCTGGGTGGGGTGGGGTAACCTGGTAGATCTCAAAAGTCGTTCCTTTGGTCCCAAATATCTCCTTTCTAGCCGAAACATATTCCCTGCCTTTGAGAGATTCAGGGTTCAAGGCATCATGGTTGTCAGACTTTGTTGTCTGACTGAATCCCACTTTCCACTCTCCAAATATTCTAATTTAGCTGGCCTAGCTGGAGTAGGTGCCAGGAAACTATTTTATCAACCACCCCACTCCCACAAGTCTGATGTTGATGGTGTAGACATGCACTTTTAGAAACATTAATTGTCTCTGTGTGTGTATGAACGTGTGTGTGTGTGTGTGCATGCAGAATGCAAAAAAAATGTCACAAGGTGCTATAGGTGTTGTGGTGGATGTCTGCATAGGATCGAGTGGGGGCAGAAAAGAGGAAGCTGTCACCTTTTATTAGAAGTTTCTGGATCCTTGTTCAGAGTCTTGGCCAGATAAGCATTTTCTTTTTTGCAATAATTTGTAACTTTTTTAGGATCCGTGGAGGGAACAATTAAAGGACTAAGTCCTAAAAGGACTAAGACATGCATGAATATTTCCAATTTTTTAAGGGTACTTCTTTCCTAGAAAGTCCCAGGAGGGTCCCTATCGTGTGTTACATATTTCTGAGAGTCCTTCCTCTAAGCTTTCTGCTAGCAAAAATAATAATAATAATGAAAGTACACTATGCTGGGCATGTATCCAGGATATCGACGGGAGAGATGGAGGGGTACGTGGGGCAGATCTGCTCCATGAGATCTCAGAAAAACTCATTCTCAAGCCAAGCAGTTTATGCAGTTTAGACTAACTGAATTTTGTCTATTAGAGTAACATATCTGATTGTGTGCCTAAACTTGAACTTGGTGCAGTGCTTCACTTAGGGCTCTGTATCTGTCTTCCTCCTTTATCCCTGTGTATGGTACCAGTAGGAGGCAGAGGAGAGAAGGTCTTAGTGAGTACTTGATAATGCTACTAACGTCACAAAGCCTTGGGTAGTTGGGGATGTGTTTTATAAGCACTGTTAAGTTTCATCTCTTTTACTTCTGCTGTAGTTATCTGTTGGAATTTTATAGGACTGTGGATGTTCTGAGAGGAGGGATTTAATTGTCAAGTACTTTCTGCCTAATTGGTTTTCAATTGGAAGAGAAGCCTTGGGTTTGGAAACTTGCCACATGTTAGCAGAGCATGTCAGTTCATTGTCCAGCTGTAGAGTTGACAGACATAAGAGAACCTTCTGACTTGGCAACATTTTTGGTGTTTAGTTGGCATATCTGTCTTCAGATCTGCTCCTAAGGCTGTGTATTTGTCAGCTGTGCCTAAGTTGGGCAGATATGGAGGCTTTTGCCAAGTCTCTTTGATACCTGACTGTGGCCATTAGTGAGGGCTGGGATGGAGAGCTGTAGCTATATTGCTATTCTCCATGGAAAGCCACGCTTGGGAATTTAATGATAATCAATCTAGTTTTCAGCATCTATTTCACTGTATTTTTGCATACCCAATCAAACTGGTGAGCTAGTTATTTGTGTTGCTAAATAGAAAAGCCTCACTTGTGAGTCAGAAACTAAAGTCCAGAGAAAGAGAAATGATTAAATAGATTGTTGGATATTCATATTATGGCTAGTGCACAATCATTACAGTCATAATTTGAATATTAATTTATAATATGAAAATTGCTCACAATGGGTTATTATTTAATAATAGCTCTAGCATTTCATTTTTTCACCAAAAAAGTCAATAAAATAAATCCCATAAATATTAATATAAGTTAAGTGCAAGGATTCTGGGATGAGACTGGCCTGATTTAAAGAAGTTAGGTAACTTTATCAAAGTTACTTAAGTGCTGAATAATTTTTTTGTTGAAGTATAGTTGATTTACAATATTATGTTAGTTTCAGGTGTACAGCCAATTGATTCAGTTATATATACATACACACATATATTCTCTTTCAGATTCTTTTCCATTATAGTTTATTACAAGATATTGAATATAATTCCCTGTGCTATACAATAGAACATTTTTGTTTACCTATTTTATATATAACAGTGTGTATATGTTAATCCCAGACTCCTAATTTATCCCCTCCCCCTTTCTCCATTGGTAACCATAAGTTTGTTTTGTATGTCTGTGGGTCTGTTTCTGTTTTATAAATAAGTACATTTGTATCATTTTTTAGATTCCACATAAAAGTGATATCATATAATATTTCTCTATCTCTTTCTGACTTACTTCACTTAGTATGATAATCTCTAGGTCCATCCATGTTGCTGTAAGTGCCAATATTTCATTCTTTTATATGGTTGAGTAATATCCCATTGTATACATGTACCACATCTTCTTTACCCATTCGTCTGTTGAAGGTCACTTAGGTTGCTTCCATGTCTTGGCTAAATAGTAAGTGCTGAATAATTTTGAAAAAAGTTACTTAGTCTTAAGACTTTCTTAACTCTTAAAATTGGAATAATATTCATAGTACTTACTCTACAGAATTGTTTCAGCTAGCTACCATACTAATACATTTTAAATGCTATATTCAGTGCCTGGTATATAATAAAAACTTGATAAATGTCATTATAAGTACACACATAGATAAAAACACATATATATCACATATATGCACACAAACACACACTTTCATAAACCTTCTCACATTTTGTCTTGGTAGTCAGTTTTTCCTTCCCCTACAACCTTCTGCTATTAATGCTAAGCTATGAGGAGTGGGAAGGTATCATCTAGAATTGTACTTAAATATAAATCAAATATATGTAAATATACGTGAGATATGGCTAGCCCAAGTTGAGATGTTCTGTAAGTGTAAAATCCATGCTAAATTTTAAAGACTATGGAAAAAAGATTTTGAAGAGTATGGAAAAAAGAATGTAAAAAGTATCATAGTAACTTTTAATATTGTTTACATGCTGAAAAGCTATTTCTGATATATTGCTTAGATGTGTTATTACATAAATAAAATCTGTATAGTCTTTTGGTAAAGGCAACTCTACAGACCCTCTATGACCACACTGAATGGAATACTCTTCCCAAACTATGTTCGAAGCTGCTGTTCTGCTTTCTAGTCTTGCACTTTCGATTGTATACGCCTGATGTTTTTATTTGGACCTCACTGTTGTCTTAAACTCATCATGTCCTAAACCTTATTTTCATTTTCTTCATGACTGTATCCTATTTCTGACTTTCCTGTTTTGGTTCTATTCTCACTGCCCTCACGACCTCACCGTTACTTGCCGTTTACATGTCAGTAGACTTTCATCTGGGGGCTTTTCTATTACTTGGTCCCTTTCAATCTATTTTTACTGAATCCAGATTCATCTTGCTCAAGTATCACTTATTTTTTTTTAATTATATTATTCTTCTTTTCAAAAACTTTCAGTGACACCCATTTGGCCATAAGATAAGACCCACACCATTTATCTTGGTATTATTCTGGTCTTCTCTCTAATTCAGCTTGGTTCAGCTTTCTATTCTGGAAAATACTAATTATTTTCTATCACTCAAATACAACTTCTGGGAGTGGTAGACATGTACTAAGGTGCTTTGTATGCAGGAAATGGAGTAAGTTTTGCAAGTTGTGGAGAGAAGAAGAGATTTCATTTTGGACATATGGAAGTTGATATGCCTTTCTGATGAACTAAAATTTCTTTCTCAACTAACTTACAAGAAGATAAGAGTCTCTCATTCTAATGAAAATTGAGATGCTGAGGATGTATAGAAAAAGAGAGTAAGTGGTCGCTTGACAATTTCTCAAGATATGAGCCTTCTCATTGTACTACAAAAATTCACTAACCATAGAAAGTGGCTGTTTCAGATTCACAGTTATTGGGACATTTGCTCTGGGCGATTATTTTCAGGAAGGAAAGAGGTTTGAGGTCTACCTTCAAAGGGAACATCCTCTGTAAGGTTACTGAGATAAATGGAACTGCCCATGGCCTCAGATTGTATTAATATTTCCCAGGCCTTAAACTTATAAAATTCCTTATGATTTCCAAATAATTTCATAATCATTAACTCATGGAATTGCCATTTTGGACAAAATCTGGACACAGAATTTAGCTGACTTACACAAGGACAAAAACTACGTTTTGATATTAGCTTCCATTGCTTTGCATTTGTAAAATGCAAAAACCACTCATAGCTTGAACTGTCCAGTCTTGACCTGTCAGGAAGTAGATGTTTCCTGGTTTAGCTATAAGAATTAGGTTTTTACTTGCAGAGTTGAGTTTACCCCGAGAAATCCATGGCAAAGTTTTCATTATGTACAGTATTCAATTATTATTTACATTGGTTTTTGGTTGAGGGAAAAATAATATCCTGCTAATTCTTACCTTTACAATTCAAAGAAGTTTGACATATGCAGTAATCCAACCTTCGTTTCTAAATGTTTATTTTTTATTATAAAAGTAATGAATGTTCATTATAGTAATATTAGAAAATGCAGAAAGGTAAAAAATAGAATTTATTTTTTTTATTGAAGTATAATTTGCACAAAGTGAAATGCATAGATCTTAGGTGTACAGTTTGATGAGTTTTGAAAAGTGTTCATACCTGTATGACCCACACCCTAGTTAAGATGTAAAACATTTTCACCACCCAGGAAGCTCCTTGATATCCTTTTCCTATCTATCTCCATGACCTCCCTTCCCCACCCTAGGCAACCACAATTCTGATTTCTATCAGGAAGGCAGAATTAAACAACAACAACAAACTCAAGTTCTAACACTCACTGACAATCATTGCTTAATGTATCAGCAGCTTTTGACATCACTGATCATTTCCATTGTAATACCCCACAAATTGGCTTGACTTTTGAGGCATGGCGCCCTCTCATTATTCCTCTCACCTGACTGGCTGCTACTTCTCTGTCTCCTTTGCTCAGTTTTCCTCCTCATCCTCATGTCTGATTGAACAGGGACAGTGCTTGTCTCTCTTCTACCTCTTCCCTACCTGCATATATTCCTCATGGTCTCATGAAGTTGCATGACTTTCAGTGCCAGAATTTTTAAAATGTCATTACATTTTATAAACATAATGTTCAATGG
Source organism: Mesoplodon mirus (assembly GCF_964341445.2). NCBI lineage: Eukaryota > Metazoa > Chordata > Mammalia > Artiodactyla > Ziphiidae > Mesoplodon > Mesoplodon mirus. Next base: position 30,522,951 of record NC_138983.1, on the reverse strand, counting down.
CTACATTGTTATTCTATGGGGATGTGCAATGTGATTTACTTATCCATGCCTTTTTCATTGGACATTTAGGCTGTTATCTTAACTATTGTTAATAACGCTGCAAGGAAGATCTTGGCACACAAAGTTACCCAACATCCATAGTTACAATACTGGATAGATATCCAGGGGTTGCTAGGTTAAATGGTACAGATATTTTGAGGCTGTAGCTATATGTTGTCAAGTTGTTTTTCAAAAGGAATGGACTAGTATATATTCCCACCAGTATTACTAACAATAAAGAGAGATCTTTTCCCCTAAATGTGTTGAATTTTATTCAAAATTTTATAGGAGATATAAATGAAAGATCAATATAAAGTGGCTTATATTTATTGGAATTTAACAAAATAGCTTATGTAAATTAGTTCAGAGTTTATTTGCTATTACTAATTTTAAGTCAGTACAGATAGTGTTACTCTGCTGTACGCCCACAGATTTGGGATGCCATGTTGTGAAGTCATTTATTGATTATTGATTTATTTAATTTTTTGGCCATGCCACGTGGCTTGCAGGATCTTAGTTCCCCGACCAGGAATCGAACCCAGGCCCCCAGCAGTGGAAGCATGGAGTCCTAACCATTGGACCACCAGGGAATTCCCTGTGAAGTCATTTGTATGATGAGTGTGGGTCTTGGAAACGTAAGGACATTGGTTTGGTTAATGGCTTAATCACTTAGTAGCCATGAATTTGGACAAATTGCTTAATATCTTTGAGCCTCAATGTTCTCATCTATAAAATAGGGATAATAAAATTTGCCATGCAAAAGTGTTGAGATGGTTAAATGAGATCGGGTATGTAAATCACATAGCATAAGGGTGGCACACATAAATGTTAGTTCCTATCCTCCCTACCAAATTTAAAATCCTTTTCTAGGTTAAGATTCCCACCATGGCATACGTGGCAATAAATTGTGAGCAAGCCATTTATCATGTGGCTTACTGAACTCCTATGAATAGAAGAAAGATTTTATTTGCCTTTTTTTTTTTTTTTATAAGAATGAAAAAGCCCGAAAGAACTAGAGCTTTGCTCAGGACAAGGCAGACAGCTGTCATGTCAGGATGTGAGCAGTGTCAGTCAGGGATTGCCACGTGGGCACTGGAACTGAGGAACTGGCCTGAGTCCTAATCCTGAAGGGATGGGGTTAGAGATGTGAAAGTATGAAGTGGGGAGACAAGCTGAGGGGAGAACTGTGGCAGTCCCAGAAATTAGGACCAAAGGGGAAGCAGATGTTCAAGGTTAGCCAAGATGGATGTGGTTCCTAGTGGTGAGGAACAGATGAGGAGGCCGGAATCCTGGGAGTGAAACGCCTAAGTCATGACACCAACATTAGAGCCCATTTTTTTTTTTTTTTTTTTTTTTTGCGGTACGCGGGCCTCTCACTGTTGTGGCCTCTCCCGTTGCAGAGCACAGGCTCCGGATGCGCAGGCTCAGTGGCCATGGCTCACAGGCCCAGCCGCTCCGCGGCATGTGGGATCCTCCCAGACCGGGGCCTGAACCCGCGTCCCCTGCATCGGCAGGTGGACTCTCAACCACTGTGCCACCAGGGAAGCCCTAGAGCCCACTTTTAAACACTTTTTCTTTGAAATAATTTCTAATTTATTGAAAAGTTTAGACATTAGTACAAATTACTTCTCTAGATCCTTTTTCAAATGCACCAATTTTGAACATTTTGTCATATTTGCTTTATCATCTGTGTATGCGTATATTTATATCTTTATCTATCCAGCTACTCATCTAATCTTTACTCCTTAATACTCTAGTGTCTATTTCCTAACAACAAGGATTTTCTCTTACATAATCATAGTATGTGATTCAAATCCAAGAAACTGAACATTGTTACAGTACATTCCAACTTCATTTATTGGCCCAGTAATGCTTTTTATAGCCTTCCTCCCTCCGCCCCCCATTATGTGATCCAGTTCAGGATCACTGAACTGCATTTAGTTTCCATTAATTTAGTTTCCTTTCACTTTCTTTTAGTCTCCTTTAACCAGGAACATGTCTCAGCCTTACTTTGTTTTACATGACATTGACATTTTTGAAGGTTACAAGCCAATTATCTTATTGTATGTCTTTCAATTTGGGTTTTGTAAACCTCATGTTTTGAATTTGCTTCTGAACAACAGTCTTCTTGGTAAAGATTTGCTATTAGGCTCCTTATCCAGTTAGGAGCTGGCTCGAGAATTGTAGGTGTAGCAGGATGTGGGGAGCGTCTGTAGCCCATGGAGATGAAATAGCCAGTGAACACAGGTGAGGCTGTTTGGGTGAGGTGTAGCTCTTGTGTCTGAGACAGGACTGTAAGCCCGAGTCACAGGACCGGAAGGGACCTTGAGGGGTCACTAAGTCCATCTGCTTGGCCTTCAGCAGAAACACATTTCCACTCACCCAGACACGCCAGCCTATTTTTAAACTCCTCCAGGGAAAGCAATTCTGTGTGTGCTTCTTGCTAACCCACACTTGGTGCCACTTGCCCTCACTGTGTGAAATCTTCCCTGTACCTCAGCCAGATTCCTCAAGGAGCAGGTCTTAAGCTTCCTTCTCATTCTGTTTTTAGGAAGGACTCACATGTAAGTCACAAGCGCTTCATTATGTTTAGAGAACTGTATTTTATCACTTGTCCCTCAGGTATGTTTTCTTTAGTCTAACCTAAGGAATAAAAAAAGGAACTTAACCTATACAAATGTAAAGTATTTTTACAATAGCAATAATGGTATAATAATATTATCATATCAATAACTACACATTATCATAGCAATAATACATTTCATTTTATAGTTGGATTTTCCATGGACCTGACTACAAAGGGGACACTTTAGAATATCATTTCTAGTCACCTATTTTTTAAATTTAAAAAATAACACATTTACTATAAAATACAAATTCAAACATTACAGAAGAATAAAAGAAAAGAAGTAAAATTCCTCTCTGTTTTTCCCCATACCCTCAATCACATTTCCAAAACTTGGCTGCTATTTATAGTTTTGATGTCTGAAGTTCCAGATTTTTTCTATACATATACAAACATATATGCATGAATGCATTCACACACTCACCCATACACACACGTGCACATAATCCTTTTATTAAAATAAAAATGGGATCATATACATGTATATTTCAGTTTGATGATATTTTCTCAATATAAAAATGATATTTGTTCTTTGTGGAACATATAACACAATCATAAAGGAGAAAAATTTTTATATCACCCATAATTGCACTGCTCACCTTGGGTATTGTTTGGATATTTTCTGATTTTTTTTCTATGTATATGTGTTACAGTATATCCTGCTTTTTAATATTGTTCTTTTCCTTGATCAACTTTGAGCATCTCAAGCTATTTAATGCTTTTCTTCTTAATTTGGAGCCCAACTGGGATGTAGTTCTCTCGTGAGGTTAGGTTACAAGATGCAGTGGAAGAAAGGTACACTCATGGAAAAGACTGCAGGCTGGCAAAGAGCAGGTGATCAGGGATGCAGAAAGAGTTCCCTCCTAAAAGGGAACACAGCATCTGTTACCCACAAACCACTTGGTGAATAGGACTTCTGACAGCCTGAGACAGTGTTTTGTATGTGCAAGGCCAGACTCCCTTCATTCACTGTAAATTCATCACTATTGGCAGTGCTGGTAATAAAACATTGAATAAGATGAGCATAGACCTTGACTTTTTTTTTTTTTTTGCAGTTTAGTTGTTGTTTGTTTGTTTGGTTGATTTTCTTTTTGTGTGTATGCCACAGAAACCAAGGGCTATATCTCATCATCTTATGGGTGTTTCTTTTTTGTGACACAGAAACCAATAGTTAAATCTCATTAGCTTGTGGTCTACTTGGATTTTGAGATTTTTTTTTCTTCTCTAGCTTCATATTGTGTAAATTCTGATGCAAAACTTACCATGGATAATTTTTCAAATCAGTTCTTCTTGATGCATTAAAAAGTTTAGAGACTGGATATTATATGCTTTCTTGTTAAAAAGTTCCTCAGATTCAGAATATCTCAGGAGGAGAGAGGCTATGGAATGTCTTGCTTTAGGGGTTAAGAAGGATTATGTCAGTCTCTGCTTTTTTCTCATACCTATGCCTGCTCACACCTTCAAGTTGACATGGCATGGTCCCCAGTTCCTGAGTCAATTAAAAGGAAAAAGGGTGAATAATGATTTTCTTCACATTACTCTTTTCCTCTGAATAGAGTAAATCTTGGAATTATGTCACATATCACACTTCAGATCATATGGTATTTCCTCCACTCCGCCCCCATACCCATTTCAGTTCATCAGGCTTGGAATCTGAGTGCCCAAGTGATAGTTAAGGTTTCAACAGTCTTATATCTGTCCCCTTTCCTCAGTTTCAGCACAGAATAGGGGTTCTGCCTGGGTCCTCTCTTTTTAGCTCAGTTGGTTGCTCTGTTTAGCACTGAGGAGAGCCTCATTACACACTATCCAATGGACAAGGACCCTGAGACTTGCTTCAATGTTGGCAGATATCTTGGTTCCATTCACTTATGCCATGGACAGAGTTTCTGCTGCATGAATACCTCTCCAGTAAGTACACCCACATTCAGTTAGCCTCCTGGGTCCCTTTCAGCCAATCCTCATGAACTTCATTTGTTAAAAATGAACAAACATTTATTGAATGCTCATTAGGTACCAGGTGTTGCTCTAAATGTCTAGGATACATTAATGAGCGAAAGACCAAAATCTTGCTCCCCATGGATCTTGCATTCTAGTGGATGTTTTAAGAATGAAAGATTGTGATACTGAGGCTGGGACCATTGTGCCCCGTCAGAAACAAAACGGTTCTCCCAGATGCCTTCTCTGGGGTAAACATCTGTAACTTTTATTAAACCCATTGTGTTTATTCTCTCCTTTGTTCTCATATTGTAAGGTTTTAGATTTGTGTCTAAATGGACCTTAGTTATGGCAAGCCTTACATTCATAAAAGGTTTTCTTCCCAAATATACTCAGCCATTACACTGAAAGTTTCAATGAGCCAAAATAATCCAAGTGCACATTTGCATTTGACAAAACTAACCAGTTCTTCTTTTTGATCAGTTAATAGATAGCAAAAGCCCTGGGTCATTGAAGATAAATGTGTAATATAAATGTTTGTGGCAGGTAGAGATTAAGATCATGACACAATAGGAAAATAATCCTTGTGCCTGTGGAAATAATTTGAATTTGTGGGAGTGGAGGGGTGGCTAAAACCTTCAGAAGTATAACTCCTTAAAATATGGATCCTCTAGAAACAATTGTTGAGAATAAACTTTAGCTCTCTTTGGGATTGTCCAAGATGCCCTGTGCTTGTTTGTGCTATTTGTATTTTCTTTCTTCTATATGGTTTCTGGGATCATTGTGCTATTTTAGCTCTTACTTAGAGGTACTCCCTGTTGAGATGCTAAAATATCCTGAAAGTGGCAGTGCTGATTTTTTTGCATGCCCAGGAGGTGGGTAGTGCAGGATTGATTTGTAATGACACTTTACTGTAGAGTAAATTTTTAGCTGTAATGCTATTTTGGGCTGCTTGATCCCACCAGATTTGGAGAAGTTTGAATTACCTTAAATAACTAGAACACAGACACTCCTATGTTACCCCTGAGACATGCTCACTGAAGCATGGAAATTAATTCAGATGTGCATCCAAGCTTCACTGAATTTTAATCTAAGCGTTTATAGGATTATTTATTGATATTTGGGAAATAAAGGTTATTCCATGACGAAAATCTTGGCAACAAGAGCAATGCCACAATTGAATGTCTGTGAACTTTCTGTCTTGGTCAAGGAAACTGTAGCAGATTAACAGTGGCTTCCCATTCTTTGTTATCCTTCCCATCAACACATGAGATCTATTTCCCCACCTCTTAAAACATAGGCCAACCTGTGACTACTTTGACCAATAGAGTCCAGTGGAAATGATGTTGTTTCAATTCTAGACATAGCACTTAAGTGGACTGTAAGTTTTGCTTCTTCATCTTGGAGCCCTGTGCTGCTGTGTAAAAAGTCTGACAACCCTGCTAGAGAGGCAAAGTAAAGAGACTCTGACACTGCATGGGGACAGAAAGGAGCCTTGCTGAGACCTCTTCCAGCCAAGGACAGGCAAGTGGGTGAATAAGTCAGCTTGGAAATGGATCTTCTACCCCCATTCTCCCCAGCTGATACCATGTAGTTTAGAGATAAACCAGCCAGCTGAGCCCTTCCCAAATTCCTGATCCACAAAATTGAGAGCAAAACAAAATGGTTGCTTTAAGCTACTAAGTTTTGGGCAGTAATAGATAAAGGAAACATTTTGTTGAAATTCAGGGTTCCATTTTTTACAAAGGAGGTTTTATTCATTCATCCATTTATCCACCTATCCATCAATGAAATATTTACCAAGAGTTCACTGTATCTCTGATGGTACTGGGCTAAGTTCACAAGGAAGTTCTAATAGAATTTTGGCTTTGTGCTGATTTAGCCTCAAAGTATTGTCTCATTATTTAGGAAATGAGAATCCTCTTTTTACATTTTCCTTTCATTTATTTTGAATGAGTACCTGAGTGTCTACCATGTTCCAGGCACTGTATAAGTTGTTGACAAAACAATGGTGATGAAAATAATACAGGTTATAGCCTCATGAGGCTTATTTATGATGGAGAAATACAAAATAAAATTTTTTCTTCCAATCTATAGAATAAGATGACAGCATAGACTTCACAGGATTTTCTTTGACGATTAAGTGATATGATGAATGTAAAAGCCCTTTTAAGTAGTTATTCTTTATAAAAGTAAAAGCATTTATTGAGTCTTGATGATAGTAACAGTAGCAGAAGAGCTTAGAGACAAAGCAGATATTTAACACTCAAAGTGAAAACATGTATGTATGTAAGTGACAACTTATAGTAGGAATTGTTACTTAGTTTTGGTGGGGGGCCCTTATTAGACCTCAGTTGATCCAAAAAACTTCTGAAACTATATGAAAGAGGTTGTGTAGATATGTATATGTGCATTATTTTTGGATCAGAAACCCAGTGCTTTCATTAGATTTTCAAAGGCGTGAGTGATCCTGAAAGGTAAATAACCATTGATGAAGAGAATAAAGGCAACTGCAGTATGTTAAGCCCCTCTGGATGCCAACAACCTGCTCAGTGTTCTCACACATGCTAATTTTTTTTACTAATACAAAGCAGTACATGTTTATTGTGGAGTAACAGATAAGTGAATACTTCCATAACTGCATCATTTATACAGCATAACATGAACAACCTGGAGTTACACACACTAATTTAATCTACTCAGTCTCTGTGAGGAAGAGACTCTCCCATTTTACAGATTAGAAACTGAGGCTCAAAGAGATTAAGTGACTTGTCCAAGTTTAGTAAATGAAAGGCCTGGCATTTCAATCCAGCTCTGCCTGGTCCCAAAGGTTTTTCCACATATACCATGTGTATCAGTAAGATTTCTTAGCTGCAAGCTATAGTAACCAACATGCTGGCTTAAGCAAAAAGGAAATGCACTGAGAAGATATCGGCACTGAAAAAATTTCTGGGAAACATGGAGAGACAAAATCATTCCTACGATTCTGATAGGGACTTACTAGGGACACACTGTTACCCCTTCCAAAACAAATGTCTGGGACATAAGCCCAACATTCCAATGTGTTTAATAGGTATTTAGAGAAGACCCAAATAAACAGATGCCATCCTCACTTTTTCTGATCCTCTTTCAATGAAAGTTTATATACTTTTTTCAAACACTTATAAGACATTTTATACACCTATAAGAAGAAATAATGACAATATTGCTTATATTATTATAATCCTCAGTACTTCATAATTTATACCAAACTTGCACACATTTTATCTATTTATAATTTGATCCACCCAAGCAGTCTGGAAGGTTGATGAGGACAAACGTTTTTATCCACATTTGATAAACAAGGAAACTGAAGCTTGTAGATGCTACTTGATGTCCTCCGAAGCTCACATGGCTGTTAAGTGCTCTGATCCCCTATGTCTGGGGCTTCTTTCTACTAGATGTACCATAGAACTCAAGTGCCTCAGCTGTACACAGGGCTGAGGTAGTTAGGCCCTCACCAGGCAGACCTCCAATGCTCTGCCTTTTTTACATGCCATAAGGAGGAGCTGGTTGAGTGTACCTACCTACAGACTGGGCATCATTGCACAGTGGGCAGCAGACTGGCAAGCGTGATGCTTGGTCATTAAAACATAACCTGAACATAATGAAGTGAGGTGGATTGGCAGCACAATATGAATTTGTATCCAGACACAGATGTTAGTTTCAGGTGACAGTTTTTGCAAATGTGTACATCAGTTATACTGGAGTTCCAGATGGGGGTTGTTGGGAATATAAGAGCCTTGAAAAACCCCCACTTAGCACTTCCCACAACTGGCCAGACTTCCCCCTGAATGGGCAGAACATTATGGCACCTGACTACATCTCCCAGGGGAAAATGAGGGAGTTTTAAAGTGAAACTCCTTCCGTCCAATATTCTCTGGTAGCCTCTGTGGAAAATGCATCCTTTGGCTTCACTGGGGTTCACTGAAACTGGTGTAGGTTTAGGTGTTATTTTTGAGAAGGCTCATCTTCAATCTTCCGTGGGATTCTTTTAGTACCAAATGCAGAAATGGACAAATGACCATGTTTCCTCTCTTTTTTTCACCCACATAACAGGCACAGCTACCATTTATTAAGTATTTACTATGTAGTAGGGGGCTGTGATATCTAATTTATATAATTATACTGTTTAATCTGTACCATAACTCTATGAGGTAGTTATTATTCTATTCATTTAACTGAAATTTAGATATGGAAAAAACTTGCCCAATATCTTATGGCTCTCAACTATCTTTGGAGGGACCTGAACCTAATATTTTCTCCCTCTAAGGCCTGGAGCTCTTCACACCACTGCTCAGAGAGAAGATTCTGTGTCTCTTTTAAGTCAAAACTGGAGAGTTCACGGTGTGATGTGTTCACATCTTAGAACTGTTGTTCCTTAACTGCCTAGGGCCTTGCAGCAAAACAAAATGTGCCACCACGTAGAAATCCTGCAATACTATCTCACTTGGGTCCACAACTTGATTGCCTTTACTACTTCTTTGATTCTCTTCACAACAAAATCATGTAACCTATATCTATCCAGAGTGGTTTCCCATCCATCTGTATGACCATCTGTGGTTAGAAAACTATATTTCTCTTTACACCATTGTAGCTGCAGGACATTTTGGAGAGTTATCATTGAAGAAAGGAAGGATGTCCATTAGTGGAATGAAAAGTCAAGTGGACTATTCAGAAATTCACTCTTTTATGCAGTCCTAGGATGCTGGACTTTTTAGCCAACCCGACATATTTATAAACCCCCTTCCAATGACCCAGTGCTCTTAAGATGCTCCTACTTTTATTCTCTACCTGTTCCCTTTCTGTCATGTTCTTTACCTCAGCTCTTCATCCTTAACATTCTCCTCTACTGTGTCTTTATTAAACACAGGGACAATAGTAGTGTCTCCCATTACTTTGGTATTCTCTATCTAAAATGGTAATTAAATAATTAAATTAATTTTAATTAAATAATCCGTATACTTTTTTTTTTTTTTTTTGCGGTATGTGGGCCTCTCACTGATGTGCCCCCCCACCCATTGCGGAGCACAGGCTCCAGACGCACAGGCTCAGCGGCCATGGCTCACGGGCCCAGCCGCTCTGCGGCATGCGGGATCTTCCCGGACCGGGGCACGAACCCGCGTCCCCTACATCGGCAGGTGGACTCTCAACCACTGCGCCACCAGGGAAGCCCCGTATACTTTTATACAGTGAGTATGTATTACTTTATATGTAACTATGTGTTAAGTACTAGGCTAGGTCCTTTATAAGAGGGGTCCCCAACCCCTGGGCCATGGACTGGTACTGGTCCCTGGCCTGTTAGGAACCGGGCCGCACAGCAGGAGGTGAGCTGCGGGTGAGCGAGTGAAGCTTCATCTGTATTTACAGCTGCTCCCCATCGCTCACATTACTGCCTGAGCTCCACCTCCTGTCAGATCAGTGGCAGCATTAGATTCTCATAGGACTGTGAACTGTGCATGTGAGGGATCCATATTGCGTGTGCCTTATGAGTGTCTAATGCCTGATGATCTGAAGTGGAGCTGAGGTGGTGATGCTAGCACTGGGGAGTGGCTGCAAATACAGATTATCAGTAGCAGAGAGGTCTGATTGCACAGAGACCATAATGAATCAATTGCTTGCAGACTCATATCAAAACCCTATCAGTGAGTGGCAAGTGAAAACAAGCTCAGGGCTCCCACTGATCCTGCATTATGGTGAGTTGTATAATTATTTCATTATATATTACAATGTAATAATAATAGAAATAAAGTGCATAATAAATGTAATGCACTTGAATCATCCCGAAACCATCCCCCACCCCCCTGGTCTGTGGAAAAATTGTCTTACACGAGACCAGTCCCTGGTGCCAAAAAGGTTGGGGACCACTGCCTTATAATATCATTTTCAATATTCACAAACCTTTATGAAATGGGCTTTTGAAAATCTCAGTTTCACAGATGAGGAAGCTGATGTCCACTGGGGCTAAAAATCTTGCCCATGTTCCTACAGGCAGAAAGTGACAGCCAGGGAGAGACAAAGCCAGGACCAGAACCTGTGTCTCTCTAAAGCTTATGCATTTTTCACAATGCCATATTACCTTTTAATTTCAAGACCAGTAAAATAGTTAGTAGTAATTTCTTATTTCTTATCCTACCGTCATTATTGAAGTCCTAACTTCTTTTGGAATCAAGTTGCTCCTATGATCAATTTTAGGAATTGGGAAATTGTATAGGTTGAAAGATCCCTTAAATGGATGTTACCCTCTAAAGAGAAAAGCTCTTTAAAGCTGTTGGAATCTGGGCTGAAATAACCAATTTCTATCTATCTATGCTCATGTTAGAAAGGCTTAACCTAGAATAGCTTTTTGAGTGAAGCATTGACCTCATTTTTCTTCTTCTCCTAAACAGAACCAGTTGGAGATAAGTATATGTTTATCCCTTGTCATTTATTGTTGGTGTCCTTAATGGTTCTATAGATTAGCTGCTTTATGCCTTTATGTGTGCATAGAGAAATTTCCTTTGGTTTCTGTTTGTGTTAATTTCCAGATACCATGATTGCTAACTGTCATGGCAAAGACCAATGAAATTCTCTCTGGCACTGTGAAGCCCATTTATTTATGTGTCATTGAAGTGTTTTTCAGTGAGCCTCAGAGATGTCAAGTTTATTTTTCTGTAATAAGAAAGGTTAAATAAGCACATTTTAACCCCATTATTATTTTGTAACATGTACCAGTTTGAGGCTTCTTTCTTACAAGACTGTAAACTTTCAAAGCTGAGTCTATATCTCTGTATCGTGGTGCCTAGCACAGGGCATATGATCTGTGTTATGAAACTTAACTTTTGGTTTCCTTTAACATACTTAGAAGGAAGGAAAGACTTGCATGTGTACAATTAACTGGGCATTTACTTCTCCCTCAACAACAACCCTCCATGGCTTTATTTTGGAAGTGAGTAATGATTAATTCATTCAACAAATGTTAGAATATCTATTATATTTTGGGAACTGTGATTGGTATATGCTCTCAGCTCTCAAGAAGCTCAGAGTCTGGCAGGGAAAAATACATCAAATGATAAATTACATGGAGAACATGGAGAGGTGTTTACAGTGCCGTGGGGCACAAAGTAGTGAGGGGCTTAGTCTTTGAACTGAATGAACAAAGATGGAGAGGATATTCCTGCTAGATAAAGGGGAATAAGTTTCCCAGTTAAAAGGTAGAGCAGGCTTGAAAGTATGAGTGTCAACAAAGTATTTGGATAAACTGGAAAAGTTACTAGCTTTAGAGTAGAATCATAGAGATAGTGGGAGAGGTGGTAGCTTGGGGCTAGATGGAATCATGGAGGGCCTCGTGTGCTAAATTCAGGAATTTGGAATTCCTTGTATAGGCAAAGGGGTTAAGGGAAGAGGCTCAAGAAGTTAAGTGAGAAAGATTACTTTCCTTTTTCTCTTCAATCATGGCGACATAAAATACCAAAGAAATATTTACTAACTCTCTGGTCAATCAGGAAGTGCAGCAGGTGAGATAGGACAGACGCCATTAGATAATACAAAGAGAAAACCAATTCCATTTATTTCCCTGTAGTTTCGATTAGCATTTTGCTTCTCTGATTGAAGTTAATTCATTTGAACAATTGCAAAGTGGGGCTTTGGACCAATCTTTTCAGGAAGATAGACAGGAACCCCTGGCATTTTCTTCTTTATGTTTTGTTTTTATTGAATAATTCACTAGTCATTTACCAGGAGGAGCCCAACTGTATCCAGCTCCAGAATTTCCTAAGGGATTGCATCCTTGGCCTTCATTCACATGAGCAGCCTTATTAAGGACTTCATGTTTTTTTTCTTCTTCCACATGGTCTCAGGAGAGGAGGGAAATCCTGTTTGTTATACAATGTAACTCATTGCATAATGGGTCATTGCAATTTCCGCAAAGACAGAGGCCAAGCGAACTTGGAAGGAAACAAAAAATGGCATCAAAATGTGATGTGTCAGTGGAAAAGAGAGAGACAGGGAACCACAGAGGGAAGAAAACAACTATTTTTGCTTTCTACGTCTCATCAGTCATTAATTCTAAATTCTATAAAGTGTTAATGGGATATAATTTTCAAAAGAGAAGAGGATTGGAAATTTTAAAACATATAAGCAAAAAAAGTGAGAGCCATCTTTTGAAAAAAATCCCTTTGGATGTAATTCAGTTCATTCAATTCAACAAATATGTGTTGAATTTTGCCTGTGTGTCCTTGAGGATTTCAGCACCTCCTGGAAGAATTGCTCATGTGAATCACTAGCTGTGCTACCATGTTGTAAGTTAGAAAGATGTATAAATTGCTATGAATATATATAAAACAGGGACACTTAATTTTGCCTTTAAAGTTGGGTAAGGGTTTGAAGTAGAAATACTTCCTCTCTTACTTAAGCTAATGCTTGAAGGATGAATTGGAATTTTCCAGAAATGAAGAAAGGGTATTATGGGAAGAGGGAAAATTAAGGACAAAGCTTGAAAATGGAATGGAAGTATATAACACGCTGTGGAAACTGCTCAATTTCTTATGGTCCTGGAATCTAGGATGTGTGAGGAGAACCTTGGGAGGATGTTGGAAGGCAGAGTATCAGTTAGAATCCTCTGGTTACAAGCAACAGAAACTGATGGAAGAACTCATGCCAAACATACACACACATCACCACCCCAACACACACACACGCAGACACACATGCACATGCACACACAGACAATTTATTGGAAGCATGCAGTGCTACTCACAGAATCGTAGGAAACGCTGAAGAGCCAGGATTCAAAACAGACAGGAACTGGGACATCAGAAACCACTGGTGGTCTCTTCAGGCAGCCTCATGAGGTAAATCATTTTCAGTGAATTCCCTTAAACATCAGAGTTCAGTGAGACGGCATCTGATTTGTTACAACTTGGACACCTCCTGGCTTGAAGAGAGGAGACCCCCTTGATAGAGAATACCATCAAGTTAATGGTACTGATGGGAGAAAGTTAAATTCCCTAATCTATTTGGTTGCTATTACCTAAATAGATGGAAATAGATACTGGCCAGAACAAAGACAAATGTCCATTAAAAGTAAGATGGAGCTGACTTGTGAAGGGCTTTGTATGTCAGTTGAGACTATTGAAGCATTTTAGAGGTAGAATCAATAGGGCTTCATGGTCTATTGTCTGTTGGGGGATGATAAGAGAGGAATCAAAGAAGACAACAGAGTTTTGCCATAGATGAATTCATGGATAATAAAAAATGTTATTGAGATAGGTGTTATGGGAGGGTAATAAGTCTATTTTGAGAAGCCTGCCAGATATATAAGGTGAGGATGTGGAAAAATAATTTTAAAATACATATCAGACCTAACAAAGTCTGAAAATTTCTAGAATAATCCCATGAAGTTTTGTTAAACATATAGTAATCCATTCACGTCTTATCCAAAAGTTACTGCTTGATCGCCTCTCTGACCTAGAACACCACTCAAAATAAGGAAGGAAGTGAAAAAAGAACTCTGAATCATCAAAATGGATGTCAGAGGACCTGCCCGTGCTACTGAAACATTTTGATCACAAGAAATTCCCTCAAGGACTTCTCTCAGAGACAATTCATTTTACTTTAGAAATGATTATAAAGATTATAAGTATGTGCTCTATTGGTTTATAGATGGTTAGGAGCAGCAAATTATAAGTGAATGTGAATGTGGGACATACTGATAACTGCTTAAAATGATAGCCTGGTATTGAAGAAAGAGAGAAAATATAAAGCTTCAAATACTGAAATGCTCTAAAGCATATGAGTCTGGAACACTATAACATGGAGGAAAGCATTCTTCTGCCAACAAATAATCCATAGGTCATTACCTTAGTCCAGATAGGATAAGTTATACTGTAGTAACAAACACTACCAAAATCTCAGGAACTTCACACCTTCCTTCCACAAGGTCTACTTCTGGTCTGGGTGGCTCTATCAGGTGACTAATCTCCACATAGAGGCTCACTAATTTAGGCTACTGCATACTGAACACTTGACTCTCAACACAGTATCACTCAGTGCTGTCACAGGGGGAAATTATCCTTGGAGGGCCTCCTTCCTGGCAATTAAGTGTTTTGCCCGAAAGTGACACACACACACATCTACCATTGAGTAGAACTAAACATATAACCTTGTCGAAGTGCAAGGTTGGGGAAGGCAAGTGTAATTCTCTCTTGTGCCAGAAGGAGTGTAAAACTAGATATGGATGAGCACTAAAGAGCTTTTCTGCAGCCATTCCTGTACTACAACCTCATGTGGTAATTTGAGTTTATAACAATGCTGGAGTCATCTCAACAAAGTTCAGTCATGTTTGATTATATTTTACTTTAAAAGAAAAGAAAGACTATAAGGCATTTATTTCATTTTATTTGTGAAATGGTGCAGAAAGCCTAAGTTCTTGTAACTCTGTCATCATCTGTCTGTGCAAGACCTCCTAAAGTATTTAACAAAAGATCCTACCAATAATGATGAAAATAAATAAAAAGGATTTAACCATAAGAACAGAAAGACCTCCATTACCTAGAACAGGAGTTGACAAACTTTTCCTGAAAAGGGCCAGAGAGTAATTATTTTTGGCTTTGTGGGTCATACGGTCTCAGTCTCAACTACCCAATTCTGCCATTGTACTTTGAAAGCAGTTATAGACAGTATGTAAGCAATAGGTGTGTTCCAATAAAACGTGATTTACAGAAATAGCTGGTAGGCCAGATTTGACCCATGGCCCATAGTTTACCACCCCCTGATCTAGAATATTTCCTTGTGGACACCTTTGTGGGAACCTTAGGGCTCCCCAGAGCACCTTTTGAAAATTATGAAATGTGGATCCTTTCTAAATCTACTATTCTGCTCTAGTCAGATTGTATGACTTTCTGTTCCTCAAATGCTATCACATGTCTGTGCTTTTATCTGTTCTCTTTTCCCTCCTAGGAACTCCCTCTTCTTCTAAGGTCTACTCCTTCTTTGGGGGCCAGATCAAGTTCTGCTTACTCTTTGAGACTTCCCCTTGAGGGCCCTATCACCAGGGGGAAATATTTCCTCTGAATTCCAAACTGTCTGGCTCAGTGTCTCACTGCCTTATTGTTTTTCTCTGTGGCTATATTGTCTATTTCCTACTGGATTTTAAGTTCCTGGAAGGCAAGAAAAATGTTCCAGATTTAATCTCATGACCTAACATAAAGTATTTACCTTTTACCCTTCTTCCCAATCACAACCAAGCTTCTAGAAGATCTGGCCACACTGGCTCTATTTCCTCCTCTCCTGTTTACTCATCTTTTTAATGTCATCTTACCTCCCACCTTCACCACTACGCTAACACTGCTGTTGAAAACACGGCCAAGGAACTCTTTCCTGCCAATTTCCAACTGGCATTTTCTCATCAGAAATTACCTATCCGCTACTTTCTTATTCGAATCTTTCAGCAGCATCACACTAATGGCCCTCCCCTCTGAAATAGTCTTTTCATTTTACTCCCTTGGTACTGTCGTCGCCTACTCCTCAATCCCCATTCCAGACATCTTTCTCAACCTCCTTGCTGAGACCCTCTGCTCCTTCTTGCCCTTCAAATATCGGTGTTCTTTAGGGGATCCTATGCCTTTATCTCTCTGCATTTGGACATTCTTCCAGAACAGTATTCTTACACCTGTATCTTCAATTAACTTTCATATCCCGATGACTCCTAAATCTATTTTTTTTACTCAGGCCTCCCTTCTGAGCTCCACACCTACAAATTCACAGCATATGGGACATCTCCACTTGGATAACTTAGAAGCCTCTCATATATAATCTCTCTAAGGCTAAACCCTTCATCTTTCCTTTCATCCTATATTTTCTCTTCGGTGAATGGTATCACCATCTACTGGTTGCCAAATCAGAAATTTGGCAACCATCCTTGATGCTTCTGCTTCCATTAAGATTCTTTTTAGATTTATATGTTTCTCTCTACTCACCTGCTTCTCTCTTGGTTCATCCCGCATAACAGCAAGATTCTCCTAACCAGTATCCCCTGATGTAGACCTCCTGTCTAGTCATCTTAATCCATTCTACATATCACAAACAGAACCATCTTCTAAAATGAAAATCTAATGCTCAAACATATTTGTGGCCATCTTTGCTTCAAGATGATTTTCATTCAGTTTAGCGCACATATATGTTCTGGGCCCTACACAGTCTGATCCGACAGCCTCTCAGCCTTCTCTCTGGCCACCTCACTTTTGGACTCTGCTTAATTGGTTTTTCATCACCATGCCTGGAATCACCCCATCCCATCTTGTGCCTGGTTAATTCCTGTTTTACTATGAGCTTTCAGCTAAAATACCACTTCCTAAAAGAAGTTTCTCTGACCCTGTAATGCTAGCTTAGGTGGCCATTATCAAGACTATTCACAAATGCTCTCATTTTTCTCCTTTTGGGCACACAGTTGGATTGCATGCTCACTCAACCCTGAAGTGTGTTGTGATCATGTGGCTTGCTCTGGCCAATGAAATGTAAGCAGAAATAGTGTGTACCACACCCAGGCAGGAGCCTTTAAGAGCCAGGGTATGATTAGCAGTAGCCACCCCTCTTTCTCTCAAGGCAACTGCCTTACTCTAGGTGGTTGAAGGCTCTGTTAGTCTGGGTCCCTCACTGAGAAGACTGGAGCACAGCTCCAGACATCTAGCAGAAATATGAAGTGTACCCAGTTGTTGTTATAAGCCAATAAGATTTGGGGGTTGTTTGATGCCTTGACTTAATCTAGCCTCTGTTTATTAATATAGTTCTCCTTCCTGTATAATTTGATAGCACTCCATACTTCCGCCTTTACTGTACCTTCATATTCTCAATCTACTATATGCTTTATGACGATAGAGATTATGCCTGTTATTTATCTTTTTATCTCCAGTACCTAGCAAGTGTCTGGCACTGAATAGCAAGGATAATAATAGCAAACATTTCTATAATGCACTTTACACATATTCATTCCCTTATTCTGTGCAATAATTCCAAGAGGAAGGTTCTATTATTATCCCTATTTTACAGATAAGGAAGTAGAGTCACGGGGAGGTTAATAGCCTGCTCAAGGTTACACAGCTAGGAAGTATCAGAGCTGAGATTTGAAGCCAGGCAGATCTAGATCCAGAGTGGGTACCCTTAACCACTCTGCTATGCTTCCTTTCTCAGTAAATGATTATGGACTGGCTGAAGCTAAATGAGTGGATAAATTGGTGCTTGAGCAACTACATGTGTTTCTGTACATAGAAAACCTTTCTCCCCTTCTTCTCTGTCTCATTCAACACTACACATCCTATAAAAGTCAGCTCAGTTATAAACTTCTCCAGGAAGCTTCCTTGATATCCCCAATGTTAGATACCCTTGTACTGACCTGCATTAATCCACCATGCATACATGTAATATTAAACTCAGTTTAATAAAGAGTTCAGAAATAGGATGAGATCATGTAATGAAGAAAATAGTCATCTTCACTTGAATATTGGCTGAAACCATCAGGCATCAGTTAATAAGAGAAGCACAGAGACCATGGCCACACTGCAGGTCAGCCCTATTTCTCAAGATGTATGGGGTGCATTAGTGCAATTTCCAGCATAGGCAAGAAAGCCATAGAGGGTGATTGTCTCCAGTAACTAGGTAATTGTGTGTTCCAAAGCTAGTCCCAACCTCACTGTTTCCATCTGACTAAGGTGCTGGGCTCTTCTCCATACATTCACAAGGCGCCCAATTGTCTACATATTTGCAACAACTCCAGAACCTCATTCACCCTCAGCTCTTCGTGAATTTTTACCCCTCTATTCTGCCACAGGTTGAGTGTATCCTTTTAAGAGCTGGTGTGGGGAAAACATGCCCTTCGAGATGGGTAAAACAGAAGTATTTGGGCTCTGTAACTTGGATACTGACGAAGCTTAGGCTTACCTCTCAGCAAGATATATGGAGTTTCAGTCTGCTGGGGAGGAGGTGGTGCAGAAAACAACCACAGCAGACAGACTTTCTGCCCTTGGGACATTTTTAAAATCTTAAGTCCTTTTTGGGGAAAGTGTATATGAATTTCTTCCCTGGTGGCCTGGCCTGAAATTTCCCTTTCCCAGACTCTGGCAGGCTGCCTGTAAGGATTTCCCTAGATAAATTTTCTAAATAATCATTAAGCCGTTATTCTAGTTACTGCAGAGGACATTGGATGGAGAAGGCACTATGGAGAAGTGAGATATGGCCAGACTCATGTCAACCCTCTAGACTTCTTCCTCTGGTGGTGGTGGGCTTATGCAGGGGTAACAGGGCATAGGAGGGTGGGGGATGACAGATCCTGGGTAGTGGCAATGTAGAGATCTGAGAAAAGGATTTTGGTCTTTCAGAAACATTTTTGTTCTCAGCTTAAACAAAGATCAAGCTGATAACACCTCCGTAGGCAACTCCTACTCTGCTGACTCAGGAAGAGCTCAGCTCCCAGGACTCCTAACTGCCCCCCACCGCCCACCCCCCGCTCACTCTGCATGAGTCTAATCCTCCTCAGCACAGCCTCTCTTGTCTAGCCTTTTCTCAACCGCTCACATTCCATTAAGTCTCTGCACCTTTGTCCAGAAGTTCTCCTCAATGCTCTTCTTGCGTCACTCACCTACATACATCACAGAGGGTCTATAGCTATCTTGTCCCTCCCCTCCCATTTGCCATCTGGATTTGGCTTCACCCACTCAGGTACTGAGTGTCTTCTCTGAACCAGATGCTTTATTAGGCAACAGGCACACAGTGATGAAAAGAGAGACTACAAGAATTGTATGTTCCAATGCGGGGCGTGGCAGTGCGGGGAGAGACAATAAGCAAGTAAATTAATTTTCTGGGTGCAATATGCACTATGAAGGAAATGTGAGGATAATATGATATAGAA
The DNA here is from genome assembly GCF_964341445.2 of Mesoplodon mirus. Lineage (NCBI taxonomy): Eukaryota > Metazoa > Chordata > Mammalia > Artiodactyla > Ziphiidae > Mesoplodon > Mesoplodon mirus. The sequence goes on along the minus strand of NC_138983.1, from coordinate 30,503,431 downwards.
ACATGGGGAGTATTTGTGGGGCATGGCCAGAAAGGGATCTCTGAATGGGTGACATTTTAGCTGTGACTTGAAGGAAAAGGAGCAAACAATATGAATTTCCCTTCCAAAATATAGATACTTGTTTGTTGCACTTCTCCATTCTGCATAAAACAAGATCTAGGAAATAGCTCTTTTACTACTGGATGACCTAACTTGCAGACTGTGTGTGAACCTCCCCTTAAATGATTGCACTTAAAATTCTCAACATAAAACTTAAACGACAAGTTAGCCATTTTTTCCAGTGCCGCTAATATCCCCATATATCTTAACACTGTTTCACCTCAAGTGACTTTCTTTCCCATCCTACCTCTGACTCTAATTGGCTTTGGAAATTTTGGACAAGCCCTTAGCCTTTCTTCATCTTAATTCCTTAGTCTATGAAATAAGGAGATTACATGTTTATCAAATAAAGGTTGATATCATGTCTTAGCCTAGTGCATGTCATCTTAAGAGACAAAGGGGTTGTTCATAAATCTGTGAAGAAATTCTATTTCCACACAATATAGTATTATTTAATAATATAGGCAGGCATAAATTGCCGGAACACTCAAATTTCTCTAAGTACGTCCCGAGTGTAGGTCTCCTGGAGGGTGAGAGGAGATCATTATGGACCTTTGCATATAATTCCTTGAGTTCCAAAGTCAGTGAAGGGAGCTTCCTTATACGGACATTCAAACTGGCCACAGCCTTAGCACACGATTTACATATCATTCCAGGGCCCTACCTCACTTACCCCTCTTAGTGTATCTTAATGTCTTTCGATCAATGAGCATTTGATCATTGGTTGAATGAAAGATTCATTCCTGGTTGAGTGAAAGATTGAATCCCAACTGGCCCTCTCAGGTAGAACTCTATTTTGCATGGCAGATGCAAGGCCAATCTTAGGAGATAGATAGAAGATCAGTTTGAGAATTGGTTTTAATTTCTGCCACTTTATAAACATAATGCAACCTTTTCAAAAGCTCCAGTGCCTTTTAAAGGATTTTAATAGAGAGTTATAGTAAACATTATTTTCCAAATTTATTCAGTTTATGGGTTTAGTCATTTATTTAGTCATGGATATGTGTGTGTGTGTGTGTGTGTGTGTGTGTGTGATCTTGAATTTCTAGTGCTATGTGGCACACCATTCGGGCAATAATATTGTAGACATTATTTAGTTAGGTCAGTTTCTGATACGTGGCTTCTACCTTTGGGTCACCAGTATTTAATGTAATAACCAGACTCATTTTGTCTGACTACTGATTGACCTTAATTCACCAAATTCCTGAATTGAAAATTGTTAGATTCCCTCCTCAGGAGGGAGCAGAGGGGTTCTGTTGATTTTTGAATCTTTAAAGTATTTTCCACATTTAAAACTGTTATATCTGTGCAATAAGGAAATATATTAAAGTTGGCTTGTACAGGTTTCCTCAGTTATTTGACCAGAAAGCATATCCTCTTTTTTCTTCACTTAACATCTTTTAATACATCATGAAAGATACTCCGGGGAGCTTTGCTTCATGGAATTATACCTTGAGAAATGTTGATTTGAATTAAGCACATTCCCAGGGACACTTCTATTCTGTGTATTAAATTTTTTCTCTGTTCTTGACATTCCCCCCACTAAATTTGGGGGCAGAGTTATTATATATTGCTGGGAGAGTGTCTAACATATTACATATGCTTAATAAATATTTGCTAAATTATATTGATATTAAAATGAAAATAATAATATTGTCATCAGTTAGCGATGTTTTCATTTACTTGTTAGTGTGTAAAATATTCTTCTAGTATGTAGGAAAGTACAAAAATAATTTTGAGTGTACAAGTACTGTTCAAAAATCATTCAGTACTTTTGATTTGGTGGAGAACAATCCACTGCCTTAGGTTGGTCACAAATTTCAGGAAAGATGGTCAAAGTGTCTGTTGCCTAGACATGATATTTTCCAGTCACTGTGCTTGGTTTTTTGGACAATGGAGGGAAATGTTTTTTCTTTTATTTATTTATTTTGAAATAAATTTTTCAGTAACATATGTGCCTTGAAGATACATGATATAGACTGAACTTTTGTTAAAAAACCCCAATGTTTATTTAACCTATTATTACTTTGTCAGATAGCAACTTTTTAGAAACATTTAAAAAATAGTCTAGGAAATAGATAGTTGTATTATAACTGTACAATGGAATATTGCATAGCAGTTACAATGAAAATACTAGATCTATATACATCAATAAGGATAAATATAAAAATATTTTCATGATGTCATGTTGCAGAATGCTACAAATGGTAACATTTATTGAAATTAAAGCAAGGACTTGCACAAAGCAATACCACTTAGTGTTCTTGAGGCATAGTGACCATTTTCTATTAGTGATTTTAAAAGCACATACTCCATTCCAAGTCAGCATGCATGGATTTGAATACTGACTCTACTACTATTGGTTGTGTGATCTTGGGAAGGTTATTTCATCTCTCTGTGCTTCAGATTTCATCTGTAAACTGAAGATAATAATGTTACCTACCTTTTGTTTATCATGAGGATAAAATGAGTTAATATTTGAAGAACAGTTATAAGAATGTCTCCACACAGTAAGCATTATGTTTGCTCTCACTATTATTATTAGAAAAAGTATTATAATGTGCATTGATACACACAAAATTCATGAAGTGGGATGCATCTAGACAGGAAGAGAGGGGAATGGAACAGTGGAATTCAATTTTATCTGTAATATTTTATTTTCTAAAAAAAAAGAGAAAATGTCTGTAGCCTCTACTAAAACATAACAACATTTCCTAATTTTGAGTGTCAGGCTCATGAAAACATTCTAACTTACTTGGTGTACATTTTTTGAATTGAAAATTTATGCACAAACTTCAAAAAACTGCAAAAGCAACAAAAGAAAACAAAAATAAAGTGGAATCACCCTGCAGACTGTCTTATTAGAGAAATGGAGGGTCATTACTACTAGTGATGCAACTTGTAACAGTTTTCAAGAAAGAAACAATCCCATAGTGTTTAAAAATATCTTAGAATCATAGAAATTTAAACATTTATACAGTGAATGATATTTTTTCTACTTAGCCCCCATTCCCTTTTCTGTTGGTAATTGTATATTTTAGAGATTGCTAGTTGTCTCCCAGAAATTTTCTTGTTACATAGTAACAGAAATGTTAATTGGGCAAAAAACCATCAATAAAATCTGCATTTCCTGACTCTCTTGCAGCTATGCATAGTCAGTTCTCGTGAACTGAACGTGAGCAGAGTTTAATGTGTGATTTTTGTAACCTTCCCTTAAAGAGAAGGAACACATCCTTCCCTTCACTTTCTCCCCCTTCCTACTTGAGGGAATAGGACCACAATGAATGGAGCTGGAGCAGCCATTTTAAGCCAAAAGATGGAACCTATTTATTAATAATGGCAAAGCAATAAGATTTAAAAAATTCTCAGTCCCTGATGCCCTCAAGAAAGAGAAGTGCTACATTGCTTGAACTTACATGGGAGAAAGAAATTAACTTAGTTTTAAGCTGTTATATAAATTTTGGGTTTCTGCTACTGAACCTGAAGTGATATCTTAGCTACCATAAGTGCCCCATTTTGTTTAGGGAATTACTCTTTCTTTCCTCTTGGTTTACAGGTTTATGAAAAGTACTTGTTTCATCTTTGGCTTGAGGAGTGGGCTTGTGGCCCAAGCCAGGCCAGTCTATACCAATGTTAGAGTTGTTGAGAAAGAAAAGCTCTCTTTCCACTGGGGCTTCCAAAGTTTAAGCTTCAAGCATAGCACTGTTGGTAGCCATTTTGTTAACCCAAAGCAAGAGTCTGCTTGAGAGTGGAGCCAACTGAAGAGCAGAAGTGAAGGAGTGAGATTAATTTCCTACTACATCTTTGAGGACTTAGATCTAGTTATGATTGGGATTTTCTGCAACTAAGATTTTCAGTTACCTGAACTAATAATTGCTTAAGTCAGTATGTATTTGTTTCTGAGATTTTAAACTAAAAATTCCTGTATAGTGCAGGACTGATGCCATGTAACCTTTGGAATCAGTAACCCTAACTTTTTAGAACATTTTTCCTAATATCTACTATGGTGTAACCACATCTTGGTACACATGCCCCAATCTTAGTGACTTACAACAACAACTTATTTTTATCACTTGTGTTTCTGCAGTTGAATGGCTTCAGCTGGTAATTCTAGCTTAGTTCTTCTTGAGTGTTGCAGTCAGATGGCACCTGGGGCTAGAGGCATCAGGAGATGTCCAACTGGGCTGGACATTCAAGATGGCGTCTTCCCTTATAGGCCAGACTTTTTACACGAGGCTTGCTCCCCCAGAGTAAGCATACCAGAGACCAAGGCAGAATCTGCAAGGCTTCTTCTGACCCAGCCTCAGAAGACCTGCAGCATTTCTTGCACTACATCTTATTTATTTCAGGAAAATCAAAGTCCCAACCCAGATTCAAGGGGACAGGAACTCACAAGGGCATGGATACTGAAAGGTGTGATTCATTGTGGGACATCTTTAAACACTAGCTGCTACCAAAAAAAATTGTTTTTTTCATTTTTATGCTCAGAAATAGTCCAGTTCCCCTTTGTGGTCTGAATCAATAGAATAACTGATCATTACTCAGTTGTGAAGCAAGGTTTGAGCGCAAGTGGTTGAAAGAACTTCTGGGGTTTGCGTACTTCTGACTGTAGCTCTCTCTTCACGTGGGTGTTATGGCCTTCCAACTCCCCTCTCCTGCAAGATTGCTTTTTGGCTAAAGCTTTTGTCATCTCTGGAACAGAACAGAACATATTCTGAATCAAGGTCTGGATATAATATAAGCTGCTCTGAGGACGTGCTAGATATTTCTTTATAACCCCCACCCCTGTAGACTTCAGCATTGTTGTTTTTAGAGGAAATGTTTCCAGCTGGTAGATTATAAACCTCCTGGTACAGGTGGAAAAAACTGTCCTTGATCATAGAAAAAGAACTGGCTGGATCCTATGCTAATCAGAGCAGACCTCATTCTTTGTGGGGGGGAAAAACCTCTCAATGAAACACTTGAGGCAAAAGCTATTTGAATGATTTTTCTGAATGACGTAAGGTTGGGCTCAGGAGAGGCAGATCAAATACGGTGAAAGAGACTAAGATGTTGAAAAAGCATGAATGTCCAGCTGGGATTCCTGCTAGTCACAGGCTTGCAATAGAAACTTTGAGAAAATCTTGCCTTTTTGAAGTACAAGTTCTCTAGGGAAAGAAAAGCAATTTAAATTGACACAATGAATAAAAGAAATGGTTCCCATAATTAACAAATGGAGAACTTGATAATAGATTTATTATAAGTCTTTGTTCTCTTATTTACATCAGCTATCTGGAGCTAGAGAAACTTGGCATGCTTGGGAGCTCACCATTGAGAGATATCAGTTTGGAGACTTAATTGCCTTTAAAGTATTTAATAAAGTAGTCATCAATCTGCTAATAGAGATGTAATTTACCCAATTTCTGACTCTCTGTCTTACAGGGGCTCAAGCATGCCATGTTGGTCTTAGATTTCCATGGGCATGCTGGCCAAGGTATTCTACCTGAGGTTTCATGAGGTGAGGGAAATGAGTTGGGGTACATCTAAAGCAGATTCCATGAGGGAACTCAAAAGTCAGAATCCTAGAGATATCAGAGACAAACGTCTAGTCCAATGGTGCTAAGAACAGGATGAAAGCACATGTGGATTGAAATGAGGGAGAAGCAGGAAGGGAAGCAGCAAGGAGTCTTAGAATCAGTCCCTGAATGCAAGAAGTGCTTGTATCTCACTTCACACACTAGCAGGTGCTTGAGGAATAATAATAATAGTTATTATTATATTACAATAGTAGCAAAACAACAACAGAATAACATTTAATGAGAAATTACTATGTGCTAGATACTGTTTTACATGCTTTAAATGGATTATCCCATTTAATTTTCAGAACAACTCTATGAAGAAGGTACCAGTACTATTCTTATTTTATAGATGGGGAAACTGAAGCCAAGAGGACTTAAGAAGGTTGCCTAAAGTCATACATCTTGTATGTGGGGAGCAGAGCTGGAATTTGAACTTACATCCATGTGGTCACAGAGACCAGGCTATTAATTGCATGATTTAGACACGGAGCCTCAGATGATTAGATCCACTTATAGCTTGCACATGGACTTTGAGCTATGAAAGTAGATCTTAACTTTCCTCTGACAGCCCCCTTTGAATATTCTATACAATTGCCTCCATAAGTACCCTCATACTTTCTGGAAAATGCATCTTTACTTTTGATTTGTGTAATGGTGTCACCTTTCTCTAGGGATCCTGTTCTATGAATGACAACCCAAACCACCACATTGTTTAAGAAGACACCTATAACTAGTATGTTGCTGCTCATTTACGTAGGGATGGGGCACATGCAGCCTTCCACGTCTCCATTATATTTACTTTTCTGATGAATCTTTTGTTATTTCTGGAGCCTGAATTGACTAGTCATTGTGCTGGGTCAGTAGTTTCTAGATTTGGCCTATTACCATAATCATCTGGAAATCTGTAAAAAGTACATATTCTTGGTTCTCCAGGCCAGGCCTCCTGAATTTTAATCTCCAGGAGAGAGTATTGCAATCTGTATTTTTAATAGTTTTCCCTCTCCAGGTAATTGTAATCTGTTTGATTTTTCTCCCCTCAAGAGCAGAATCTCACTCAAAATCTGTAAGTGTAAGAATAAGTGTAACCTGTAAGAATACTGTAAGTTATTGACTACATCAAGGCCTAAGGAAATATGGGAACTATCCTACAACCAGGCTGCGTGGGAAAGTAGTTTGAGGACCAAGATGTCTCCAAGGATTAGTACTGTTCTAACAGCAGCATCCCCTCTGCCTCTTCCCCAGACTGATGCTGCACCATTTCATGACCCAACTTTTCTTGCACATGCTCCTTCTTTTTTGACTTTTCCTCCAGATATAAACTACTTACCTCTCTCTCTCTTACATTCAAAGTTGTGAATAAGAAAATCTGATTGGTGTGCTTTGTCATTCTCATCCTCATGGCAGAACTCTTAAGTCCACCTCATAGCCTCCTAGCGGCCTACATATTCACTGAATGTGGAAAAGCTGTCCCTCTCTGTTCCAGTCAGATGTGACCAAAGTGAAATGGTGATATAGTAATGCACGTGGCCTCCTACTTTGAAAGCAATGATACAAAACCAAACAAACACTCAAATAAAAATAACAACCTCAATAGGAATAGTGGGTGGGAAATCTAGAAGCTGAGGCTTTTGCTGGTGTGCTGAGGCTTGATTTATCTGGTGTACACTATTCCTGCTTAGGAAATAAATTCCATGTTGATATCACCTCAAACAAGCAGCCTCTGTCCTGATGGTGGCAACAGAAATTTGGCCTAGGGAAATAAAAAGTATGTCTGGGACCCTTGCTCTTATAAAAAATGCATGGGTCAGAGCATAATCATTGGGTCATTGGATTCTGAGCCCATTACTCAGTGTTGACAGTGGAAATTAAATTCTTGGACCACCTGGACAGCATTATGCCTTTTTACCATGTTGGAGTTAATATTTCTTTCTTCTTTCTTCCTTTATCTCTCTTTTTTTCATTCTTCTTAAAGACTTCAACATTAAGAACAGACTTTGACACAGGAGGTTTTCTGTGCCCCCAAGAAAGAAAAATGTATACATATGGAACATTCTGAATGCCTTGTTGACCAGAACTTAATTCACTCCAGGCTAATCGATTGACTCTCTAATGGGGCACTGATCATTTATTTTGTATAGTTCATTTCTTCATGATGAGCCAAGAAAAAGATGGGCTGTTCTGGAATCATTCCAGGGCTTACTGGTTCTACACTTGTGTATTTCAGTTCCTCTGAGGAGCAGACACAAATACGGCATTAGATGAGTAAGACTTTTATTGGGAGAAAAGCTGAGAGAAAACTGGGAGTCTGGTTAAACTGGCTGAACAAGATGCAGGTCTGACCCTGGGTGAAAGACAGAGGGAAGGTAGGAAAGTGGTGGAAACATCTTAAACTGCAGTGTCATCCTAATGAAAGTTAGGCAAGGCAGTCAGGGAGTCCTCAAACCAAGGCTGACTGTCAGAGGAGTCCCTTGTCTCCTAGGAATGAGCCAGCCTTAAGGTCTCTGCCTTACTCAGACCTCAGTCATTGGCTGCGTGTAGCCCATGTGCCTCCATGCAAATGGATTGATAGAATTTAGAGCACAACATCTGGACCACCAGTCCATCATACTTCCTTCAGTCAGAGATCTGAGAGGCACATTCTCATGGCCACCACAAAACCCATTCTTATAGGGCAAACCAGAGACATTTGTATTTTTTTTTTAGGAGAAGCCCAAGGGTATGGCAATCTCTGGGTCATTCCAAATAGAAAAAGTCTAAGGAAAGCAGCTCTGTTCAAGAACCATTGGTTTTAAAATACATATTTTATTGTAAGGCAGGCATGGCTAGGCCAAAAATCAGGAGACATATGCCATAGAAAAAATAACTTGTTATACTCACAGATCCCAAGAGGAAGGGGCATGTCATGCCATGGGATTCATATGGGGAAGCACCAGGATTGGTCGGGAGGCAGAGGGAATGAGGGGAAAATGTGGGCAAGGCTTTTATTGTGGTTTCTGTGGCAAGGAACGGGCAAGACAGGGTAAACAGATTTAGGGTTGGCTAGTTTGAATTATTTTGGTGGTCTGTGGAGCATAGGAGCTGGACCTAGTTTTCTGTTACCTGAATCTGGGGTGATTAGGGCAGGGGTATTGTGGCCCTGAGTGCGAGAGATTGACAAAGCAGGTGGTTGTGGGGGAAGGGTTCTGAATTGGTTGGTTTGCATATGAAAGCTGTGCTTGCAGGCCAGTCTTTTACTGTCTCTAGGAGGTGGCTAATTCTGGGAGGGGCTATCCCTATCCAGTCAGCAAAGCTCCAACCTGTTAAAGCATCAAATACAGAAAATAGAAAATGTGGTTATTACATCATTGCCTCCTTCTCTTTAGAGATTTGTGTAATCTCTAACATCTCCGGTAAAGCCTGGGCTTATAATGTTGTAGACTGATCCAAATATTAAAAAAATTTTACCATTCCTCATCCTGCTTACTCCTGTCCCTTGACCTCTCAGGTCTCTATCTTAGATCAAGTTCTTGACATTTGTCTATATCAAGCCTATGATGCTAAAAATAATAATAATAATAATAATAATAATAATAATAACCACCACCAACAACAATAACAATAAACCACACACAGAGAAATTCCATTAGAGGACTAGCTGGGGAGAGAGTCTCAAGGAGAGATTGGATGTAATTCCAAGGGCTAAAAATCAAAGAAAATATTGTAGAGATCTTAAAGAGGAGAGAAAACAAAAATTCTGCCAAGTGCCAACAAAATGAAATAGGTTCTCCTGTAGTTGAAAGAGGAAGAATGAGCAAGAAATCCTTGTGAAGTTATAGCTAACATGGGCCTTAGAGAGGTCTGGAGACCAAGCATTCAGTGGAACACATAATTTTTTCCTTAAGTGTCTATTTTCCCTTTAGACTTTGAGCTCCAAGGGGGTAGGCTCTAGATCTGTTTACCTGGTAGATCACAGTCTGGCACATCATAGGTTTTAAGTAAATGTGGGGGGATAAATGGATGAAGAAGCAGATGAGCTAAAAAACTGCTCTGAGATTTAAATTAGGAAGGAGAATGTAGCCTAAAATTCCTCCAGGAAAAACATGTAGTGCTATTGGATGAGGGTGATGTGAATGACATTCACTGAGATGAGATGAGATGGTTCTCAAATGGCTGGAAGTACCCATGTCTGCATGTTACATAGACACTATTGTTCAATGTATGGGTTACCTAGGAATTTCTTTCCCTCTGGTATTTTAATAGACTTTTCTGGAGAGAATATTTGTCTTGAATTTCAATTATTCCCAGGAGTACCTGGAAAATGGTGATAATGCCACCAACACTCATGAAACAAATCACCCGGGAGAATACAGTTAAAATTGCAGTATCAAAAATGCTGCCTGTTAAACCAATCCTGGATAACTAGGGCTTCCTGTTTCTAGGGTGAGCAAATTGGATGATGCTGTTTTCCTGTCCATCAGTCAAGGAATATTTTTTACATGGCTAACCTGTTTCAGCTGTAATGGTTGACAATGGTTGACAGATGTTCTGCCATGCTCCACTCCAGCATCCATGGTAAACTTGGACATGTCCATGATATGAGTAATCATAGCGCTTTTCCTCTTGGAGCTCAAAAGAGGTCCCAGAATCCCTCTCACCATGGTGTTTGGAGTAGCAACTATGGGCCAGTCAGAGTCAGGACTCAGAATGTCACCCGAAAATGGAATACAACGTTCTTCAAAAGACAAAGAATGACATTAAACTTCTCTGCAATTTCACTTTTGCTTCACCAAGCTTATCTTCTTTCTTGACCTGGCCTCACCCACTCATCTAATTACACATTATGCCCTGGCAGGGTGTTTGCCTTCTATCTCTGTTTGCTTAGTGAGAACCAATGTTTTGTTCAAGACTCAACTTCTCTGCATCACCTTCTCTCAAGTTTTAATACCACACCCTTTCCTTTTCCCTATTCCCACACCACAGTGCAGAATTGACATCTTCTCTTCAGTGCCTCCACTCTACTTTTATGGAAGATTCTAGGAGCCTGTGTCACATCTTTCCTTCTCTGTCCTCCCCAGTAGCAGTGAGCTCCAGGGCAGATATGGTCACATACATAGAGAGATGCACACATATACATGTGTATACATCCATATACACATATGTATGTATATATGTATGTATGTATGCTTTAGCATTTATGGAATAGACTACCATAGCATTGTGTGCTTTTCTAATTATTAGGGATAGATTTTATAAATATTTATTTCCATTTTTCTCATCCTGTCCTACCCCTTTGTGATAAATACTAATTTAAGGTTTCCAATCATAATTTTCCTTTCTTTAATCCAAAAAATAACCAAAAATGTTTTATTACATTTTATAGCTTACAAAGCATTTTTATAACGCTGCTGTTAGGTAGCAGAACAAGTATGATTCAACTATTTGGTTTATTTTAAATAATGAATTTATATTACTTTTTAAAGAGTTTATGAAGTTTTTTTTCTAAAACTACATGTTAGAAGCACTTCTAAGAAAAATAGCAAGAGAACTAGATGTTGCAAAGTCCTCTGTAAAACAAGTCACTAAGACTATAACTGAAAAATGTGAGCAAGCCCCCTCAAAGTATTGTAGAAATAAATAGATATTCATGAATCTGGGTATATGCATGGATGTGATAAAGTAACCTCCTAAAGATAGCTGAAGGTGACCCAAGCAGCAAAATCCAGATTTTCTGTCAGAATATTCACAAACAGCCTGACAGTCTTAAAGTAGATGGCAGGTTAGTAAGAGATGAAATCATGAGACTCCTGTTCTAGTCTGTAGGCATTCAAGGATGATGTAGCCTGATAGTTCTTGCACCAAGAGAAGAGCAGATGATGTTAAAGTTCAGGCAAGTACTACGTTTTTATGAGAAAAGTTAATATTTGGTTTGAAAATGCTGTTGACTCAGAAATTCCCTGTATGGAGGATTTGGCCAGGCAGTAAAGGCTGAACACTACATGAATATGTCAAATGAAGGTAAGTGGTTTGTTGTGACAATACAATTTTAGACTCCTATACACTGTTGGTAGTATTTGATCACTGACCCTCCTGGGTCTCAGAATGAGTGTCTCATATCTAACACATGGAGACCATGAAGGCAACATGACTAGCTGGAATTACAGAAGACTAAGGCGCAGAGTTCTTCCATCTCCTCCCTATGTCTTATTTAACAAGATTGTTTTGATAGCCAGAGGTAATTGAACTGGATCTGGGTTAGCAAGAAGTCTGCAGGTCACTTAGCAGTTGTACTTCCTTTCAGGGACTGCAGCAAGGTCCAGAGGTTCTCAAAGTAGGTGGAAACCTTAAGGCTGCCTTGACTAAAACTCTGAATTGTCTAAGGAAACTTGCATGATCCTCTTAACAAACTTGGTGGTGAGAATAAGGTCGCTTCTTATTCTTTTTTAATATTCAGGCTAATCACTGGATTAATTTGAGATTTTCCTTTATAAATTGTCCAAGAATTTTACTTACTCAGTCCAAGGAGTCCAGTCCTGCTTTTAAACTGCAGAAGAATAGAGACCTGGAAAAATGGTCAGTCCAGTCACAGGACCTAGGTACTACTTAGGTTGCTTCTGTCACAAGCACATGGTTTGCTATTGAAAAATGGTCTTCATAGTCTGATGCCTCCTTGCACCCTGCTGCAGTGATGCCATTGTTTGTCCAGATCCTTCTGCAGGCAGCAGTCACTCTTCAAGAGTGAATTTCTTCACTCGCTTTATTGTTAGGCTCTGTGAAGGGTGCTCTTTTTTGGGTTCCCAATGCTGCAGTTCTCTCTAGTTGGTATTTTCTGTACTTAAAGAATTTCTTGGGGCCAGGGAGGCTGGCTGGTCAGGAGGGAATTCCAGTCTTGACCACGTGCTTTTCCAGAACCAATTCTTCCAGGATACCCTTAGATGACTCTCTCATTGCAGCTAATAAAACTGAGCTCCACAGAACTGAAGCGCTTTGCCCATTCAGTGAGTGGCAGAGCAATGGAATGTGTGAGCCTGCCTCTCAGACCAGCGACAGTTGTTACCTCCTGCTGCCATCCAGGCTGCCTGCCGTCCTCTGTGGCATGTGTACTTGTTGGGAAGCAGTGATCTTCAGCTGCGCTTCGTGCAGGAGCCTTATGCTGATATCTTCTTCTGTGCTCTGTTTGCCTCTGCAGAAACAGGCTTGCTGGGGGTAGTAGACAAAGAAAATAAAATGAATAATTTATATTTCACTTTCTCACAGAGGCTCCCCACTGGGTTGCTTTCTAGGGAAGATATTCCTGGGTTGCTGTCTCAGCGTGAGAGCACGTGCCAGGCCCAGCCCATTGTCCCCCTTTTCACCCTGAGATATTACCCAGATAGAAATATCAGGCTACGGGGTTTGATTATTGTCTTTTCATTTTGGTCCCTGGAAAAGAGAATGCTTTTTATCATTCATTGGTGAAACCTCACTTTCTTAGTGTTTAGTTGCTGTCAAAATGACCTAGATGGTGGGTAAGGCAATAGTGGTGCTTCTAACAGGACCACCAGAATTCTTACTTGATATCGTATATGAGTTTGCCTTCAGAACTTGGCTGTGGGGTGCTTGTATTCATCTTCCTTGCATACTAACTTCCAGCTGTCAGAATTATAGACTGAGTGTTGAGACAGACCTTAGAGACTTCTTTATTCCACTTTCTTCCTGCCCACTCTACTAAATGGGTTAATCAGGATACCCACTATTCTTTCCTAAAAGAAACTATGTTGTCTGCAGAGCATGTTGAGTCCCCAGCTCTGGGCTGCTGTGTTCTTTACGACACGACCTCATTCTACTCTGGACACTGCTGCCAGGATCAGATGTAAGGACCTGACCCAAATGTAGGCAAAACTTCAGCTAAACCAGTGGTGGTCTATGACATAGCTTAGTGCTGAAAACTCAACCAAACAATGATTTTTATGGGATAATCAATTCGTTTTCTGTACTGCACTTTACTGTGCTGTAGAACAAATCATTTTGCAAGCAGTGGGAGCATACAGAAGGTCTAGGATAGACATGAGTGAGCAAAGTTATGAGTAAGTTAAAGCTATGACAAAGTGGAAACTGTGGATAAGTAGAGAATGGTATTGAAAAGAAAGTCAGGTGGTAATAAGAGGAGATGCAAGAGACAGAGAAACAGGCAGGGAGGGTAGCTGAGAGCTTAGTCACACTAGTGACAGCCTACCTGAGACAAAAATCCCCAGACTTGTGCTTCTCAGGTCCCTAAAACTTCAACAAATACAGAAAAACTTTTTGTTCCAATTTCTTTAAGTACGGCCATGTTGCAATTTCTTTTCTTGAATATCTGGCAAATTTTTCTTTACCTTATTGCCACAATAATCCTTATAACAAACATGAGTTAGCCTGAATGTAACTCTGTGTCTTGCCACTTAAAATAATATAACAGCCTTCATTTCTCACTTCATCCAACAGAAGAATATCCTCTGTAGCATCCCTGGCAAAAAATTGCCCATTTTTTGCTTAAAAACGTATATGACTGAGGTTGCTGTACATCACAAGAAGGCCCATCCCATTTTTAAACATTTTGGAGGGTCAATCCTGAGACCATTTTCCACTAACAGTCCCTCATAAATTTCCAGGTTCAGCTCGACCCCACACATTGCCCTTGAATTCCACTTTAAAATACATTATTATATTTTAAGATATTCAACTCTTTTTTATGGAATTTGTTGAGGATTAACCTCAAGCTGCTCTTAGCCTTCAAATTTATTTTCCATTTTCTTTTTTTAAAATTATCTTTTTACATCTTTATTGGAGTATAAATGCTTTACAATGTTGGGTTAGTTTCTGCTGTACAACAAAGTGAATCAGCAATAGGTATACATATATCCACATATCCCCTTCCTCTTGCGCCTCCCTCCCACACTCCTTATCCCACCCCTCTAGGTTGTCACAAAGCACCGAGTTGATCTGCCTATGCTCTGCAGCAGCTCCCCACTAGCCATCCATTTTACATATGGTAGTGTATACATGTCAGTGCTACTGTCTCACTTCGTCCCAGCTTCCCCTTCCCCGCCGACCCCGCTGTGTCCTCAAGTCCATTCTCAACATCTCCATCTTTATTCCTTCCCTGCAACTAGGTTAATCAGTACCGTTTTTTTCTTAGATTCCACATGTATCTGTTAGCATATGGTATTTGTTTTTCACTTTCTGACTTACTTCACTCTGTATGACGGACTCTAGGTCCATCCACCTCATTACAAATAACTAAGTTTCATTCCTCTTTATGGCTGAGTAATGTTCCATTGTATATATGTGCCACATTTTCTTAATCCATTCATCTATTGATGTACATTTAGGTGGTTTCCATGTCCTGACTATTGTAATTAGTGCTGAAATGAACATTGTGGTACATGACTTTCTGATTTATGGTTTTCTCAGGGCATATGCCTGGTAGTGGGATTGCTGGGTCATATGATAATTCTAATTTCAACTTTTTAAGGAACTTTCATACTGTTCTCCAGAGTGGCTGTAACAATTTACATTCCCACCTACAGTGCAAGAGCGTTCCCTTTTCTCCACACCCTCTCTAGCACTTAATGTTTCTAGATTTTTGATGATGGCCATTCTGACTTGTCTGAGGTGATACCTCATTGTAGTTTTGATTTGCATTTCTCTAATGATTAGTGATGTTGAGCTTCTTTTCATGTGTTTGTTGGAAATCTGTATGTCTTCTTTGGAGAAATGTCTATTTAGGTCTACTGCCCATTTTTGGAGTGGGTTGTTTCTTTTTTTGATATTGAGCTGCATGAGCTACTTGTAAATTTTGGAGATTAATCCTTTGTCAGTTGCTTCATTTGTAAATATTTTCTCCCATTCTGAGGGTTGTCTTTTGGTCTTCTTTATGGTTTCCTTTGCTGTGCAAAAGCTTTGAAGTTTCATTAGGTCCCATTTGTTTACTTTTGTTTTTATTTCCATTTCTTTAGGGGGTGGGTCAGAAAGGATCTTGCTGTGATTTATGTCATAGAGTGTTCTGCCTATGTTTTCCTCTAAGAGTTTTATACTGTCTGGTCTTACATTTAGGTCTTTAATCCATTTTGAGTTTATTTTTGTGTATGGTGTTAGGAAGTGTTCTAATTTCATTCTTTTACATGTAGCTGTCAGTTTTCCCAGCACCACTTATTGAAGAGGCTGTCTTTTCTCCATTGTATATTCTTGCCTCCTTTGTCAAAGATAAGGTGACCATATGTGCATGGGTTTATCTCTGGGCTTTCTATCCTGTTCCATTGATCTATATTTCTGTTTTTGTGCCAGTACCATACTGTCTTGATTACTGTAGCTTTGTAGTATAGTCCAAAGTCAGGGAGCCTGATTCCTCCAGCTCTGCTTTTCTTTCTCAAGATTGCTTTAGCTATTCAGGGTCTTTTGTGTTTCCATACAAATTGTAAAATTTTTTGTTCTAGTTATGTGAAAAATGCCATTGGTAGTTTGATAGGGATTGCATTGAATCTGTAGATTGCTTTGGGTATTATAGTCATTTTCAAATTGTTGATCTTCCAATCCAAGAACATGGTATATCTCTCCATCTGTTTGGATCATCTTTAATTTCCTTCATCAGTGTCTTATAGTTTTCTGCATACATGTCCTCTGTCTCCTTAGGTAGGTTTATCCTTAGGTATTTTATTCTTTTTGTTGCAATGGTAAATGGGAATGTTTCCTTAATTTCTCTTTCAGATTTTTCATCATTAGCATATAGGAATGCAAGAGATTTCTGTGCATTATTTTGTATCTTGCTACTTTACCAAATTCATTGAATTAGCTCTAGTAGTTTTTTGGTGGGATCTTTAGGATTTTCTATGTATAGTATCATGTCATCTGCCAACAGTGACAGTTTTACTTCTTCTTTTCCAATTTGGATTCCTTTCATTTCTTTTTCTTCTCTGATTGCTGTGGCTAAAACTTCCAAAACTATGATGAATAATAGTGGTGAGACTGAGCACCCTTGTCTTTTTCCTGATGTTAGTGGAAATGCTTTCAGTTTTTCACCATTGAGAATGATGTTGACTGTGGGTTTGTCATATATGACTTTTATTATGCTGAGGTAGGTTCCCTCTATGCCCACTTTCTGGAGGGTTTTTATCATAAGTGGGTGTTGAATTTTGTCAAAAGCTTTTCCAGCATCTATTGAGATTATCATATGGTTTTTTATCCTTCAATTGGTTAAAATGGTGTATCACATTGATTGATTTGTGTATATTGAAGAATCCTTGCATTCCTGGGATAAACCCCACTTGATCATGGTGTATGATCCTTTTAATGTGCTGTTGGATTCTGTTTGCTAGTATTTTGTTGAGGATTTTTGCATCTATGTTCATCAGTGATATTGGCCTGTAATTTTCCCTTTTTATGACATCTTTGTCTGATTTTGGTATCAGGGTGATGATGGCCTCGTAGAATGAGTTTGGGAGCGTTCCTACCTTTGCTATATTTTGGAAGAGTTTGAGAAGGATAGGTGTTAGCTATTCTGTTGATGTTTGATAGAATTCACCTCTAAAGCCATCTGGCCCTGGGCTTTTGTTTGTTGGAAGATTTTTAATCACAGTCTCAATTTCAGTGCTTGTGATTAGTCTGCTCATATATTCTATTTCTTCCTGGTTCAGTCTTGGAAAGTTGTACTTTTCTAAGAATTTGTCCATTTCTTCCAGGTTGTCCATTTTATTGGCATAGAGTTACTTGCAGTAATCTCTCATGTTCCTTTGAATTTTTGCAGTGTCAGTTGTTACTTTTCCTTCTTCATTTCTAATTCTGTTGATTTGAGTCTTCTCCCTTTTTTTCTTGATGAGTCTGGCTAATGGTTTAACAATTTTGTTTATCTTCTCAAAGAATCAGCTTTTAGTTTTATGATCTTTGCTATCATTTCCTTCATTTCTTTTTCATTTATTTCTGAAATGATCTTCACGATTTCTTTCCTTCTGCTAACTTTGATTCTTTTTTTTTTTTGATTCCTTCTCTAATTGCTTTAGATTCAAGATTAGGTTGTTTGAGATTTTTCTTGTTTCTTGAGGTAGGATTGTATTGCTATAAACTCTCCTCTTAGATCTGCTTTGGCTGCATCCCACAGGTTTTTGATCATCACATTTTCATTGTGATTTGTTTCTATGTATTTTTTGATTTTTTCAGTGATCTCTTGGTTGTTTAGTAGTGTATTGTTTAGCCTCCATGTGTTTGTATTTTTTACAGTTTTTTTTCCCTCTAATTGACATCTAGTCTCATAGCATTTTGGTCAGAAAAGATGCTTGATATGATTTCAATTTTCTTAAATTTACCAAGGCTTGATTTGTGACCCAAGATATGATCTATCCTAGAGAATGTTCCATGAGCACTTGAGAAGAAAGTGTATTCTCTTGTTTTTGGATGGAATGTCCTATAAATTTCAATTAAGTCCATCTTATTTAATGTATCATTTAAAGCTTGTGTTTCCTTATTTATTTTCTGTTTGGATGATCTGTCCACTGGTGTAAGTGGGGTGTTAAATTCTCTTACTGTTACTGTGTTACTGTCGATTTCCCCTTTTATGTCTGTTAGCATTTGCCTTATGTATTGAGGTGCTACTATGTTGGGTGCATAAATGTTTACAGTTGTTATATCTTCTTCTTGTATTGATCCTATGGTCATTACATAGTGTCCTTCCTTGTCTCTTGTAATAGTCTTTATTTTAAAGTCTATTTTGTCTGATATGAGAATTGCTACTCCAGCTTCCTTTTGCTTTCCATTTGCATGTAATATCTTTTACCATCCCCTCACTTTCAGTCTGTATGTGTCCCTAGGTCTGAAGTTAGTCTCTTGTAGACAGCATGTATACAGGTCTTGTTTTTGTATCCATTTAGCTAGTCTTTGTCTTTTGGTTGGAGCATTTAATCCATTTTCATTTAAGGTAATTATTGATATGTATGTTCCTATTACCATTTTCTTAGTTGTTTTGGGTTTGTTATTGCAGGTCTTTTTTTTTCTTGTGTTTCCTGCCTAGAGAAGTTCCTTTAGCATTTGTTGTAAAGCTGGTTTGGTGGTGCTGAATTCTCTTAACTTTTGCTTGTGTGTAAACCTTTTGATTTCTCCATCAAATCTGAATGATATCCTCTCTGGGTAGAGTAATCTTGGCTGTAGGTTTTTCCCTTTCATCACTTTAAATATATCTTTCCACTCCCTTCTGGCCTATAGAGTTTCTGCTGAAAGTTCAGCTGTTAACCTTATGGTTATGGGGATTCCATTGTTGCTTTTCCCTTGCTGCTTTAATTATTTGTCTTTGTGTTTTATTTTTGTTATTTTGATTAATATCTGTTTTAGTGTGTTTCTCCTTGGGTTTATCCTGTATGGGACTCTCTACACTTCCTGTACTTGATTAACTATTTCCTTTCCCATGTTTGGGAAGTTTTCAACTATAATCTCTTCAAGTATTTTCTCAGACCCTTTTCTTCTTTTGTGATGCCTGAAATTCGAATGTTGGTACACTTAATGTTGTCCCAGAGGTCTCTGAGACTGTCCTCCATTCTTTTCATTCTGTTTTCTTTATTCTGCTCCCCAGCAGTTATTTCCTCCATTTTCTCTTCCTGGTCTCTTATCTGTTCTCCTGCCTCAGTTATTCTGCTATTGATTCCTTCTAGAGTATTTTTAATTTCAGTTATTTTGTTTTTCATTTCTGTTTGTTTGCTCTTTAGTTCTTCTAGTTCCTTGTTAAATGTTTCTTGTATTTTCTCTATCCTGTTTCTGAGATATTGGATCATCTTTACTATCATTACTTTGAATTATTTTTCAGGTTGTTTTCCTATTTCCTCTTCATTTATTTGGTCTTGTGGGTTTTTGTCTTGCTCCTTTCCCTGCAAGATATTTCTCTGTCTTGTCATTTTGTCTAATTTACAGTATTTGAGCTCTCCTTTCCCTAGCCTGCAGGGTTGTAGTTCCTCTTGCTTCTGTTCTCTGTCCCTGGTGGTGAGGTTGGTCCAGTGTCTTGCATAGGCTTCCTGAGGGGAGGGACTGGTGCCTGCATTCTGGTGGGTGGAGCTGATTCTTTTCCCTCTGATGAGCAGGGCTGTGTCAGGTGTGTTTTGGGGTATCTGTGAAGTTAGTATGACTTTAGGTAGTCTGTTTGCTGATGGTTGGGTTTGTGTTCCTGTCTTGTTTGTTGTTTGGTGTGAGGCGTCCAGTGCTGGGAGCTGCTGGCAGTTGGGTGGAGCTGGGTCTTGGATTCAGATAGAGGCCTCTGTGAGAGCTCTCAGCAATTAATCGTCCCAGGGACTGGGAATTCTCTAGTAATCCAGCATCCTGGACTTGGTGCTCCCACCCCAGAGCCTCAGATCTGACTTCCGGTAGAGGAGCCAAGACCCTGCAGTCACTCATCCTGGCAATAAAGGGGATTAAAAAAAAAAAAAAAGACTAACAAAACCCCAGACAAATGGTAAAAAGTAAAATCAAACAAATAAAAGCATAAACAAAGAAACATGCACATACAGGAAAGAAACAAAAACAGAACCAAATAAAACATAAAGCAAGAGAACAACCAGACAAACCAAAGAACCCAGGAATGAAATCCAGCAATTAAAGAGAAACCTGAGGGCCTCCCTGGTGGCGCAGTGGTTGAGAGTCCGCCTGCTGATGCAGGGGACGCGGGTTTGTGCCCCGGTCTGGGAGGATCCCATATGCCGCGGAGCGGCTGGGCCCGTGAGCCATGGCCGCTGAGCCTGCGCATCCGGAGCCTGCGCGTCCGGAGCCTGTGCTCCGCAGCGGGAGAGGCCACAGCAGTGAGAGGCCCGCATACGCTAAAAGAAAAAAAAAAAAAAAAAAAAAAAAAAAAAAAAAAAAAAAAAAAGAGAAACCTGAGAAAAACACAAAACCAAAAAACAAAACCAAAGCAGAATGCCAACTGAAGAGTGAAGCAGAGACAAAAATGATTAAAAAAAGGGTGGGGGGCTTCCCTGGTGGCACAGAGGTTGGGAGTCTGCCTGCTGATTCAGGGAACATGGGTTTGTGCCCCGGTCTGGGAAGATCTCACATGCCACGGAGCAGCAGGGCCCGTGAGCCATGGCCACTGGGCCTGCACGTCTGGAGCCTGTGCTCCACAATGGGAGAGGCCACAACAGTGAGAGGACTGCATAATGCAAAAAAAAAAAAAAAAAAAAAAGGGGGGGGTGGGAAGAAGACAGAACAACAGAAAAGCAACATAGAAATATAAATATAAAAAAATAAAATAGAAAATATATTAAAGAAATGAAGAGACAAACAAAACCCCAGAGAAACAGTAAAAACAAAATCAATCAAACAAAAACAGAAACAAGGAAACATATACACATGCAAAAGAAACGAAAGCAGAACCAAATGAAACAAAAAATAAGAGAATAGCCAGACAAGTAGAAGAATTCAAAAATGAAATCACACAATTAGGATCAGAACTAACAAAAACACAAAACCTAGAAAGAAGACCAAAGCAGTGTGCCAGCTGAAGAATAAAGCAAGGAAACAAACAAACCAATAAAAATTATTTTAAAAATAATAATAAAATAAAATATGAAGGGAAAAAAATACAGGATAACAGAAAAGTAAAGTAGAAATGGAAATATTAAAAGAATTAAAACTACATTAAAGAAAAAGAAGAAGAAAAAAGTAATGGAAAAGCACACAGATCAGAAAGGCAAAGTAAAAATGTAAATATATTTTTAAAAATTTTAAATATATTTAAAAAATGAAGAACCCAACAGACTAAATTAAAAAAATACTAGAAAACAACAAAAAATAGAGAAAAAAACAAAACAAAACAAAAAAAGCCAGAACCAACAACAGAATGAATCAAAACATAATAAAATTAATAGTAATAATTATGTTTCCCTGGGGTCTCTGCTCTACATGTCCTTGCACATGCAGTGAGCCACAGCCCACCTTTGCCTCCCCAAGAAGCCCTCCTCTGCTTCTGGGCTGGTCTCTGGACCTGCTGTGGGCCCTGTGGGAACCACTCAGACTCTGATGTGTCCCAGTTCCTGCGTGTGCTGGCCCCCAAAGTCCACAGCTGCCAGAGCTAGACCGTTTTCATTTGTGGGAACACTTATTGTCGGCTCAGAAATTCCATAGACACAGGGTCTACTTAGCTTATCATGGGGATTTAATCTGCAGCTTGTACAGCTGATGGAAAAATTTTTGACCCTCTTCCTTAGTTGCCCTGTCCCTGGGGTTCAGCTTTGGTTTTATCCCCACCTCTGCGTGTGGTCCACCCACAGCGGTCTGGTCCTGAGGCTGCCTTGGAGCTCTTAAGAGGGTCTGCCCCAGTGAGGACCGGGCACAGAGATGGTATGACTGCTTGGATCGTGGGAACCCCAGCAGTGCCAAATGCACAGAGAAGGCGGCGGCCACAGCACAAGAGATATGGCCCTAGTGAGGGTATTTTCTGGCCCCCGGCATAAGGTGCGTGAGGGCCAGCCCTGGGGGGCTTTTTCTATTGCTCGGCAGTCAGCCCTGAGCGGACTTCTTTTATTGTCCATAGGCAGGCACTAGCGTGTGGGGAGAGAGAGGCTACAGTAGTGGCTCCTCCCCCTATGTGTGACTCAGCAGTAGCTCCTGCTTCCAAGGCAGTCCAGTCTTCCTCCATAGGCATTCCCTGCTGCAGATTTCCTCCCTCCCGTCCCCTCAGTCTGTCTCCCCACAGCCAACAGCAGTGCTTGCTCCAGGCCTCTTCTCCAATCCCCATGCTCCAGCTCCCAGCCCCCTTGCACACCTGTGAACACATCCCAGTCCAAGGCACGTAGGGCTGTGGGTACAAACTGTCTGTGTATTTCTCACTCTGTCCCATCTGCCACAGATCGGCCGCTTCACCCTCTTGCAACAGCCTCAAATGCTTCCCTTCTGTCCCAATTGATTTCCCATTGGAGAGGGAGTTTCCCCGTTGGAGAGGGGGTTTCCCCGTTGGAGAGGGAGTTTCCCCGTTGGAGAGGGAGTTTCCCCGTTGGAGAGGGTGTTTCCCCATTGGAGAGGGTGTTTCCTTGTTGGAGAAGGAGTTTCCCCATTGGAGAGGGGGTTTCCCCGTTGGAGAGGGGTTTCCCCGTTGGAGAGGGGGGTTTCCCCGTTGGAGAGGGAGTGTCCCCGTTGGAGAGGGGGTTTCCCCATTGGAGAGGGGGGTTTCCCCGTTGGAGAGGGAGTGTCCCCATTGGAGAGGGGGTTTCCCCATTGGAGAGGGGGTTTCCCCGTTGGAGAGGGGTTTCCCCGTTGGAGAGGGGGGTTTCCCCGTTGGAGAGGGAGTGT
Organism: Mesoplodon mirus; assembly: GCF_964341445.2. NCBI lineage: Eukaryota > Metazoa > Chordata > Mammalia > Artiodactyla > Ziphiidae > Mesoplodon > Mesoplodon mirus. The sequence continues at coordinate 30,480,527 of NC_138983.1, read as the reverse complement.
CCCCGTTGGAGAGGGGGTTTCCCCATTGGAGAGGGGGGTTTCCCCGTTGGAGAGGGAGTGTCCCCGTTGGAGAGGGGGTTTCCCCTTTGGAGAGGGAGAGTCCCCGTTGGAGAGGGAGTTTCCCCTTTGGAGAGGGAGTTTCCCCTTTGGAGAGGGGGTTTCCCTGTTGGATAGGGTGTTTCCCTGAATTCAGAAATCTCTCCTCTGCTTCAGCTCCCCTGCCCCAAGGTGCAGGTCCTGCTTCCTCTCCTCCTCCTTCTCCCTTCCTTTCTTCATCCTACCCAGTTATGCAGGGATCATTATAGTCCTTTCCGGTGTCCAAGGTCTTCTGCCAGTGTTCAGCCGGTGTTCTGTGAGAACTGTTGGAAAAATCTGAAACCTCTAGTCATTGATTAAGCTGTAGAGCCTAAAGAGATACTACCCTGTGAAGAAATTACCTTTGTCTTGCCTTGGTAAAAATGTTAACTATATACATTTTAATTCAAACTCTGGTTTTATCATAAATCTATAAATCTAAAAACTACTCACAGAGATGGTAATGGGGGAGTCTGTACCTACCATGACTTTCTGCCTTTAAATTAGACAACCTATCACCATATCATTCAAACAGGGCCAATAGAAGACAAATATTAGGTGGGTCTGTGGCCTCAATTATGGCAATTATCTTGCCTCTCTTGATTTACATGTCTCTGTTGTCTGTGTTGACGATCTTTCAGTTTCTACCTACCTCCAGAGCCTCTTGTATTTGTCTCCAACTTTTCCATGTCCCAAATTTGCCAACAGATCTGGTTTCCCTCCTTTTGATGCTTGGGACACCTGGGAACATCTCTTGCATTCTCTGCTTGTTCTGTTCCTGGATACTCATGGTAACCACCATTCATTCTCCAGGAACATAAAAACCATGAAGAGTTAAGTGAAACTGGTAATTTGAAGCAAGTTCAGTATGCTATCATTGCTACTTTACAAATGAGCTTCAAATTCTTGGGAGTCCCCACGAGGCCATGGATGGCTTAGAATAGAAAAGAGTTTGGGTTTTGATTTGCCTTAGGCTTGTAAAAGGATTAAATCCGATTAGCTCCTAGGAAGCAGAAAACAATATGGACCCTGCCAAGAGAGTCTACGTGGTTAAGACTCAGACAAGGTAGGAAAACAGAACAGAGGTCTTGTGTTTGGCAAACATTCTTATTACCTACTACGGGAGTGTAAACTTGTGCTCTTTGAGCTCTACCCTTTTAAACTTTTGCTTATTTCTCTTGTGTGAGCATGTGTGTGTCTATGTTTGTTTGCTTTTTTAATAGCTTTACAAAATTCCAGCCATGAGCAGTTGAACTAAGAATAAAAGAAAGGGTCGTGCTTCCATTTTGTTTTAAATATTGATTATTTAAATAAATATATGTTAATACTTGTTATATGTCATGGCTATATCAGATGCTAGGGTTAACAGGATGAATTAAACAGATACAACCCCTGCCCTCACAGGATGTACAGCCCATAAATGTTCTGTAGGACAAAGAGGAGGGAAAGCCAAATTACCCAAAAAGCCAAAGCATGTAAAAGTTACAGAATCCAAAGAAGGAAGTGACATCTTAGAGGCTAAAAATGGAGGAACCTTTGTATATTCACATTAGCTTCCTTTTCTATGAGAGTTGGCTTTCTCAAGAGCCCTCTTAGTTGGGCCCTGAGATTTTATTCAGTTATTCTTGTATAGTCTTGCATTCTGCCTGCTTTGCACACAGAAGGTTTTGTGATAATTCTAATATAGGTTCCATCCAGTTTCCCTCAAATCTCTTTCCCCTTCTCTAGGTCCATATTCACGAGCCTCTAGTAGAAATGAATGATGTGGCCTTAGAGTATTCTCTTTCTTCTTTGTAACTAGTCTTTGTGGGCAAGTTTCTCTTTCTGAAAGATGTAACCAGTGATGTGGCAGTAAATGTTTAATTACCAGCTCTATAAAAAGTGTGTGTGTCTGTACAAATATAGATATACACATGTTTATAAATTTATTAAAAATTTTTTTGGGGGTGGTTGTAGTGTGAATTGGGAGATTGGGATTGACATATATACACTAATATGTATAAAATAGATAACTAATAAGAACCTGCTGTATAAAAAATAAATAAAATAAAATTCAAAGAAATTTATTAAAAATTTTACTGATACAAAGTATGGGCATTACAAATAATATAATATACAATCATCTTTATCATAAATTCCATAGAGTGAACTGATTCTCACGGTATTTTTGTTGATTTTTGCTGAACTCTTTTATCCTTACCCGATCTACTGTTGCAATTGAAGAATGAGTGTAGTTCTGACATGAATGTTGCTTGGTATTTTCATTTACATTAACTAATAAGATGAAACTGAAGAAATGAAGACATATGTTGGAACTTTACGATTTGGCTAATGATGTGTACAGCTTATTTGCTGAATTGGATAAAGGTTTTAGAATACAGGAAGGTTATTTCCTCAAACAATTATAGACAACTTGCTTTAAAGTGTAATCTGCAGTATTAACATTTTCTCCATTACATTCTTAAGTCGAGATAGTCAGCGAAACAATAAATCAAACCCTGACTTGTGGCCTTTGTTGATTTCCGTGCCGTGACTATTCCCACCATGGCCGATTTTAAGTTACCAACATCATGACATGGGATGTAGAGTTGGGGGGGAGGATGGTAGCAATGCACCATTACATAGTATTTCCACCTCACAACTGCAATAGATATAAATAGCCTCAAGCACATATATAATATTGAAATGTAGTAAAATCATTCATTAGGAGTGATGGGTTTTGGGAGTGTATTGATTTTGTTTTTAATATTGCTTAGTTATAAATTCATGTAATAAAAATTTTTATAAATTTTTACATATTCAGTGAGCTGTGTTTATGAGCTCGCTGAATTCCTGGAAATTTAACAAGTTGGTTCCAGCATACCACTCAATGTAACCATTTGATTTTAGCAGAGTATCCTCAGTCTTAATCCCCCAGAGCAAAATGAGTAAGGGTACTACAATCAGTGGTATGGCTTTGCAATCATTGTTGTTTCACATCTTCATCCCTGTTTTGAGATTTAATATTTTAGAATTCCAGTTTTAGAGCTGTGAATAAATCTAATTTGAAGGCTAGGAAGAGACTGTGGATGTGCTTTCTTGTTGTAAGCTTTTCACCTTGCAACAGTTTCGGAAAGAAGGAAGAGATCCTGGGTCCACTTTGCACACTCATAACTCCCTGATGCATAGGTCTTGTTCCCTGAAGAGATTCTTGAAGCTTTGTCCCTTTAATGGGAGCAGAGTCCCCAGTAACAAGTTGTGGCATATGAGGAGGACAGGGCTTCCCTGGCCGAAGAGGCAAGGTTTAGGCAGGAAGAAGAGAGAGGAGGAATAAGGTTTCTTTTGCTAGTGTTTAGAATGTTTCTGTAATTTCAATCTTGAAAATGAGGGCTCAAGGAATGTGCTTATGAATAGGTAGTTTTGGGGAGAGAGTGTCACATTATTGATAGAATATAATCCAGATGTCACCTAAGGTTAATACCCTTTGAACTATTTACATAATTGATTTAGGGTCCATGTGGACAATAACTCCATGAAGCAAATCCATGTGGACCATAACTTCAGAAGGAAAGCAACCCTGCTGACACCTTGATTTTGGAAACCCATTTTGGCCTTCTGACTTCCAGAACTATAAGACAAGAAATATGCATTGTTTAAGCCACTGAATTTGTGGTAATTTGTTGTTATAGCTCAAGAGGAAACGAATACACTTATTTTTCCATCTGTAGGGATTTCATGGAGAGATTTTCCCATGAACATAAAAGGCAGCACAGGTTTCTGCTAGGCCACTGTCCAACTGTTTCAATTGCTGGGAGCACCACAATGTCTCCACCAGACTCAAGTTGTCCCCCAAAGTCACTGAAGCAGCCAGGAGGATCTCCTTCCATCCTGGCCCAGAACAGCCCAAGCAAAAACCTGGCAGTGGAGGATCTTCTTCGAAGCCGCCACTCAGGCTGCTGTGCGGAGCCTGTGTGACAGCTCCATTAGAGGGGTGTGTCACACAGCCATTATCCAGTCACATCTTAAGTGCAGCCCGCTGAGCTCAAATACCACTTTGGGAAGCAACAAATAATTTTCTGTTATTGGCAAGGGTCGCTGCTAGTCTCCTTCTGCTCTTTGGCACTTGTTTCCACAGCCCATTGCTGTTAGGAAATGAAAACCCAGCATTAAACGTTTAATTCTGAAATATATTTTCTCAAGAGGTGTTCATTTGAGCTCCCTGGATTTTGAAAGTTTTTTTTTCACCCTTGGCTGCAAGCTCTCTCAGCCCTAGGCACCCCTGCTGCTGGTCATTGAAGGATGAAGGATGAAATGATTGCTTTCAAGAGTGGGTAATCACTGGTCTCAAGCACTCCATCAAATAGCATCATCAGCAGAGGGCAAGTGGGGAAGCTGTCTTCACTCCTCTGATGGCTGGAAGCTGTGGCTGCTACCTGTAGTCAGGATCCCCCACTTTCTCCTGCATACTGGATACGAGTTACTGTGTAAGCAATTTCTGGTAGAGTTAGGAGACTAATTAGGCCTATTTGAAGGATTTAAACGTGTGCTTTGGCGACATTCTAATCTATGTGGAATTGTAGTCCTTTTACTTCCTAGCTGTGGATCTCAGACAAGGTACCTCTCTGGAACCTCAGGGTTCTTGCTTGTTAAATGGTGATTTTATTTCCCTTGGAAGGTTGTTATGAAGATCAGAGGCAATGTGTGGTGTAAGATGCTTGGCACAGAACTGAGTAGCTGCTCAGGAAATCCTGATTTTCATTATGAGTAAATATTAAAACAACTTCTGCATTAATCTCCTCTTCCATTGATTATTAGCTTATTAGCTCCATTTTTCAGATGAGAAACAGCCCAGGAAGTTTTAGTGACTTCTCAGGTAGTGAAGAGTGTGCCACTGACCGGAGCCAGTTCCTCTGGCTCAGTGCTATGCACAGTGTGGCTCAGTGTCACCTGGGAGTTTGATGGAAATGCAAGTTCTTTGGCCTTGTCTATAAAGTCAGCATCTCTGGGCACCGAACCCAGGAAGCGATGTTTTAACATGCTCTCCAGATAATTCTTAGGCACACTAAAATTCAAGAAGCACTGTTTGAACTTGTGATTCAGATCTCTTTCCAATACAGCACGCTGCCTTCTTAGTTCCAGTTCCAAACTGGGCCATCATCCAGGACCATCTAATCTAAAGCTCATCAGATGGTGACCAATTTGGGACTCAATTGAGATCAGCCTCTCTCTCCTTTTTCTCTCTCTTTCTGCTCACACATAGGCATACTCAAGTGAAAGTAAAAATGCTGCTGACCAGCCCCAAACCAGGAACTGTATTAGTTGTAGAAGAAGGGGCCCTGATAGGAATTTCTGCCCATTTGTTTCCAAGACTGGTGCTGCTGGAGCAATACAGTGGGCATAATGGGAACTATGTGCTTTGAGCTCACTGCATGTTGCCTGGCGTTTGACAAGACTATTGAACACAGCCAACCAATTTGGTGGTGACAATGGAGGGAAATGCTGCTGACTCATGGACCTGATGTCGGATATTTATATGACTAATTAATGTTCATAGCTCCATCTACTTATTTCATCTAGCCTCGGAGACTTCCTCTTGGCCTTTATATGAAGACCAATAACTTTGGAGACTGTATAATAGTGGCTGAGAGCCTGAGCTTGAACTCAGGCTGACTTGGGTTTGAATCTTTTCTCTGAAGCTAGCTATGCAACCCTGGACCCAGTGTTTATTTCCGAGTCTCAGTGTCTTCATCTCTTGTGGGGAGGGGTCAGCAAACTTCTTCTGAAAATTGCTGTCTCAGCTAGTAACTGCCACCATAGCATGAACATAGCCATAGATGATATGTAAATGACTGGTGCAACTATGTTCTAATAAGACTTTGTTTGTAAAATAGGCAGTGGGCTGGATTTGGGCTGCAATTTATAGTTTCCTAAAGCCTACTCTTGAGGAGATGATAATAGTGTTTCTTTTTAGACTTATTATGAAGATTAAATGTCATAACATATGTAAATCTAGTCCCTGGTATCAAGTAGGTGTATAACAATTGGTATTTATTAAGCTGTATCAAAATGACACATTGGTACATATTTATTTATTTATTTTATTTATTTATTTTTGTTTGTTTTGTTTTTTTGCGGTACGCGGGCCTCTCACTGTCGTGGCCTTTCCCACTGCGGAGCACAGGCTCCGGATGCGCAGGCCCAGCGGCCATGGCTCACGGGCCCAGCCGCTCCGCGGCATGTGGGATCTTCCCAGACCGGGGCACGAACACGTGTCCCCTGCGTCGGCAGGCGGACTCTCAACCACTGCGCCACCAGGGAAGCCCATACACATTGGTACATATGTAAAATGAGAGTTCTAGATGATAGGACTGACAACTGGATAAGGGCAAGATTATAAATCTTGTTTTTAACTTAATGATCCTAGCTCTTCCTCCCTGCTAGGATCTAGAGGGATTTATATGCATACGATGATGATGTTGATAAAATAATAATAATAATAATAGTACATATTAAGTACTTACTCTAAATCTGGAGTTATTCTAAGTACTTTACCTGTACTTTACTTAATTTTCACAAACAACCCTATTAAGTCTGTAGCAGTTTTAGCCTCTTTTATATACAAAGAAATCAAGGCACAACTTGAGTAATTTGCCCAAGATAACACAGCTAGCAAACAGCAGGACTGAGATAGGAACTTAGGCAGTCTGGTGTCAGAACCAACCCTCCTAACCAATAGGCAATACTGCCTCCCTAATGAAACTCAAAGGCACACTGCCCCATGTTACACACTGAGTTCTGTGGAGAAGAAATGCCCCAGGGGATGCTCAGCCTGCTTGGCTTTCAGCTCTGAGCTCTCTGTGGAATGTTCTTGCCTGCAGTTTCCAGCTCCTTTGCTGCCTCGCCCATCCCATTCTCCATCCAGTCTCTACTTAGCCATCCAGTCTGATGTTCCTTTGGGGGATCTATTCATGGCTCTGCATCCTGGCTCCATTTCCCTTGGCTTCACAACATCACAGGCACTTTCATAATGACACTGACTGTCTCTGCCAGCTCCCACCAGCACACTCACTTCTTTTTTTACCAGAACAACCTGCTCTTCTTATTGGGAACTCAATAGTTCTGAGAGGAGATATGACAGACACAGAGGTGAGACTCAACCCCAAGACATCAACTAGGATTTCCCCAAGATACTTAGCAAGGAGTTTCTACAGAGTCTGGTGTCCTGCCTCAGGGTCTCCTGGCCACTTCCACTGGTGGTCCTGTGTCCCAGGTTAGTGTTCCACCTGTTCATTGGTCTTAGGTATCTCTTATGGCTTATCTATCTCTTCCAGGCAAATGGAGAGCTAAGCTGGGGCCTAGAGAGGGACTATCCTTGAGTTATTTTCAGATTTTCCTTTGCTGTGGTTCTGGGTCCCTGGTATAAAGTTTGTCCTGGTATATGATATCTTACAATATAAAGAGAAATTCCCTCTCTCTTTCTCCCCCACCCCACTCCCCCCTCTGCACCCACACACATCAAAGGGCCATACCTGGCATAGGCATTCTCGTTTCAGCCATTTATTTGGAGGACAGTATAATTAACTATGCCTACTCTTATTGAATGCTAGAAAATAAAAGAAAAATAGTTTAATTATAATGTCAGAATGCTGGGGAGTAACAATGACAATAACTACATTTACAGGGTTCACTATGTGCCAGGAACTGTTCTAAGACACTGGAAGCCTTTTCTTACCAATGACAAATTCATTAGTCAGGATCAAGTGCGATTCAGCATTAAGAACATGAAAACCAAACGGCCAAGAAGAGGGAACATTCAGAAATTCAGACTGGTTGTTAGGATGAGGGTGGCAACATTAAGATCACGGGAGGAGTGAGAAGAGGTAGGGGCAGAATAAATTATGTTGTTGGAAACTCCAATACATGTTGGGCAAATATCTGGGTGAGAGGGTTACAGGGAGGAGAGAGCGTAGAGAATAGGAAAGGTTTAAAGTTAACTTTATTGAACACGTAATATATGGTATGTGTTTCCTATACAAATTTTCATTTAGTTCTCCCCTGACAACACTATCTTAGTCAGCTTGGGCTGTCATAACAAAATACCATAGACTGAGTGGCTTACACCACAGATTTCATTTCTCACAGTTCTGGAGGCTGGCAGTCTGAGATCAGGGTGCCAGCACGGTTGGGTTCTGGTGAGGGCCCTCCTCCTGGCTTGTCGATGGCTCCCTTCTCAATGTGTCCTCACATGACCTTTCCTCAGTGCGTGTGCATGGAGACAGAAATTTCATTTTCACTCTTCATCTTCTGATAAGGCCCCCAAACCAATGGGATTAGGATCTCACCCTTATGACTCATCTTAATTACCTTCAAAAAGCCCTGTCTCCAAATACAGTCACATTGCAGGTTACAGCTTCAACACTTGAATTTAGGAGGGACACAACTCAATCCACAGCAAACACTATGAGAAAAGTATTATTAGTTTTAGTTTATAGATGAGAAATGAATGCTTAGAGGAAGTGATAACTTGTCCATGGCTTCACATACATCATTTGGTAAAGCAAGGTTCAAACCCAGAAGCTCTGCCTCCTGAGCATTCCTACATCCCAGGCCACTTGGGGGATGGTGCGGGCAAGTTCCTGGAGCCCTTAGTGGTCCTAGGGGCTGAGTTAATCCTTCTGGACCTGCTCCTGTGTTAATCTTTCCCACCTGGTCTTGGCTTCTCAGGTGAGGAACTTGGGAATACTTTTTTCCTCTCTTTTCTTTTCTCTGCCCCTCTTAGATTATTGGTTCAGGCAGATGTTCTGTCACTTTGTAGAGAAATTGACAGGCCCTGGAGATCTGAGTGGACTTCTGTGAGTTTCTTCTGTCTCCGCCAACGAGAATGAGCCTTTTGCTGTTTCTCTTTCTCCCGATGCTGCTAGGATTGTTAGTGAAGCCTGCAAATTTCTGGTGGCAGAGGTAGCCATCTGCCCTCTAGGCCATCTATCTGGTTGGCTGGAAGTAACATCTCATTGTCTGTGGCAATAACTCCAAGCTGGGAGCCTCTCTGACTGAAAGAATTTTTACAGTCTCAGCTGTCTTCTCCATAATGTATCTTCAGAGTGTCTTTTTGCCAAGGCAGAAATTTGTAGGCAATAACTTATCTTTCTCTCTCCATTCACCTTGGAAGTACGCACATGGGCATTGTTCACCTTGTCAGGAAGAATCAGCTCTTTCATGAGAAAAGGGGGATGAGAAAGCACCCAGCTAGGTCATCCATGGCCACATTCTTTAGTGCTAGCTGTAGACAGGCTGGCATGGAAGACTATGGATAGATCTCCAAATAGAACTCTAAGAAGGTACACATAAAATGTGAATTAACAGAAGAAATATAAAGTCATTTCCCTTTATCTAACTGACAAAGATTTTTTAAAAAACACCCAGATATTCAGTTTGGGTGAGATTACAGTGAAACACCCACTGCATTCATTTTCACAGCCCTTCTGGAGGGCATCATGTTTCAAAGGCCTTCAAAAGACACCTACCCTTTGAAACAAGTGAACCTACTTTAAAAAATGCATTCTAAGAAAATAATCATTCATCTGCACAAAGATTTTACTAGGAGGTATTCATGGCAGCATTTATAATAGGGAAACTTGGTATAACTAAATGCTCATATTTGCATAATTAAGCAGTTTATGGTACATTAATGCAATCAAAAATATATCAGGTATATATTAAATATTTGTTGACCTAGAAAGATATTTATGATATATTTTTAATTTAAAAAAACAGGTTACAAATTAGTATACACAGTATAATCTATTGTACATAGTGTATGTGTTATATGTATTTAAAGTTATATGCTTAAGTTGTTCAATAGTGATATATAGGTGTATGACTGCAGTTTTCTTTGCCTTCCTATATTTTTATTAAAAATTTTAATACAATAAACGGGTCTCACTTTACTAACAACAACAACAAAAAAAGTTTATTTTAAAGTTAGAGAAAGAAACAATTGCCTAGAAAGTGGATAGGACCACAGGCATAGCTATAGAATCTAACCCTACCTAATGCCCCATCACCACCCACCCACTTCTCTTTTCTCCATCTTATTCTATTCCTTCCTTCACACTCTAGTTCCTTTTCTTGGCTATCTGTGGCATTGCACAGTTGTACTGCATGAAATTTTAGAAACTTTTTGATAAATTGTCTACAGTTTGGAAGTAAGACATTTATTAAGACAATTGGAACCACAAGAAAGGAACAACTTATCTTTATTTGTATCACGAAAAGCTAGAATTTTTAATTCCTTTGGGTATAATGGAGAATCATAACTAACGTCTGAACTCTAGCTAGTATACAGAATGAGGACAGGGCAAAAAGCAATTTCATAAATTATATTCTTACCTTGTCTGGTAGCCCTAACCTTATACACTTATTTATATAAGGGTTAGCAACTTAGTAAATATGCTTATTTCACCAATATTTTCTTTTTTTTTTTTTTGGCCATGCCACGAGGCAAGTGGGATCTTAGTTGCCTGACCAGGGATTGAACACGTGTCCCCTGCATTGGAAGTGCAGGGTCTTAACCACTGGACCGCCAGGGAATTCCCTCACCAATATTTTCATTTACTGTTCTGGAACAAGTCTTAAAATGTTTTGAGGTTAAAGAAAAATTACTCTCTTTTAAAATATTAGCTTTGAGAATAGAAGTTTTAAATGAAGCACTTTCATGAGCTAACTTGTGCTTATTCAAAATATTAAGTAATTGTGATAAAACAAGTGATAGCAAATTAAATTCTGTCACTGACTTTTTCTATTCTTACATTTATTTAAAAATGATTTTGTGTCTCTGAAGGATAACACAAGCCACAGTTTTGCAATAAGAGTGTTGTGTTGTTTTCTGTCACTTCTATTTTCTCACCTGGAATTAATTTAAATGAGTATCAGTTTAGCTCTCCCCAGGATCTAATCTATTTACACCCACTAAAATTAACTGGGCTAATTTCATTATGTCATCATTGACACTATGATGCTTCGCCATTTGGGGAGTTGAATTCTCAGTTCTAAGATGGTCTCTGGGATGTGTAAATCTGAGATGCCTGAGCTGTGGTTGTGCTCTGTCCAGCTTGGCTGGATTTCTTATTGTAATGGAACTGTAATTCTTATGACGTGATTTCCATCCACTCTGATTGCAGTCCTTTAAGTCAGCCAGATACACCCAGATACCTCAACTAATTCTAAATAGCTCTGACCCCACAAGACTGTATTTGTGGGTATTCCTAGACCTACTCTCCTTATTCCCTCTTTTTTCCATCTCTTGCTTCTCTATCTTAACTCTGATCTGTTGGCTTTTAGTGTTTGTATTTGGTAGTGAATCAAATGCCAGGAAGACCTTCACTAAGAGATGTTAATGTGAATAAGCTTCAGGATAACAGCTACGTGGCATGGCTGCAACCCTTCCTCCCCTTCCCTTACCCCGGGTAGACATTGCTAATCAAACACCATATTCTTTTTCCTGCTGAGCCTGGATGCAATCTCAGATCATCCCCAATAGTGCTCCTTAAGCAGTCATTACCAGTACAGTGGGTGAGATATGTGAGATAAAATCAACTTATTTCTGAACTGATCCTGCTAGCTCTTCTTGCTTTGGGCAGCTGCTAGTATAATATCCTTCCTAAATTTACAGCCTTTAAAACCCAGTTCCAGCACTGGCCTCTTGATTGGTGCCTCAGCCCCGTCCTATGCAGGGTATATCTTTGATTAATTGAACTTGTAATTTTAAAACAAGAGTTCCCAGGTCTCAAATGCTTTCCTCAAAAGCTTCCTTGGTACCTCAGAGCATAAATTGCTAAAGAAAATTGTCAGCTGTTGAAACACACACTCCTTCACTTCCAAATCAATTCAACTTTCACCTGTTATTGATTGGATATGTTCCATGCCAAATATTGTACTGGCACAATGGGGACACAAATAAACTGGATAAAGTCAGTACCTTTAGAGAGTCAAGCTCTCTAGGAGGGGGTTCAGAAATTACCACAGCATGGACAGGACATGTGCTTGGAAAGGGAAACTGAATGTTGTGGAATCTCAGAGAGAGATACCACTTTCTACCAATGGTTGGGGATGTGGATCATAGGAGAAGTAGCAGCTGAGGTGTATGTTGGCTCTGCTGATTATTAGGTGTATGACCTTGGACATGTTATCTCATGTCTCTAAGCCTCAGGTTCCTCAATTCAAAGTGAGGATAATATTTGTAACTCTACAGAGGATTGCAGGAAGGATTAGATGAATATGAGAAAATAAAGAGAAACTCAAGCTAGGATACTGTCAATGCTCAATAAATGTTAACTCTCAGAATGCTCCCAGAATTAGACCAGGAGAAGAAAGAAAAGTGAACTTCTGTATACTGGTCACTCTCTGTAGTTGACCCTGCTCCTGACTTTTCCCCCTTCACTGTATGTCCCCTTTCAGAATTGCTAGTGGTTGTGCTAATGGTAGTAGTGGAAGAGGAAGAAGGAAGAGAAGGAGAGGAAAGAAGAGGAGAAAGTCAAAGGAAGCTTGCAATGGATAAGGATCGAGGAAGGAGATCAGTTTTCTTGCAAAACTGTAATTATCTTTTCAGTGATGAATAATGAGGTAAAATGGCTGAGAGAGAGGGTTTTGAAAGGGGGCTGCAATCTGGTCCATGGGAGATGTCAACTTCTTCTCTTACATGCTCACATGTATTTGCAGGTGTGGTGGTTTTAGAATTGTACTCTTCCTAATCCCCAAGAGACCTCTCAGTGATCGTTCATCTCCACCCAGTCGTCATGATGGCTAAATGTCCTCTGTGGCCTTGGACCCTTAGGGTTACTTTTACATTAATTTCCCCCTCAAACCCATCTCTCTATAGTGCTCCCAGACCAGTTGCCCTACTGTTGGCCTCACATATTTTGCAAAGATAATGTAAACATTTAATGTCATGGAAACAATTCTGGTGTTTTAATTCTGTATATCTCAATCTTGGCTGCACCTTAGAATCATTAGCAAGTCAGGGTCTCCTCCCTCCGGGATTTTGATTTAATTTATCTAAGGTGAGACCCTGGCTTCAGTCATTTTAAAAGATCTCCATGTGTTTCTTAATGTGCCATTAGGGTTGAGTGCCACTAAGTTAACTGGATAAATTTTTGAGAGGAAAACTTCAGCCATAATTTGCCTATTAATTCTAACATACAAAAAAATTGAAGAAAATTAAAGGAGGAAAAATGTCCTTATTTGTTAGAAAAATATTTGCTTTTTAAAATAGCAAGGCTAAAAAAACAGCATTCATCATCAAGGCTATGCATAAATAGATAATTTTTGTCAAAAGGCTTGGCTTATTTGGAGCACTGTATAAAGATAGAGATGCTCCAAGGATTTCAAACTGGTCCCAGGATTAGAAACTTGGAGGGATTTGTGTTGAATTATGAAACTAAAACATGGTCTGAGTTTAGCAAAGGTAATTTCCCAATGAGTTATTGCTCAATATTATCTTCACACATTAAATCTTGGCCTGCATAAAAGGGAAATTGAATAACCTTATGGATTTTTTAATACATAGGGACAGGCCTGTATATACACATAGGCAAATAGCTCAGACTTGAATTAAAAGGGGCTAGGGAGACAGATCATCTATATAATTTGGCCCACTAATTTTACAGATGAGTAAATCAAGGGCCAGTGAATAGGAGGAGTTGTGTAATAATGCAAAGCTGGGGCCCAGCTTTTACCTTCTGGTCCATTTTTTCATGTTGCTGAATTAAAGATTTAATGTTTATTGAATATCTGACATGTGCCTGATTCTAGCAGGGGCCCTCTTACTGAAACTGGGAGACAGGATAGGAGCTTGGATACAAAAATTAGAGAAAAAAACCCAGTAGTAACTAAGACCCTCACTCATTCATATATATTACAAAACTTATTTTGGTCATACCAGGTGCATGGTCTGAGCAGGGCCAATGGAAAGGTCAGTGTTGTTGAGTCACCTAGGCTATTGACCCTTCTGATAAAGAGTGACAGGGTCAGAGCCTGGGTGGCTTTGAACCTGAAGGTCAAGGTTAAATGGCACCAGCAATTGTAAGGATGGAAAGACAGAGACTGGCGGGTCATTCCTATGTACAGTCAGGAGGCACCTCAATCTCATCCTTAATAAGTCAAGCGTACAGGAGAAACATCTCCAACCTTTTACCAAAGTAAGACTCACCCAGGCAACTCCTTTAGGAAGAAGATTGCCACATATAATAAACGATGCCTGTTAAATTTGAATTTCAGATAGACAACAAATACTTTTTAAAGTATAAGTATGTTTCATATTGGCCCCAAATACTTACACTAAAAAGAGTATTTGTTGTATATTCAAAATCAGATTTAACGTGCACCTTCTATTTTTATTTTCTAAATCTGGAAACCCTATCTGGGAAACTCCTCTGGACCTCCTTTCCCCATAATCTGGCTTATTTTCCTTTCTTCTTTATTCACATAGGCTTGAATACATGGTACCACTATTAGCTATTAATACTTCCCCTCTCCCCCTCATTTTGTTGTATAGAGTACAGGCTTCCAGGAGGCTGGCACAAGTTGGCGCTCAGGAAAGGTTGATTGGATGGATAATGAATGGAACAAATGTGTCTGAACCCAAGAGTATGCCGGCTCAGGGCAAACTCCTTCCTGATTTGGAAGAAGCAATTCCATGTGCAGCTGACACTGGTGTTACATGAAAATATTTCTGGGGCCAGCCTAAGTTTTGTTATTCAGAACCACCCTCTTAGTCTGGCTTCTAGAAGCTCCATGAAGCAGTTTGTGATGCCTTCCCACCCCATGGTGGGTCTGGGGTTGGCTTATTAGGCCAGCAGATTTGAGAAGCACATGTTGTGGCAGGCATTTCTCTCATTGCTCTTGAAATGTCCAAAGACTCTGTCTGCCGGCTGAACCTCAAAGCTGCAAGCCATTGAATCAGATTCCGTGGGGGGTAGTGAGTGCATAGGTTTCCTTTGACTTTGTGTTCTTGCTGTGTGACAATGTCAGAAATTGATTAATTTTAGAAAAGGGAACTGGAGACCAAAACAAACCAGAAAACAAAACAAAACAAAACAAAGAACAAAAAAATACCCCTTGAATGTTGACCCCCATTGTCATGAGCAATTCATTATTCACTTGCACTTTGATACCTTCTGGAAAGCCTATGTCATGTCTCCATTTGTGATTTTCAGAAATCAATTCTTAGCTTTTCACTTTATGAGTACAAATACAGGGTTCATGGAGTTTACTTGCATTATCTGGGGACAAAGATAAAAATGTTAGTCCCTTCTGTGAGTACAGAATGCTGTGATTTAATGTATGTAAAGCACCTAGCATGGTGTCTGGCTTCAGTAATTGGTAGCTGAATGTCAGTAAGGAATTTTTAGGTACATCAGGTACTCGATGAGGTAGGTACACTATGAGATCGAGCAGCTCAAGTATACGTAGTTAGTATAAGGCAGAGCTATAACTAGAACTCAGTTCTGCTGATTCTTAATCCCATAACTGTTCCTTCTCAACAGTGATGAATCCTGAATCTCTTGAGTGATTCTGGAGTCTTTGTTGTAAACTAGGGGAATCCATTTGGAAACCATTCTCTTAAGCTCACAAGCACAGACCTTCACTTTTGGCTGTACTAAGGACATAGGCATCTCCTAGTTCTCTGCTTCCCAAATCTGGCAACTCATGCCCTTCCTCTCCTTCTCCCACCATCCACTGTGAAGGAATGCTATGAAATCAGTTGATATTTGGACTCTGTGGTTTTTACTGTAAGCTGTTAATTTTAGGAGTCTTGTGGACAGAATAGAGAGTGAGCCTCCCCAAGCTTAGTTCATCATATGGTCTCTGTTCATCATGTCGCATCTTAGCTTTTGGGTCCTGAAGACTAAGAATGGAGCATCAATAATTAAAGGTACAATCACAGCTGAAGCTTCTGTTAAGTTATTTTTCTCTAACCCTGACATTTTATGAGTCAACAAAGCCAAAGCCATCAATATGAAGCAGATTATTTTTAGCAGTTTCTTAACCAGTAGCTCTAGCTTTAAATTAAACATTGACGTTGGTTATTATTAAAATTCTGAAACTTCTGGGCAGAGAGGAGCCCACGTTAGTACAGTAAACACTGGGCTTTCATTACCTTGTTTTGAAAAACATCTACTCACTTGCTGCTTCCACCAAATACAACTGCATAAAACTAAGGTATAGTAGATTTGCTAAGGATTAGTTGTTCAAGGTCAGAGTCTGAATGTGTGGGTGTAGTTTGCAGGGTTGAATATTACTGTGGGCTTCAACCTTTTCAGATTTGCAATATACTAGCATTGGCATTATCTTATTATCATTCGATTCTGTGAAGTTTGTCCCATTTTCTGATCAACACCAAAAACGTGGTGTTACAAATTTTTAAAGTAAATTATCACTTTTGCTTTGAGAATTTTGTTACACCTTTCACAATATGAGATAACTAGGACAGCCTCTGGTAACATGGAACTGGGGTTGGGAATCGATTTCAGTAGCATGATGTAGTGGAAAGAACACTGATCTTGGAGCCAGAAGACCTGGTTTCTGCCACTTACTAGATGTGTGTCCTTGGGTGAATGTCTTAAGATCTTAAATTTCTCATTGTTTAATTGAAGGGATCTGAGCTAGAGCAGTAATACCCAAACTGAGTTCTACATATTCACTGAGATAACTGAGATCTCTCAAAGGAGATAACTCATGACAGGTCTTTGAGATGCTCTCAGTAGTTTAGAAGGGCTGGGGCATGGGTTGTAGGAGGACAGCAAAGGATAAAGGAGGGAAAGGGAAGACTGGATCTGGATCTTCAGTAACTAAAGTCGGCTGGTCCCTCTAAATTGTGAGTTCTCCCCTAATGTGGACGCTGGGCTAGTGATGAGTGTCTCCACTGGCAAATCTGCCCCCCCCATCATTTCTGGCTTGTCCCATCCAATAATGAGGAATTATTCTGTACATCTTCTTTGCCAAGTCAGAGCCTGGAAGTTTATGTTTGCTAGCATGTTTCAGTTATTCACTGAAAACTCAAGTATGTCGAATAATTTCCAGACAAATCCCTTGGAAAAAAGAGAGGGTGGGAGAAAAGCTCAAAGACCCATAGTCTTTTCTAATAGCATTTAAACCCAAACAAGCTATCTTTCTGAAAGCCAAGTGAGGCCCTCACACCAGAATCCCTGCTGTCTTTAGTTAGAGAAAAAGTTAGGCACAATCCAGGCCTAAAGAAGAGATTATACCAGAAAGATCAGTGAAAAGGAAAAATACATTTAGGCATGAAAAGCTCCTTGTTGAGAAATGAGCCCAAATATAGCAACACTTTCTCTCTTTTGGACTATCCTTCTTCCCTTATGGCTCACCAATTCCTCAGACATTGGCTTCTGAATGCATGGGAGGCTCCAAAGTTTTTATTAATGTTATTTAGTCATGTGGCATAATTATTGATCCTGACATGAAGCTGACTCAATACTGTGCTGTAAAAATAAATGAAGAATGAGTGAGCAAAATACCAAAGGAAACACAGGTGAATATCCCTGGGGCTATCTGAGCCACCACTAAATCTATAGGCTTTCACTGACTCTTGTGGCAACCATGTGCTTTATGGACACATGGTCGGTGCCCTGCTGGACACCTGTGGGGCTCAGTGAATATTCAGTGAACATTTCAATGTCTTGGTTTGTGTCCTTCCTGGGTTAATAGTTTCTACAGTGAAACAGCACTAAGGGAAAGCCAGTACACTCTTTGTGTGCCAGTAGATAATGATGTAAGCATGAAATTGAGGCTCAGCCAGTCCCCTGACTCTCTAGGCTGCCTTTAACTTTGTTTCTGATTTGTGCAATTTTCATATCTCTCCCTGAAAATTCAGGTCTTTCCAAAATATGAGCCTGGATCATTAAAACTGCAAGGTTTATTCTAACCTTTCCTCACTCAGTTTCTCTGAACCTCCCTCTTCTCTGTCTTGACTGCGATTCCTACTTAAGTCAGCTCAAGTGAGCCAGTACCAGGCCCTGCCTCTGTATTTGACATTGAGCTGGGCATTGAGGGCAGTACAGGGGAATATGAAGGCTCAATCTCTGCTCTTCAGAATTTTGTAAACTAGTTTGGGGATGAATGACACAAAGTTAACAACTGGAGAACAGTTAGCAGGCACCATGATAAAAAGCTAAATTGTATTTTAGAGTTCAAAGAAAGGACAAATTGTAACAAAGTGGAGTGAAATGTTACTTTTCTTTAGCTTTCTACCCTTCAGAAAGCTTCTCCTGGTGGCTCCAATGGATGCAAATATTAGTGTTTGCCTCATGCACTAAGATTCTTAACTATAATGACATTTGGTCACACATCATAAATTCTCAGTCCCCATGGAAACTGTAATATAAGGATGTGTGTTGGGGTGAGAGAAACTTAATTTCAATCAGTGCCAAGAAAAAGAGGGAGAATGACATTCTATACACTTTGAATGTCCTTCCACATGTCCCTTTTTTAAAGAAAAAAAATTCATACCCTTTCTCTAAGGATATATATATGTATCTCACTGGATCATAAGCCCTTTGAGTGCAGGAACAATCATTTCTTATTAATATTTCTTCCAAATTCTCTTGCTCAAGGATCTGAAGAGGCATTCAATAGTGTTGGTTGAATTATCTATATATCCAGAAACACTGAGCAACTATCTTAGTGATTATCAAAGAAGACAATTCCTCAAATCCCTCAAATCTCCTTCCTGACTCTATTTGTCCTTTTCCTTTGTATTGACCTCACTAAAATTTCCTCAGTTTGTCCAGATATCTTCATAACTTGGAGATTCATTCATTTATAAAAGCACTGCCTCCTTCCCAGTGTCCTTTCATTAGAGGCAATAGTTCTGGGACTAATGATCTATGAAATACCTAATATTCAATTATTGATGCATTTCAGATTCTTCATGATACAACATGGTACCCGCAAGCAAGGAACGCTCATAGATAACCAGATATTGTGCATGGCCTAAATCCTGCACTGTCTTGCCTTAACAATTGTCTTACTCCATTTCTCAACTTTTTCTCATCTTGGCTACTTCTTATTCCTTCTCTTATGACTTTGTATTCCACATTCTAGGAGGTAGAGTGCATATTCAGAGTGTTGGAGAGGGCAGGGTCTGAAGTCTGCTTGGTTTTACATCTTGATTCTGCCATATAACCATAGGCAAGCTTGTCTGTTCATATGTCACAGGGTTGGTATGAGTAGTAGGTGAGATCTGGTATATGTTATTTTGCCCCTCATATGACCTCTGGCTCCTGTGATTCCTATTCATACCTGTCCTGTGGGTCTGCTCACCTCAAGCAGGCCTGTTTGATGCCACCCTGCTCTTGGACCCTTCCATAGTACAACTGACGTTCCCCCCCCCCAGGTTTTTCTTGTCCTCTCCAGCTAGGTAAAGTGGGAAAGTTTGTGTCCAAGGTCACAAAGGGACCTTGAGGAGTGTTTCAGATATTTAGTGACTATACACACATACACACAAACATGCTCACAAGATAATTGTCATTATCACTTCCAGGTGTGGCACTTTCATCCTTTCTTTTCCCTAATAATAAAAAGGTCTTGGTAACTAACTATGGAAATGGTGTGATTTCCAACCTAAAGAAACGTTAGAAATGTTTCAGCAAAAGCTGAATAAACAGATATATTTTTTCCTTTAGCTCTCTTTACTTTCTGGATAATACTTGTCTTTCAATTCCCATGCCTAGATTTGATGCCAGTCAAAATTGCGGCTGGTCCCAGATTCTTCCCATGACCTGAATCCTGGTAATAGTTAGCATCATCATCTCTTCCCAGCTTTTTAGCACTTGATAAAATAATTCTTAGAGTGACCACTGAATAAGTGACCAGGCACCATTTTGAGTTGTGACTTCACAGTCTGGAAAAATTATGAAATAATCACAAAGAAAGACATGTTGGCAAGTTTCAGGAATCAGGAACTATAAATATAGGGGACCCTCCAGAACTTCAGTCTCTGGGTTCTTTGCATGGCTCAAGTCCAGGAACTGGGGCTAGACCTTCAAAAATCATTTGGGAAAACTAAGAAGAGAGGGGAATTCGGTGAGATTCTGACAGTCTGCCAAATTAGAATCTAACTTTGCTGATGCATGTGGTATTCCAGTTAGAGCAATTGTCCTTTTAGTTAAAAATAATAAATATATTTTTGTTTAAAGGGCAGGTGGTTGGGTTTGCTATTGTTTTGCCTGTGGCCAGCTCATAATGTAAACCAATGTGGTCTGGATGGGAGAAAATAATCAAATACCACATGAGATCCTAATCCCTTAGGAGCAGAGGCCCATGATATAGAAACTTAGGTGGTGACTGCGAATGGTTACACACAGCTACTAAGTGGCAGAGCCAGGATTCAAATACAGGGCCATAAAACTCCAGACACTGTCTGCTTACTACTATTCTACACTGCCTCATTTTGAACTTGATTCTAGAGCTGAGAGTGACCTCAGTCAGCTTCCAATCCTTCCACTTTATTTTAAAGAGAAGGAGAGATGGGCTAAAAAATGCCCATTTACTTGAATGAAAATCTCACCTTGTTAAATACCTACTCTACATCTGCTGGTTGGGGGTAGATCTAACAACCTTGATTACAAGGAGGTGTGAAGGTGGTCCCTCTGCATTGGCGGTAGGGTTTCCATATGTAATTTCTTATGTATTTTTCATGGATGCCTGATCTCTTCAGATGGATTTGATCCTGTGCATATGTATTGGGAACAACATTTTTTTTTTTTTTTTTTTTTTTTTTGCGGTACGCGGGCCTCTCACTGTTGTGGCCTCTCCCATTGCAGAGCACAGGCTCCGGACGCACAGGCTCAGTGGCCATGGCTCATGGGCCCAGCCACTCCGTGGCATGTGGGATCCTCCCAGACCGGGGCACAAACCCGTGTCCCCTGCATCAGCAGGCGGACTCTCAACCACTGTGCCAGCAGGGAAGCCCATGTGAACAACATTTTTTTGAATGTGCTCCTCTCTTTTGCTTTTCAGTGTATATGACTTTCTCCCCAGTAAGCCCAAGAGCTACATCTATTACACGTTTCAGCAGGAATGAAAAGAAAGATAATATTCAGCTTCTGAATATCCCCAATTAGGGGTTTTCAAAACTTCAACAATACAGTAGTCTTTGTGCCCCAGTTTGTTGAGAGAAACTAATATACTAGATATCTTATCCTCACATTCCTTCATCTTGCCTTTTAATGTATTAAGAACCTGGACTAGTAGGCTCAGTTATAAAGTTGTATAGAGATTTATAGGCATCCTGAATATACAGGAAGAACAAGGTAGAAATACTCATATCACCTAGAGAGATTTGGGGAGAGATAGAAGCAACAGGTGGCCAATGGCCAACCATATGCCCCACTCTCCCTCCTTTAGAATGAAATAGCAGAATATTAGATGAGTAGGAGGGAATGCTGAAGGGTGAGAGATTTCTGCTCCGTTTTCTACTTAGCATGATGGAAGGTGACTTCCTCAAAGGTCATCTCCTCCACTTGAAACTAGGCATCACAGTATGGTTAAACATATGCAGCCTTCTCAAAGCATCCTTATTTACTATGAAGCTTGCATAGGACTCAGAAATTTCCACATATCCCTGGGATCATATGTGGAGGTTACTTGAGATTTTGTCTGGGGAGTTTGCCAGAAGGGATTCCTGGCATAATGAAAAAGTGGTCCTGCAGTTGAGGACTGCATGGGAGTTCCAGCTGGCCCTTGATGGAGTCTGAAAAATCATCTGTAGTCAAGTCAACAGGGAAGGTACCATACACTAACAAGCTAAAAGGAGAACAGACCATGAGTTTCACCAGTTGCAAACTTGACAGTGAATTTCACAGAACACTCAGGAATAAGAAGAGTCTCATGTCAGTGGTTATTAGTCTAGGGAACAATCCATACCAACCACTCTACAGTAGATACGAGCAAGAATCCAGAGGGTACCACATGCACCAAGGACCTGGCCTCTCCCCCTCTCTTTTTACCATGGTTACAGAGACCACAGACCCTTTAAAACCAAGATATGTTCTTGGAGCGGAGTTGAATGAAGAAAGAGAAGTCTGAAAGACTAAGAATTCTATCCCAAAGGGACTGATCATTTACTTAAAGATAAAGTTTTTATCAGAGACCAGCAAACTTTTTCCACAAAGAGATAGATACTAAATATTTTAGACTTTGCGAACAGTATGGACTCTGTTGCAACTACTCGACTCTGCTCTTGTAGCCTGAAAACATACATAAACAATATATAAATGAATGGGCATAACTGTGTTCCAATAAAACTTTATTTGCACAAATAGTGGGATTACAGGTACTAGTTGGTCAACTTTTGGTCAATATTATTAAATCAAGTTAAATTTTTGGATTCAACTGAAGATAATTTTCTCCTACTACCCAAAAGGGTAGGAACTTTGGAGAAAAATGAAATTTAATGTAGAATTAATTGATATTTTCTTTGCACATGTCTGTGACATGTGAATAAAATTGTAGTTCCTCTCACATTGAAAGGGGAGAGGCAGTATTAGTGTAAAGAGGAATGATTTGTGTTTTCCCCTTCCCCAAAGCCTTGTGATCACTAGGAGTGTTGAGGGCTGTGAGATGACAGCAAGTTAAGCTCAAAGTGGGTGATGAAATAAGGAGGGAAAGAGCAGCTGACCATGAAGGACAGAGAAGAGATTCTGCATCTCCTGGTCTCTTTGCCAGGAGCCCTGGAAATAAAGGAAAGGGAGGCCTGGCAAGGGAAAGCACTCTGAGTAACAGTCACAAATTATGATAATGGTAGTGATAAAAATAATAATTACCACTACAATTTCAGTCAGGATGGACTATGTTACAATGCTGTAACAAACATCTCTGAAATCTCAAAGGCCTAAAGAAAAATGTTTTGTACCTCATTAATTCTCCATTCTGTTGAGGGTCAGCTAGGAGCTCTCCTCCACATTTTCCTTGAGCTCCTTCCAGGACTTGGCATTGAATGGGTCACTATCTGGAGTATCATCAGTGGTCCAGGAAAAGTGGTAAAGTACAAACTGGCCATTCCTGGAAGTGACACACCTCACTTCTCACATTTCATTAGCTAAAACTAGTCATATGACTAAGCCTGACTTCAGTGGTGCAAAAAAAAGTCTGATCATTCTCTAGGGAGGAAAAGTTATTACTAATGAAAAACAATTTAATATCTTTCAACTACTATTACTGGGTGACAACATACTGAACATTGTGCTAAGCACAGCCTAATTTTGTCCTTATTCAGAGACCCCGTAAGATATTATCAACATTTTACTGATGAAATGAGAATCTTGGGAATTAGGTAACTCATTTTGTCCAACCAATAGATGGTAAAGAGTTAAACCCAGGTAGGTCTGATTCCATAGCTTATACTCCTAAGTACTATATTATACTACCCTGATCATTTACAGTATTAGATTAAGGATTGCAACCTCAAATGTGTTCATGGGCTAGGCAGTTACTACAAATTTATGAAGCAGTTTGGATATGCTTCAATTTTGGATCGGGCTGTGGCAAACTGGAGAGCCCATGCTGTATCTAAAGGGGGCAGTTGTAATTCATTTCAAACTGTTGCTATGTAAAAATATGCTTATTATTGTCAGATCTCTAGATTCTTTATTTTATTGTTTTTTATAAATTTATTTATTTATTTTTGGCTGCACTGGGTCTTCTTTGTGGCACATGGGCTTTTCTCTAGTTCCGGCGAGGGGGAGCTACTCTTTGTCGCGATGCATGGGCTTCTCATTTTGGTGGCTTCTCTTGTGGCGAAGCGCGACAGTTGTGGCTCGTGAGCTCTAGAGCGCAGGCTCAGTAGTTGTTCCATGGCAGGTGGAATCTTCCTGGACCAGGGCTTGAACCTGTGTCCCCTGCACTGGCAGGCAGATTCTTAACCACTACACCACCAGGGAAGTCTCCAGATTCTTTAAAAAGTCCTCAGAAATCTGGATTTTGATGTGTAATTTCCTGATTTCAAAATATTAAAGACAATCCAAGATTTTTAAAAATTACAGGCTAAATAAAATAAATCTGTGAGCCAAACATGCCCCATAGGCTAATAGTGTACACTCTTAACTAGGTTTTCTGGTGGAGTCTAATTGGTTCATTGGGGAAACACAAAACTGAGGATAATGTACTCAGATTATTAGTTGGGTTAGGCCCAAGTCTATGCGTGATCTCTGGTAAGGAGCAGAGCCAGTGCAGTGTGGAAAGGCTGAATACTGAATTCAACTGATTGTCATCAAGCTGCATAAATGTATATATATGTTGGGGACATGACTGTGTACACATATTTGATTTTGAACTAATTCAAATGTTTAAATAGCCATGGATCAATTTTCATTTATAAGCTGCTGTTATGTAATGTACTAATTCCCTCTTTCTCTGACTGGTGTGGAGCTGTCATCATTCACTGGGGAGCCTTCCTAAGGAGGCGGATGTTCAGTGCCCTCGAGTTCAGTTTGTGCTGCACCACCAGACTAAGCAGGCTCATGGTTTGACATGCGTTAATAACAACAGAACAAATGGAAAGGCCATTCCCAGTCTCAGGTAAAGCTGATCACATTGGCTTCTGGTGTAAACAGTCAGGACTAGGCTTGCTAGAAAGTTGGCTGGATATGGCTTTTCCTGGAAAGATGATAGCTGGAGTTTTTGAAGGAATTAGGAAAGAGTGTAACTGGTGACTTCTTACCTGGGGATCCAGATATATGTTTCCTGAGGGAAGATCTATCACTTTCATCAGATTCTCAAAGAGGTCTTGCCACCTCCATTATTCTCACAATCAAGACTTTCAAGCTGAAAAATCATCAATAAGGATATGGAAATACCACCCCCTGCCCCCCGCCAACCCAGACCATCTTCCTTAAAAAAGCATCT
The DNA here is from genome assembly GCF_964341445.2 of Mesoplodon mirus. Classification (NCBI taxonomy): domain Eukaryota; kingdom Metazoa; phylum Chordata; class Mammalia; order Artiodactyla; family Ziphiidae; genus Mesoplodon; species Mesoplodon mirus. The sequence continues at coordinate 30,455,552 of NC_138983.1, read as the reverse complement.
AAGGCAGGAGAGTTCACTGACCCCCAAACATAAGCTGTAGTTCCCTGATGTTTTTCTTTATCTAGAATTCTCTTTCTGGCCATCTCTGTCTAGCCAATTCCCCTCCTTAAAAACAACAACAACAAAAACCCAAAAACTAATCTATAAAGCATTTCCTAATCCCCTTACAGGATGTTTTCAATCCCTCTGAGCTCTGAGAATATTTTCTTTGTAGTTTTATGATGACATTACTATTCTGCCTTTTATAATTGTGTGTGTGTGTGCATGCATACACACATGCATGTGTGCATATATATCATTTTGTAACAGAATAGTAAACCCCGTGAGGGTAGCAAGGATATCTTATTCATCTGGAAATCACAGGTGGTTGCTAGTACATGTTGGATACTCAATTTAGTATCTGCCAACTTGAATTGAGTTTCGCTTTCTGGTTGGATCCGAAAGTCAGTTGGTGTGGCTAATTAAATACTGTAGGTTCTTGGCCTACAAAAATGTGACTGGCTGACTAATAACAGTGGATTGGGTGTTTGTGTACTCCTAGGGTTTCCTTGAAGAGCCATGGGAAGAAGGTGCACACCTCTGTGCCTAACCCTTTGCAAGTTCCTGGTTGCAAAGCCAAGAGATGGTGAAGGACATGGTGCTCTTTCACTCTGGTGAACCCTTCTTGCTCTGTGCATCTGTAGGAACCCTCACCTTGCTTCCTCAAACTTACGTACGCCCTTCTAAACTCACAGTCTCAGTCTTGCTCTTGCCTCCTCCCTGCACTGCCACTCTGAGTTTAGTAATATTAGTGGAATAAATGAATGAAAATGAGTTCTTAGTGTGTGCTCTCCTCTTGTCCGTGTCATCAAGTGACATAGGACCTCCCTCATTGGTTGGGGGCGGAGCGCTCATCACCTCTATCTTATAGTTGTTTCTACTCACCATATCAGCTCAGTTTCTATTCTGACTTGGTCCCTATTCTGATATTTCCTTTGATAAATAGAATGATCATGGACTTTGAAGTTAAACACTTGATTTTGAATTTCAGTGTCACCACTTACTAGCTTCATAAACTTGGTTGCTGAAATCCTCATTTAATTCCTGATAAAACAATATATATATAATACCTATTTTTCAAGCTGGTCATAAAGATTAAATGAAATCATGATGTAAATGGCACAAAATAAGCACTCAATGGGTGGTAGCTATTGTTGTTAAATCTCTGCCCTGTAACCCTTTCTCCTTTTAATACTGAATCATGACCTGACCTGACCTGTCCTGAGGTACTAGTTTAAATCTTGTTGTATGAAGCATCTTTCTTGGGGTTAATGTATTGCTGCATGACTTCCTAGTAGCAAACATGACCCATTACCCCTTCTGCTGTGCTCAAATTGGGAGAATCATGGGGTTTACTGGTACCTGAATTACTAACCAATCTCAGCATTGTTTCCCACTGAGTTCAAACTTTACTTCACAATCTTTAGCACAGTGTTCCAGCAGCCACTACCAATCAATCAACATGTACATTTCTGACTCCCAAATCTCTGCCTTTAGACCATACAATTTCCCTGAGTTCCAGACATATATCCAGCCACCTATGTGACCTCTCCTCTTAGATTCAACATACTCCTTAAAAGTAATGCTTCCAATAAAGAAATCTTGATTTCCATCTTCAAAAAATCTTCACCACTCTTTCCCATCTCTGAAATGGGGCCATTATTACTTTAGTTTTGCTTAGTTCCCAATCCTAGAAATAATCTTTGAATTACTCCTTTGCTTCATACCCAATACATCAATATGTCCTGTTGATCCTACCTCTGAGCACTTCTTACCCCTTAAATTGCTACTTCCCAGTTCCTGATGCCATCACTTCTTCCTCAGATTATCATAAACTATTTCATGCATTTCTCCCTCACTCCACCTGAGTTCTCCTCAGTCTATTCTTCATGAAGCAGTCAGGGTGATGTTTTTAAATGTAAATTAGATCACCTAACTCACCTCTTCAAAATCTTTAATAGCTTCCCAGCTTATTATAAAAGATCCAAAATCCTTACCATGTCCCCTAAAGTGATATGTGGTCGGGTCTCTGCCCAGTCCCTCACCTCATCACCTACTACTCTTTCCCTGGCCTTCTCAACTCCAGTCATACAATAATTGTCTTTTGTGTGCGTTGAACAGTCCAAGCTTACTCCATCTTCAAGGCCCTGCTTCAGCCTGGACCTCTGCACTCAGAAGTCACCTTCTCAGAGAGGTCATCTAGAATTGCTTATGTCATTGCCTCCAGCTGGATCATCCGGTACCACCTGATTCTGCTTTATTTTCTTCATAGCATTGATTGCCACATGAATTTTTATTTTAGTCAGTTTTTATTTTATGTCTCCTGTCAGTAGAATATAAGATCTATGAGGGACAGAACCTTGTCATGCTTACTGCTCTAGTTCTAACAACAAGAACAGAATCAATACATAGTAGCTCCCCAATAAATACTGGTTCAATAAGTGAGTGACTGACTGCATGAATGTAACCATCAGTTATCCCTGTTTTAGAATTTATCAACACTATCACTTGTCACCACAGCTCTGTTCTTTTCCAGCTACCCACCTATGCGTCTACTCAAGGCACATTTATTAGTACCAATTTTTGCCCAGTTTAAAGTCTGATTAGAGAAACAGAATCCATTACAAAGTACCATGGCAGAACCGTACTTTCACTGATGTTTAGACTGATGTTTCCACATCTCTATGGGGGCTCCTTGTCCCTTATTCACTTCCCTTCATGGTCATCAACAAATAGGCTCCCTCTCAACTCTTGCAAGTCCTGCTGGGTTTAAGGCTGGATAATCATCGGATTGCTCCTGGCCTTGAGGAATTCTGGCCTGAGAATGGGGTACCAAGACTTCTTTCTTTAGCGATCAGTTGGAATCCAAGGATTCTTTCTAGTCAATGAAAAGTTCAACCAGAAAGGCAAAGGGCACCATTAGAAGATAAGACCAAAGTACCTGGTCCTGCTCTAGCAAACCAAATGAATTGGCATTAAGCCAAGGTGGACATGGTTCAGTGATGTTGACATACACATCTTTTAAATGTTGTACATAGAGGATTCCTTTTTCATATTACTGGATCATGCTATGTACTGGCTCAGTTTCTTGAATCCCCCTTTTTTTTCTTGACCAACTAGCATCCACATTTTCAATGATGATAATAATATTAAAATGCCTCACTGTACTTGTTTTGCAATTTCCACTGTTTCTCAGTATCGAAAACATCATAGATTTAAAATCAGGCTGCACCTGTTGCTTTTTAGGACTGTAAGTTTGCCATATGTTCTAAGGTCTGTGAAGTAGAGAATAAATCCCTCAGAGATGGAGATTTTCAGACTCTTGGCTCTCAGTCTGAACATAAAGGTGTTCTACTTTGCAAGAACTATGAGTGGCCTAAGTGATTTGACCACATCATCTTAGATCTCCAGGAGCCAGCACAGTGCATAATACAGGGTCAATGTGTAATTGGTGATGAGATCTTGCCAACTTTTCTGTAACTGGCTGGTCATGTGACCAGTTTAAGACGAATCTGTCTTTTTCTTCTGCACTGAGTCTATCCTTTATAATTTTTAAAAATAAATTAAGACAGCAAAAACTCCAAAAGGTCTTTTGGATGGTTCCTCTATGCCGTTAAATCTCAGAGATAGAATGATAAGAAGAACGCTGGACAGGAAAGCAGGAGAGCTGTTTCAGCATGGGCCAATAACTGAGTATACTAACTGTGAAAGTTGCTTTACCTTTCTGGGCTTCTGTTTCTTTATTTGTAAAACTAGAGGCTCAAGTTAGATTTCCTAAGAGCTCTTCAATGTTTCACATTCTGTGAATCTATAGCTGAGACACCCCCCAACGTTATGGCCAAGCAGGCTAAGTGAGAACATATTATGGGGAGCTCATGCATTTCGGGTGTTTTCCTCCATGTTGAATTAAATCCTTTGTTTGTCTTTGCCTCTTCCTCATACTTCCCACAACTTTATTTTAGGTTGTAGAATTTGCTGCCAGGTTTTTCTTTTTTCTAAATTCTATTCTCCTTGACCTAAATAGTAAAAGGGTTACTATGACAACGGGTAATTTTCCTGGATGGCCACATTCAATTTGCTTAAGTAGGTATTAGGATTGCAACTGTCTCATTAGCTCTGAGGACCTTGGGATGTAACACTAAAATGCTGGGCAGACCAGAGCTTCAGGTTAAGCCCATTGAAACCTGGGTCTATTGACTGTGTAGAGATGACATTTTCTTTACAGGGCCTGTGTCTTAGTTGCTTAGATTTGGTAAGTACCGAAAGTAATTACTAAAGGAAATTGTAAAAAGATCTGCTACTTTAGCTAACAAAAAAAGAAATGGAAGAAAAACTTTAAGCACACTGCTGGATAGCATAAATCAGAAAGTAAATAGCCAAGATACTTAAAAGATATGTTTTGTATCTGTTTGTTTATGTTCCTGTTATATGAAAGAGGAAAATAGACCTTTATCTAAATTAAAGCTTAGATTCCCAAAGGCAGAATACGAAGCAGATGGAAATTATATGCAGCTAATATCCAACAGTAAGGAAATAGAATGAATTTGGTCATTTGAATAAAATGCTAATTCTCCTTTTTTTAATTGAAGTAGAGTTGATTTACAATGTTGTGTTAATTTCTGCTGAATAACAAAATGACTCAGTTATACACATATATACATTCTTTTTTATATTCTTTTCCATTATGGTTTATTCCAGGACATTGAATATAGTGCCCTGTGATATACAATAGGGCCTTCTTGTCCATGCATTCTATATGTAATAGTTTGCATCTACTAACCCCAAACTCCCAGTCCATCCCTTGCCCTTGGCAACCACAAGTCTGTTCTCTATGTCTGTGAGTCTGTTTCTGCTTCATAGATAGGTTCATTTGTGTCATATTTTAGATTCCACATATAAGTGATATCATATGGTATTTGTCTTTCTCTTTCTGACTTACTTCACTTAGTATGATGATCTCTAGTTGCATTCATGTTGCTGCAGATGGCATTATTTCCTTCTTTTTTATGGCTGAGTAGTATTCCATTGTATAGATGCACCACATCTTCTCTGTCTATTCATCTGTTGATGGACATTTATGTTGTTTCCATGTCTTGACTATTGTGAATAGTGCTGCTATGAACATAGGCATACATGTATCTTTTTGAATTATAGTTTTGTCTGGATATTTGCCCAGGAGTGGGATTGCTGGATCATATGATAATTCTATTTTTAGCTTTCTGAGGAACCTCCATACTGTTTTCCATAGTGGCTGTACCAACTTACATTCCCACCAATAGTGTAGGAGGGTTCCCTTTTCTCCACACCTCTCCAGCATTTGTTATTTGTAGATTTTTTAATGATGACCATTCTGACTGGTGTGAGGTGGTACCTCATTGTAGTTTGGATTTGCATTTCTCTAATAATTAACTGTGTTGAGTATCTTTTCATGTGCCTATTGGCCATCTGTATGTCTTCTTTGGAGAAATATCTATTTAGGTTTTCTGCCAATTTTTTGATTGCGTTGTTTGTTTTTTTGTTGTTGAGTTGTATGAGCTCTTTTTATATTTTAGAAATTAAACCCTTGTCAGTGCATCATTTGCAAATAGCTTCTCCCAGTCCATAGGCTGTCTTTTTGTTTTGTTTATGGTTTCCTTTGCTGTGCAAAAGCTTGTAAGTTTGATTAGCTCTCATTTATTTATTTTTGGTTTTATTTCTATTGCCTTGGGAGACTGACTTAAGAAAACATTGGTATGATTTATGTCAGAGAGTATTTCACCTATCTTCTCTTCTAGGAGCTGTATAGGGTCTTGTCTTATATTTAAGTCTCTACGCCATTTTGAGTTTATTTTTGTGCATGGTGTGAGGGTGTGTTCTAACTTCATTGACTTACATGCAGCTGTCCAACTTTCCCAGAACCACTTGCTGAAGAGACTGTCTTTTTCCCATTTTATATTCTTGCCTCCTTTGTCGAAGATTAATTGACTGTAGATGTCTGGGTATATTTCTGGTCTCTCTATTCTGTTCCATTGATCCATATGTCTGCTTTTGTGTCAATACCATGTTGTTTTGATTACTATAGCTTTGTAATATTGTCTGAAGTCTGGGAGGATTATGCTTCCTGCTTTGTTCTTTTTCCTCAGGATTGCTTCGGCAATTCTGGGTCTTTTGCAGCTCCATATAAATTTTAGGATTACTTGTGCTAGTTCTGTGAAAAATGTCATGTGTAATTTGATGGGGAGCATATTTAAAGCTGTATATTGCTTTGGGTAATATGGCTATTTTAACTATATTTATTCTTCCTATTTAAGAACATGTGGTATCTTTCCATTTCTTTGAATCATCTTTAATTTCCTTTATTAATGTTTTATAGTTCTCAGCATATAAGTCTTTCACCTCCTTGGTCAGATTTATTCCTAAGTATTTTTGTTTGTTTGTTTTATTTTAAAAGGTATTTTTTTCACATTCCCTTTCTGATATTTTATTGTTAGAGTAAAGAAATGCAACTGATTTCTGTATGTTAGTCTTGTATCCTGCTACGATGCTGAATTTATTTATCAGTTTTTGTGTGGAGTCTTTAGGGTTTTCTATATATAGTGTCATGTCATCTGCATATAATGACAATTTTACCTCTTCCCTTCCAATTTAGATACTTTTATTTCTTTTTCTTGTCTGACTGCTGTGACTAGGACTTCCAATTCTATGTTGAAAAGAAGTGGTGAGAGTGGGCATCCTTGTCTTGTTCCAGATTTTAGTGGGAAGGCTTTCAGCTTTTCACCATTGAGTATTATATTGGCTGTGGGTTATTATAAGTAGCTTTTATTATGTAGAGATATGTTCCCTCTATACCCACTTTGGTAAGAGTTTTTATCATGAATGGATGTTGAATTTTGTCAAATGCTTTATCTGCATCTATTGAGATGATCATGTGATTTTTGTCTTTTCTTTTGTTGATGTGGTGTATCACATTGACTGATTTGTGTATGTTGAACCATCTTTGTAAAGTTGGGATGAATCCCACTTGGTCATGATGTATGATCTTTTTTATGTGTTGCTGGATTTGGTTTGCTAAAATTTTGTTGAGGATTTTTTGCATCTATATTCATCAAAAATATTGGCTTGCCTGTAATTTTCTCTTTTTTTTGGTGGTATCTTTGTCTAGTTTTGGTATCAGGGTGATGGTGGCTGCATAGAATGTCTTTGGGAGTTTTCTCTCTTCTTCAATCTTTTGGAAGAGTTTGAGAAGGATCAGTAAAAGTTCTTTGTATGTTTGGTAGAATTTGCCTGTGAAGCTGTCTGGTCCTGGACTTTTGTTTTAGTAGGAAGTATTTTTTATCACATATTCTATTGCATTTCTAGTGATTGGTCTGTTCATATTATCTATTTCTTCTTGATTCAATTTTGGTGGTCTGTATATTTCTAGAAAGTTGTCCATTAAAAAATGCTAATTCTAATTAGTAATTTTAAGTGTAAAAGAAATAAACATCAATATTTATTATAATAGAAGTAGCAGTGAACATTTTTTGAGTGTTTTCAATACTCCATTGTGTTCATGACAACCATGTGGAATATACATTATTATTATTTCAATTATACCGATAAGAGATATGGTGGTTTAGAGAGGTTAAAAACCACCCAAAGTCATGGTTGTTAAGTAGGCAAACTGAGTAGCAAATGTGGGATCAACTCACTTTCACCTCTTGAACTTAGCCCTACACACTACTCACATACTCTGAACATATCTTGGAACTGTCCAGACCACTGAGGATGATGAAGTTAAAAACTGGAGAAGGTTTGAAGGTACCTTCTTTAGGGGCTGTGTATGAAGTGTGTATATGCATGGGCACAAATTTGTAAATGAGTTAGGCAGGTGTCAGTACTGTGTAACAACCCCAGGATTGTATGGGATAGACTAGAGAGTTTCTGGAGGGAGGCTAGCCATATGCCACAGACTTGTGGAGTCTTTTCACACTTAAAACCCATGTAAGCCACCTACTGTTAAGATTTTAAGAACACTGGGAAATAGAACATATGCACATGTGCACTCTCACATACACACATATACACATTTTCTATTCAATGCAAGGATTGTACTTAGACACCTAGATGATTAAAGGACCCAGAATACATTTTTTTCAGGCACAGACTGTAGATTCTGTACTTATAGAAAACATTCAATGTAAGAAAGCAGAGCAGAGCCCACTGTTCAGATGGGACGTCTCCTAACATGGTAGGCCAGGCTGGGGTGATAATATCTTCCAACTTTGACCTATCATTGTGTTAGGGGGAGGGATATCATAGTGGGGCATGAGAACATGAAATTGAGTCAGGTGGAGCTGTGGCTGTACCCTTGCTGTGCCACTTATTAGCTGCAACTTCTTAGGAGGATGACTTAACTCTGATTCTCAACTCCTTCAGCAGCAAAACAGGGATTATTTCTTACTCATAAGCCAGCAAAGCAGGATCTGGCAAGTTGGTAAGGTACAGTAGCATGGAATCTATTGTATGAGGACCTGAAGCATGCCCTGGGGGAGACTCTAGGAAAGGGACCAGATGTGTTGACCTTGACTTAGTGGGTTGGACATTGTGATTGCCTTTACAGATCCACTCCACCCCTCTCCTGTTATATGGTTAGTATGCAGATTGGGTGGGCCCTAATTAAAAAAAGTCAATCAGTATTTTCTCATCCCCTTTGGAACAGCAATTGTGCCGGGGACTAGCAGTGACAGGTCTAACCAAGTTCTAACCAAGGAACACATGCCATCTACCTGATCAAGTTAGTCAAGTCAGAACATGGGATAATTTTATCTATGATTGGAGAAAGAATAAAACCACTCCCTGACTTTGAATGGTGTGATGTACAGTTGTTAGGCCTGGGGCTGCTGCAGTGACATAAGGAGACATTTGGACACAGCTATAATATGTAGGACAGAGATAAGTGAATTGTAAGGAAATAGAGCCATAGCCCAGATCAAACTATTCCTAAACCCCATCCTAACTTTTTTCATTTAAATGAGATAACAAATGCCCTTCGTTGTTTAGATCTGGTTGATTTGAATTTTGAATTTGTTATTACTTACACTGAAATCCTGGTAAGGTATACCCACTTACAATTCTTTAGTTATCAGGGGAAGGAACAATTATGGGCTTAGAGTGAGGATGTATCTTCAACTTATTCCTGGCAAAAGTGTCACCCACTCCATCCCCCTCCCTTTACCAACTGCCAAACCTCCCCCCACTCCCTCCAGTCTTTGGACACATGTTTGATGCCTAGGCTGAGAGAGCTTTCTAATTAGAAGTTAAATGATAATTTTACTACACTCCAGGGCACATCAGGTTCAAGCGGCATTGCTTTAGGGCCCTCTAATGGACATTAACACAAAATAAGGGGCTAGGCCTTTTACTTTTCCCATAGATCACCAAACAGCTTTGTCCATAGAGGACAGCAATACCTTTGTGTGTGACATATAGTGGCTATATTCCTTTATCAGGTTATCTATAGCATCTTGTTACTAAGTTTAAAGAAATAATATGAATGTACAGAGTTAAGTGTAACCAGTACAGTATTAAAATACACCTATGGAATAAAATATATCATGTTTAACCTCATTTTGATTTGACCATATAATAGAGTGTGAGATAGGGGTAGGAGAGTAGGAAGAAAAGCATGAGAAAAAAAATGATTCTAGGAGCCAGAATGGTTCAGAGGACAGGTGAGCAAGAGAACAAAGTTTTGTGGCTTTGCCTTAAGCTCATCTTGGTGGCTTTTTAAAGTTTACATATTTAATTCTCATTTCTTTTATTTGACACTAGGATTATATTTTAGTAAAGGCAATACTAACTTATTTAATAAGTAAGCTCCAAAATTTCAGTGGCTCAACAAAGTAGAAGTTAGCTATTGTACTCATGTAATAAACCAAGACTGGTGATCCTGGTCTGTGTTGCTGCTTTTTCTCCATGTGGGGTTCAGGTATTCAGGTTTCTTCCATCTCATGCTCTGCTGTCCTCTAAAGCAGGGGTTGGCAAATTATGTCATGTGGGCTAAATATGGCCCTCCACTTATTTTTGTAAATAAAGCCATATTGGAGTACAGCCTTAAATGTTTCTTTATGTGTTGTCCACGGTGGCTTTTGCACTATAAAGGCAGAATGGAGTAGTTGTGACAGATCATATGGCAACAAAGCATAAAATATTTACTATCTATCCTTTTACATAGAAAGTTTGCCAGACTTTGCTCTAGGGCCCTTTTGTCATTTGCATTGAACCATCAGGAATAAAAGAGCATGGAGAAGTTTTAAACACTTCTTCAAATCCCTGAATTAGAGAAGCCATATGTTTCTTCTACTTCCATTTCATTGGTAAAAACTGGTCACATGGCTGCAATAGATTTGAAGGGTGCTGGGAAATGTAGTCCCTAGCTAAGAAGCCTCTTCCCAGCACCAACTTAACACTGTGAAGAGTGGAGCACACATCTTGGTAGATGATTATTCGTCTCTGCTACAAGGCATCTAATCATAAGCTTGAAAAGAACCATAGAAATTATACTTACTTAATTCCTACTCATCAAGTGTATCCTATGTTTTAGACATTATGTTGGGTCCCTAAAAAAGAGAGATGAATAAGACTCAGTCAAATAAGTGAAACCATCATTTGAAGATTCCTTTCATTCTTATTATAGGAAATTAAAATTTAAGACAGTCATTTAGAATAATTGTGGAGGGAATAATGAACTGATAGGGAACAGGAATGTGGTTTCTGTCTGGTCCTAGGTCAGTGCTGCCCTAGATACCGGCTGTTGAATGTTACTGGGTGGTGGGAATATTGGAGAATGGTTTGTTCAGATTCAAAGATTGGAGCAGAGACTGTCAGAGTTGGAGTTCAGTGGGCACTGGGCATGAAGAGCCAGGCTACAATGGACCATGCCATGAGACTTACCAAGGAACTGTGCTAGCATGTAGGGAAGACTGAAGATGAAGATGGCAGCAGCAAAGTGAGCTTCAGCTGGTGAGTTTGAGAGGCAAGATAGGCTTGCCTATCATGTCTTTGTCATTGAAGTTCAATGTTTTTTCCCTCTAGTACTTCATCCTACTCTGTCTTTCTTTGATTAAATTCAATTAAGTGTCTTCTTTTTGCTTGGCAGTGGGAATAAGGCATCACCTTTGTCCTTGAGGAACACATGATTTAGTAGCAGAGATAAACACAAAAATAGTTTCAATAAAATATGGTAGTTCTCCTGAGGATGTCATGCCCAGGTGCCTAATCTCATGTGAGGGAATGGTTTGGTGTGTTAAGAATGACTTCCTAGATGTGATGACACCTGAGTTATATCTACATAGATAAGTTGGATTAGGTACAGGAAAAAGAATGAGTAAGGGGAGAGGGTTGCCCAGGGAGATAGAATATCATTGGAAAACCTATAGAGGCTTAAAGTAGCACAATGATTCGGAGGAAATTAAAGTTTCTGAAATTATTGGCACATGAAGTTCAAGAGGCAAAATATTAGTGCTTGGAGATGGAACAATAAGCAAGGATCAGATTTTAGAGGTCCATGCAAACCATGTTGAAGATCTAGGATTCTATTGTTTTGGTTATTGGGAAACATTGAAACATTGTATCTATATATTGCCATTTTTTTTACTAATGGGACAAAATCAGGGCATTCAGAATAGATACCGCTGGCTCATCACGATAACTATAATGTAAGGAGAAACATGGAAGATGCTGTATATTCCACTAAACAAATAAGCCAAGATCAAAAACACAGAATCCCCAATAAGTCCCTGATTAATAGCAGCATCCTTATTTTGGCCATGGCTCAGCTAAGGACAGGGGAAACCAAGGGTATTCTTTTACTTAAGACTATGAAAGGTAGGATTATATTTTAAGGGATCTTCTAGCTTCTCCTTTAGTATTATATATCCATTTTTTACCTTCAAACATGTTTCTCCCCATTGTTCTGTGCCTTGTCTTACCTACAAAGAATTAAAAGGCAACCTTTTCCTTGTAGGAGGGAGTAGAAATCCACCCTGGAGTTCTGAATGAACCACTTGTTATCTGTTTACCTTTAAAAATAATTTTGCTTTCGGTCCAGCTTTGCTGGAATATGAAAGGTACTTTGAGCTTTTAGAGAAGAAGGAACTCCCTTTCCTTTTTAGTAACTTCTCCTGTTTAGATCAATGCCTTATTCTTATATTTCACTCTGGCTTGCCACTCTTTCCATCCTTAACTGTCATTGTCGTTTGCTTTAGCAATAAATAAGGAATGAAAGGCAAAATGAAACAGCCTGCCACGGTTGCTGACAATGATAAGTCTGTCAACTTATCTTATCTTTCCTCAGATAAGTCTGAGGAAAATTTTCAGAAACCTCAGAGAATAGGCTCCAGTGGTTTCTCACCCCACAAGTTTCAGCTGCACTGTGAACAATGGCCCTTCTGCCTACCTCCAAAGGACAAGATGAGACATGGGCCTTGTTTTCTCTTTCTCTTCCAAGCTTCATACTTGAGCAAACAATCTTTGCTTAACCCACATGGAAAACTTGCAAACACAAACACATTCCTCCTCTCCTATTAGTGCTAGGATGAAAAGCAAACTCCAAACTAGTTAATGTTCATGTAGTTAAGTGGTTCCCTATTGACTGGGAATACATAGGCGGGGGAGCTGACTTGGAAAGGGGCTTTAGCTGTTGGACCAAAGGCAGAATGAAAGCCAAAATCACTCAAATTGCAAGAGAAAGTTTTTTTTTTTTTTTTTTTAAAGAATAAAGAACTCATATAGGTGGTACAGCACCTTGCCTATGTTGTATGCTAGTGTTCCCACTCCACATGGCACATCTGGGTGGCATGTAGAAAATGGAGGCAAGCTTTTGGGAAAGGACCATCCTACTCCTTGTCATGTCTGTGAATATTTAGGGATCAGCCCTTTATAAGTGTGCTCGGTGCCACCACACAGTTTTATTGGTTGGCAGGTTGAAAACTAGTCTTAAGCTCATTCCTTGGTCCTTTGAAAAGAATGCCTGGGCTTTCAGCCATTAGTTGGCCACATCATTCCTGTTGGAAGACATGACCCTAGTGTTCCATGGGCAGGATTATTTATGCATCCAATCTGAGAAACAAATCAATTGGGAACTGAATAGCCCTTACAGCAAGAATCTTGGAAAAGTGTCAGCTGGTTTGCTGGAGTTTAGCCATTTTATCCTCATACCTGTAGTGAAGTATTTGAGAAAAATTCAGGCTGACACTATTCCTGGTAATTAAAAGATTAAAAAACAAACAAAACCCAAAAAGGAAGTACTACGTACTTCGAACAAGTTTGAATTTGGGTTAGAGGTTTTAAGTTGGAGGAAACCTTTGGTTTAGTACAATATCAGCAACTAATAGAGTTTGATTTAATGCCAGAAGGGCTCCTTCTCTAATGAATCACCACATTCATCCTGAAATGCCACTGTTAGGTCATGGATATCACAGGGGTTTTAACTATGGGCCCATAGAGTGTCCATGATGGACATCAAGAAGATACATAACTGGGTATTTAAGCTTGCTGTAATTCTAGACAAATTTCACATATGTGCCTCTGTGTGTGTGTGTGTGTGTGTGTGTGTGTGTGTGTGTTTGCAGTTTTCTCAGACAGAAGATTCATTTCTTTCATCAGATTTCAAACGGCTTTGTAAATCTTAAATATTGAGCAACACTGCTAGAGTGTTGGCATAGAAAAAGATTTCAGAAATATCTGGTCTGGTTCTTTTCAACGTGCTCAAATTTTTGTGTTCATGAGATTCACCTGAGATGCTTGTTTAAAAGAAGATTCCTGAGCCTCAGCTCTACCCAGGCTGATTTAGTAGATCTTAAGTGTGGGACCCAGAGTTCTGCTTTTTAATCAGAACTTCAGAGATCATGAGCCACAGGCACGGGCAAAAGGTAATACTTTGAATGCAAAGTGAACTTAAGAGATACAGGGAAGTGTGATGGTCAGGTGCACAGGATTGGTGGAAATTACCTTCCCTTCAAATCAGAGTAGCTCTACCTTTTTCTGCTTTACATATTGAACTTCCATGTAAGACTGCATTTGAACAAAGGTTAAAAGAAATGGCCTGGAAATCACTGACGTGATCCAACACCTTCATGTTACAGAAGAAGAAAATGAGACACAGAGAGATAAAGTGATTATGCCAAGATCACAATTGCCTTTGGTGGCAGGGTTGAAGCAAGAACCTAATCCCCCTGATTCCTTGGCCAGGTCTTTTCCATCATGGATAAATCTCCTTAAAGCCACATACTGGACTTAAAAAACCAACCACTTTTTAGCATATTATCTAGGAAGGAAGATAGGAAGGTTAAGCTTTCTTATCCAACCAAATAAGGAAACCTCCCTGCCTGGGAAGAGAACTGAGTTATCAGGGAGGCCTGGGTGAGGTGGCCCTGGCAGCCTCATAGAAGTTATTGGGTATAAAGGCAATGGGATGGAGCACATGTGACTGAAAACAGCTTCACCATTTTGTCTAGTGCCAGACTTGGGACACAAGAGACATTGCCTCCACAGTGGTCCCAAGAAAATAATTTAGTGTTAGACCACCCTGTGAGTTCTTTCATTCATCCTTAAGTCTTTTCTTTGGTTGGAGCATTATCTGGTAATTAATGGCTTCAAGGTGATTCTTCAAACTTGACTTTAGGATTTCCAACATGGTATACAATTCCAATTCAGTGTAATGGGTGGGAGGGGGAACCCTTAGCATTCTTCATGGAATTATGATTTGCATTCATTTAGGAAGGTGAATTTCAAAAGTTTTCAAAGCCCAGTCAAGGTAAATTTTGGTGGTGATATCAATTATCTAGGCTAACAGGAGTTGTAAAACCAGTCTGAAAATGTTTTCCAACCTCTTTCATGATTTCTGATGCTGCCTAATTCTGACTTGTGAGAACAGTTTCTTTTCTTTGTTTTCAGTTTCCATTTTGGGTTCTGGCCAGTATTGAGAACTAGGAATTTCAAGGCTGGTTTACAAAACTATCAAACTTTAAAAAACAAAACAAAACAAAACAAAGCAAAAAACTTCAGAAGCTGTTAATTTGGAACATGTAGTGAAGTGCTATTAATCCAGGATGCAAATAATCAAACCCTAAAAAGGACAGAATAATATTTTATACTGTTTTGTGCAATGACTATTGACATTGAGAATCCTGACCTGGGGCCCTGCAAAATCCTGAGGTATCTAACTCATCCAAGGAAGATTCCATTGTAATCAGTTGCTTTTTAGTGCCAAGTACATATTTTATTGTGTCATGGAGGTCCCAGCATGGAGGTCCTAGCATGGGCATGTCCAGCCAATTCTGACATGTCAGAGCCTGTCCCAAGGCCTGGAGGGATGTACACACTAGTCTCTTCCTATGAGTAAACAAGAAGGTAGTTGGGGAAAGAAAAGCACTGGACCAGAAGCAGGAGGATTTCACCCTGATGTGAAAGAGCTGAATGTACAGGTTGGTGAGGTAGATGAGGCTATGAAAGAAGACAGGCTGTTGGCTTTATCCCAGGGCAACCATATGAAGTTAGTCCCTTCTGAGGCAGTGCCAGAGCTTTAAGAAGGTGGGGCAATGTGCCGGATATCTGATGTTCGTGGCTCTTCCCAGTTGACTCTCTACACTTTCCTGTCCTGCTCTGAACCCCAGAGCTGACCTTGGGCTCCTTTGTCCTCTGGCTTCTGGCTGGGTTTGGCTGGGGCATTAGCTGACCAGTAGGTGGGAGCAGAATGAGGTCAGGTGATTATCACTCTGGTTCTGTCCACATCCTCGGGCTGGGTGTTTCCCTCAAGTAAAAGCTGTAGTTCTCTCAGTCATTCTTCTCCACCCCACTCACTCTGTCTCTCCAGGTTCCCTCATGGCTCCCTTGTCATGCTCCTTCAGGCCTGGGGGTGGGTAGGCCTGAGGATTTTGATCCTCCGTCACTCAGCTTGGGGTAGTGCAACACTCCATGTATTTTCCCTATATGTTCTCCACCATTCTGGCAAGAATCCTTTTAAGTTCACTTTAATTTTCCCAGTCTGAGTGTGTCATCTGTTTCCTGCAGGTGTGTAGTCACTAATGAGTCAGTGAAATGAATTCTGTAACGTTAACAGTCGAGTCAGACACTGAGAGCATACGAGGTAGGGAAGCTCTGAGCCTTAATGTGGACAGGAGGAAGCAGTTTCTGGGGTATGTAGAGGCTCTGGCATTGATGTGAGCAGATGATTTCTCTGGGCCCCACACATCCATTATTTGTTAGAAAGTGTTTAGGGCATTGTCACTGTCCTTCTAGCTCTAGTATCTTTAGATAAACTGGTTTGCTCAAATGAGGGCCACCTAGATAAACATATCAGGTCCCTCAGACAACAAGGCTCTGTTTTCAGAACTCATTTAGACCGTTTTCTACTTGCCTGCTTCACTCAGATCCCAGTTTCTCAGCTTCCTCAATCTCTTCTTCTGTCTCAGCATTTACAGTGCAGTTTTGTTCTCAGCTTACCTTTCGATTAAAGACTGTTTGGACTGATATCCTGCCTTTGGTCTTGGTACCTTTCCAGGATACAGTATGGGCATGTCTCAGAGTTATTGCAGGTTTAAGTTCCAGACCATTGCAGTAAAGTGCATATTATAGTAAAGCGAGTCACTTGAAATTTTTGGTTTCCCAGTGCATATGAAAGTTATGTTCACACTATACTGTAGTCTATTAAGGGTTCAATAGCATTATGTCTAAAAACAATGTACATACATTAATTAAAGAATACTTTATTGCTAAAAAATGCTAACCATTATCTGAGTCTTCAACAAGTTGTAAATTTTTGCTGGTGGAGGGTCTTGCCTCAGTGTTGATGGCTGCTGACTGATCAGGGTGGTGTTGCTGAAGGTTGGGGTGGCTACAGCTATTTCTTAAAATAAGGCAACAGTGAAGTTTGCTGCATCGACTGACTCTTACTTTCATGAATGATTTCTCTGTAACATGAAATGCTGTTTGATAGCATTTTACCCACAGTAGAACTTCTTTTAGAAATAGAGTCAATCCTCTCAAAACCTGCCTCTGCTTTATAAGCTAAGTTTATGTAATATTCGAAATACATTGTTGTCCTTTCAACAATCTTCAAAATATCTTCACAGAAGTAGATCCCATCTCAAGAAACCACTTTCTTTGCTCACCCATAAGAAGCAGCTCTTCATCCATTAAAGTTTTGTCATGAGACTATAACAATTCAGTTACATCTTCCGGCTCCACATCTACTTCTAGTTCTCTTGCTACTTCCATCACATCTGCAGTTACTTCCTTCATTGAAGTCTTGAATCCCTCAATGTCATCCATGAGGGTTGGAATCAGCTTCTTCCAAACTACAGTTAATGTTGATGTTTTGACCTCTTCCCCTGAATCACAAATGTTCCTAATGGCATCTAGAATGGTGAATCCTTTCCAGAGGTTTCCATGTGACTTCACCAAGATCCATCAGAGGTATCACTATCTGTAGCAGCTATAGCCTTATGAAACATATTTATTAAATAATAAAACTTGAAATTAGAAATTACTCCTTGATCCATGGGCCGCAGAATGGATGTTGTGTTAGCAGACTTGGAAACATTAGTCTTGTACATCTCCATTAGAGCTCTTGGGTGACCAGGTGCATTGTCAATGAGCAGTAGTATTTTGAAAGGAAGCCTTTTTCTGAGTAGTAGGTCTCAACAGTGGACGTGAAATAGTCAGTAAACCATGTTGTAAACAGTTGTGCTATCATCCAGGCTTTGTTGGTCTATTTATACAGCACAAGCAGAGTAGATTTAGCATAATTCTTAAGGGCCCTAGGATTTTTAGAATGGTAAATGAGCATTGGCTTCATCTTAAAGTCACCAGCTGCATTAGCCCCTAACAAGAGAGTCAGCTTTTCCTTTGAAGCTTTGAAGCCAGGCATTGGCTTCTCCTATCTATGAAAGTTCTAGATGATATCTTCTTCCAATTGAAAGGCTGTTTTGTTTACATTGAAAATCTGTTGTTTAGTGTAGCCACTTTCACTAATTATCTCAGCTAGACCTTCTGGATAACTTGCTGTAGCTTCTACATCAGTGCTCACTGCTTCATTTTGCACTTTTTTTTTTTTTTTTTTTTTTGTGGTACGCAGGCCTCTCACTGTTGTGGCCTCCCCCATTGAGGAGCACAGGCTCTGGACTCACAGGTTCAGCGGCCATGGTTCACAGGCCCAGCCGCTCCGCGGTATGTGGGATCCTCCCGGACCGGGGCACGAACCCGTGTCCCCTGCATCGGCAGGCAGACTCTCAACCACTGTGCCACCAGGGAAGCCCTTCATTTTGCACGTTTATGTCATGGAGACAGCTTCTTTCCTTAAACTTTGTGAATTACCTCTGCTAGCTTCAAACTTTTCTTTTTCAGCTTCTTCACCTCTCTCAGCCTTCATAGAATTAAAGAGAGTTAAGGCCTTGCTATGGATTAGACTTTGTCTTAAGGGAATGTTGTGACTGGTTTGATTTTCTATGCAGACCACTAAAAACTTTCTCCATGTCAGGAGTAAGGCTGTTTCATATATCATTCATGCATTCACTGGAATAGCTTGTTTAATTTTCTTCAAAAACTTTTCCTTTGCATTCAAAACTTGGCTAAGTGTTTGGAGTAAGAGACCTAGTTTTCAGCATATCTCAGTTTTTGGTGTGCCTTCCTCACTAAGCTTAATCATTTCTAGCTTTTGATTTAACATGAGAGACACGTGACTCTCTTTCATTTGAACACTTAGAGACCATTATAGGGGTATTAATTGTCCACATTTCAATATTGTTGTATCTCAGGAAATAGGGAGACCCAAGAAGAGGGAGAGAGATGAGGGAACAGAAGCAGATAGGTAGAGCAGTCAGTACATGCCCATTTATCAATAAGTTCACCATCTTTTATGGGCATGGTTCCTTGTGCCCCAAAATAATTAAAATAGTAACATCAAAGTTCACAGATCCCAAATCACCATAACAAATATAATAAAAAGAAAAAGCATGAAATAGCATGAGAATTACCAAAATGTGACACAGAGACATAAAATGAACAAGTGCTGGTGGAAAAATGGTGCTGATAGATTGGCTTGATGCAGAGTTGTCAAAATCCTACAATTTGTGATACAGAAAAACCCAAAAAATACAAAACCCACTGCATCCGTGAAGTGCAATAAAGTGAAGTACAATGAAACAAGGTTGCCTGTAATAGATATTACTACTTAATGTTAGATGGCAGAGGAGTAAGATGTGGAGATCACCTTCCTTCCCACAAATACATCAAAAATACATCTACATGTGGAACAACTCCTACAGAACACCTACTGAACGCTGGCAGAAGACCTCAGACTTCCCAAAAGGCAAGAAACTCCCACGTACCTGGGTAGGATAAAAGAAAAAAGAAAACACACTCACAAAAGAATACGGATGGGACCTGCACCTCTGGAAGGGAGCTGTGAAGGAGGAAAAGCTTCCACACACTAGGAAGCCCCTTCACTGGTGGAAATGGGGTGGGGTGGGGAGGAAGCTTCAGAGCCACAGAGGAGAGCACAGCAACAGTGGTGCAGAGGGCAAAGCAGAGTTTCCAACACAGAGGATTCATGCCGACCAGCACTCACCAGCCTGAGAGGCTTGTATGATCACAGGCCAGGACAGGTGGGGGGCTAGGAGCAGAGGCTCCATCTTCGGAGGTCAGATCCCAGGGAGAGGACTGGAGTTGGCTGTGTGAACACAGCCTGAAGGGGGCTAGTGTGCCACGGCTAGCTGGGAGGGAGTCCGGGAAAAAGTCTAGACCTGCCTAAGAGTCAAGAGATCATTGTTTCGGGTGCTCGAGGAGAGGAGATTCAGAGCACTGCCTAAACGAGCTTCTGAGATGGGCACAAGCCGTGGCTGTCAGTGCAGACACCAGAGATGGACATGAAATGCTAACGTTGCTGCTGCAGCCACCAAGAATCCTGTGTGCAAGCACAGGTCACTATCCACACTTCCCCTCCCAGGAGCTGTGCAGCCCACCACTGCCAGGGTCCTGTGATCCAGGGACAACTTCCCTGGGAGAACACACAGTGCACCTTAGTCTGTTGCAACATCATGCTGGTCCCTGCCCCCATAGGCTGGCCCCGCATGCCATACCCCTCTCTCCCCCCAGCCAGAGTGAGGCATAGACACCTAATCAGCCACTCCTTTAACCAGCTACTGTCTGGGCAAAGAACAGATGCCAGAGGGCAACCTACATTCAGGGGTGGGGCCAAATCCAAAGCTGAACCCCAGAAGCTGTGAGAACAAAGGAGAGAAAGGGAAATTTCTCTGTGCAGCCTCAGCAGCAGTGGATTAAATTTCCATAATCAACTTGATGTACCCTGCATTTGTGGAATACCTGAATAGATAACAAATCATCCCAAAATTGAGGCGGTGGACTTTGGGAGCAACTGTAGACTTGGGGTTTGCTGTATGTGACTGACCAGTTTCTGATTTATATGTGTATCTTAGTTTAGTTTTTAGTGCTTGTTATCATTGGTGGATTTGTTTATTGGTTTGGTTGCTCTCTTCTTTTTTTAATTACTATTTTATTTTTTTATTTTAATATTAAAAATTTTTTATTTAAATATTTATTTTATTTTATTTTATTTTATTCTCTTTGTTTCTTTCTTTCTTTTATCACTTTTCTTCTAAGCCATGTGGCTGACAGGGTCTTGGTGCTCAGGCTTGGTGTCAGACCTGAGCCTCTGAGGTAGGAGAGCCGAGTTCAGGACATTGGACAACCAGAGACCTCCTGGCCCCACATACTATCAATCAGCTAGAGCTCTCCCAGAGATCTCCAACTCAATGCTAAGACCCAGCTCCACTGAACGACCAGCAAGCTCTAGAGCTGGACACCCCATGCCAAACAACTAGCAAGACAGGAACACAAGCCCACCTATTAGCAGAGAGGCTGCCTAAAATCATACTAAGTTCACAGACACGCCAAAACAAACAACCAGATGTGGCCCTGCCCACCAGAAAGACAAGATCCAGCCTCATCCACCAGAACACAGCCACCACTCCCCTCCACCAGGAAGCCTACACAACACACTGAACCAACATTACCCACTGGGGGCAGACACCAAAAAGACGGGAACTACTAACCTGCAGCCTGCAAAAGGAAGACCCCAAACACAGTAAGTTAAGTGAAATGAGAACACAGAGAAGTACATAGCAGATGAAGGAGCAAGGTAAAACCCCACTTAACCAAACAAATGAGGAGGAAATAGGCAGACTACCTGAAAAAGAATTCAGAATAATGATAGTAAAGATGATCCAAAACCTGGAAATAGATTGGAGAAAATAAAAGAGACATTTAATAAGGACCTAGAAGAACTAAAGAGCACACAATCAATGATGAACAACACAAAAAATGAAACGAAAAATTCTCTAGAAGGAATCAACAGCAGAATAACTGAGGCAGAGAAATGGATAAGTGACCTGTAAGATAAAATAGTGGAAATAACCACCACAGAGCTGAATAAACAAAAAGAATGAAAAGAATTGAGGACAGTCTCAGAGACCTCTGGGACAATATTAAATGCACCAACATTCAAATTATAGGGGTCTCAGAAGAAGAGGAGGAAAACAAAGGGACTGAGAAAATATTTGAAGAGATTATAGTTGAAAACTTCCCTAATATGGGGAAAGAAATAGTCTATCAAGCCCAGGTATTGCAGAAGGTCCCATACAAGATATATCCGAGAACTAACATGCCAAGACACCTATTAATCAAACTATCAAAAATTAAGTACAAAGAAAAAATATTGAAAGCAGCAAGGAAAAAGTAACAAATAACATACAAGGGAATCCCTATAAGGTTAAGAACTGATCTTTCGGCAGAAACTCTGCAAGCCAGAAGGGAGTGGCAGGACATATTTAAAGTGATGAAAGGGAAAAACTTACAGCCAGGATTACTCTACCTAACAAGGATCTCAGTCAGATTTGACAGAGAAATTAAGAGATTTACAGCAAAAGTTAAGAGAATTCAGCAACACCAAACCAGCTTTACAACAAATGTTAAAGGAACTTCTCTAGGCAAGAAACACAAGAGAAGGAAAAGACCTACAAAAACAAACCCAAAGCAATTAAGAAAATGGTAATAGGAACATACATATCTATAATTACCTTAAATGTAAATAGATTAAATGTTCCAACCAAAATACATAGACAAGATGAGTGGGTACAAAAGCAAGACCCATATATATGCTGTCTACAAGAGACCCACTTCAGAGCTAGGGATACATACAGACTGAAAGTGAGGGGATGGAAAAAGATAGCCCATGCAAATGGAAGTCAAAAGAAAGCTGGAGTAGCAATTCTCATATCAGACAAAATAGACTTTAAAATAAAGGCTATTACAAGAGACAAAGAAGGATGCTACAGAATGATCAAGGGATCAATCCAAGAAGAAGATATAACAATTGTAAATATTTATGCACCCTAGGAGCACCTAGGAGTTCCTCAGTACATAAGCTAGGAGCACCTCAATACATAAGGCAAATGCTAACAGCCATAAAAGGGGAAATCGACAGTAACACAATAATAGTAGGAGACTTTAACACCTCACTTTCACCAATGGACAGATCAACTGAACAGAGAATAAATAAGGAAACACAAACTTTAAATGAAACATTAAACAAGATGAGTTAATTGATATTTATAGGACATTCCATCCCAAAACAACCGAATACACTTTCTTCTCAAGTGCTTGTGGAAAATTCTTCAGGATAAATCATATCTTGGGTCAAAAATCAAGTGTTGGTAAATTTAAGAAAATTTTAACCATATTAAGTAGCTTTTCTAACCACAATGCTATGAGTCTAGATATCAATTACAGGAAAAAAACTGTAAAAAATAAAAACATATGGAGGCTAAACAATATGCTGCTAAATAACCAAGAGATCACTGAAGAAATCAAAGAGGAAATCAAAAAATACCTAGAAACAAATGAAAATGAAAACACGATGGCCCAAAATTTATGGGGTGCAGCAAAAGCAGTTCTAAGAGGGAAGTTTATAGCAATACAATCTTACCTCAAGAAACAAGACAAATCTCAAATAAACAACCTATAGTTACACCTAGAGCAATTAGAGAAAAAGTACAAAAGAACCCTAAAGTTAGCAGAAGGAAAGAAATCATAAAGATTAAATCACAAATCAATGAAAAAAAATGAATGAAATGATAGCAAAGATCAATAAAACTAAAAGCTTATTCTTTGAGAAGATAAACAAAATTGATAAACCATTAGCCAGAATCATCAAGAAGAAAAGGGGGAAGACCCAAATCAACAGAATTAGAAATGAAAAAGGAGAAGTAACAACTGACACTGCAGAAATACAAAGGATCATGAGAGATTACTACAAGCAATGATATGCCAATAAAATGGACAACCTGGAAGAAATGGACAAATTCTTAGAAAAGCACAATCTTCTGAAACTGAACCAGGAAGAAATAGAAAATATAAATAGACCAATGACAAGCACTGAAATTGAAACTGTGATTAAAAATCTTACACCAACCAAAAGCACAGGACCAAACGGCTTTACAGGCAAATTCTATCAAACATTTAGAGAAGAGCTAACACCTATCCTTCTCAAACTCTTCCAAAATACAGCAGAGAGAGGAACACTCCCAAACTCATTCTATGAGGCCACCATCACCCTGATAACAAAACCAGACAAAGATGACAGAGAAAAAGAAAACTACAGACCAATATCACTGATGAACATAGATGCAAAAGTCCTCAACAAAATAATAGCAAACAGAACCCAACAGCACATTAAAAGGATCATACACCATGTTTAAGTGGGGTTTATCCCAGGATTGCAAGGATTCTTCAAAATATGCAAATCAATCAATGTGATCCACCATATTAACAAATTGAAGGATAAAAACCATATGATCATCTCAATAGATGCAGAAAAAGCTTTTGAAAAAATTCAATGCCCATTTATAATTAAAACTCTCCAGAAGGTAGGCATAGAGGGAACTTACTTCAACATAATAAAGGCCATATATGACAAACCCACAGCCAACATCGTCCTCAATGGTGAAAAACTGAAACCATTTCCACTAAGATCAAGAACAAGACAAGGTTGCCCACTCTCACCACTATTATTCAACATAGTTTTGGAAGTTTTAGCCACAGCAATTAGAGAAGAAAAAGAAATAAAAAGAATCCAAATCAGAAATGAAGAAGTAAAACTGTTACTGTTTGCCAATGACATGATACTATACATAGAGAATCCTAAAGATGCTACCAGAAAACTACTAGAGCTAAATCAATGAATTTGGTAAAGTAGCAGGATACAAAATTAATGCACAGAAATCTCTTGCATTCCTATACACTAATGATGAAAAATTTGTAAGGGAAATTAAGGAACCACTCCCATTTACCACTGCAACAAAAAGTTTAAAATCCCTAGGAATAAACCTACCAAAGGAGACAAAAGACCTGTATGCAGAAAACTTTAAGATACTGATGAAAGAAACTAAAGATGATACAAACAAATGGAGAGATATACCATGTTCTTGGATTGGCAGAATCAACATTGTGAAAATGACTATACTTCCCACAGCAATCTAGGGATTCAGTGCAATCCCTATCAAACTACCAATGGCATTTTTCTCAGAACTAGAACAAAATATTTCACAGTTTGTATGGAAACACAAAATACCCCGAATAGCCAAAGCAATCTTGAGAAAGAAAAACAGAGCTGGAGGAATCAGGCTCCCTGGCTTCATACTATACTACAAAGTACAGTAATCATGACAGTATGGTACTGGCACAAAAACAGAAATATAGATCAATGGAACAGGATAGAAAGCCCAGAGATAAAACCATGCCCCTCTGTTCACCTTATCTTTGATAAAGGAGGCAAGAATATACAATGGAGTAAGACAGCCTCTTCAATACCTGGTGCTGGGAAAACTGGACAGCTACATATAAAAGGATGAAATTAGAACACTTCTTAGCATCATACCCGAAAAAAACTCAAAATGGATTAAAGACCTAAATGTAAGGCCAGACACTGTAAAACTCTTGGTGGAAAACATAGGTAGAACACTCTATGACATAAATCACAGCAAGATCCTCTTTGACCCACGTCCTAGAGAGATGGAAATAAAAACAAAAATAAACAAATGGGGCCTAATGAAACTTAAAAGTTTTTGCACAGCAAAGGAAACCATAAACAAGACAAAAAGACAACCTCAGAATGGGAGAAAATATTTGCAAATGTAGCAACTGACAAAAGATTAACTCTAAAATATACAAGCAGCTCATGCAGCTCAATATCAAAAACAAAAAACCCAATCCAAAAATGGGCAGAACACCTATATCGACATTTCTCCAAAGAAGATATACAGATTGACAACAAACACATGAAAGGATGCTCAACATCACTAATCATTAGAGAAATTCAAATCAAAACTATAGTGAGGTATCACCTCACACCAGTCAGAATGGCCATCATCAAAAAATCTACAAACAAAAAATGCTGGAAAGGATGTGGAGAAAAGGGAACCCTCTTGCACTGTTGGTGGGAATATAAATTGATATAGCCACTGTGGAGAACACTACTGAGGTTTCTTAAAAACCTAAAAAAAGAACTACCATATGACCCAGCAATCCCACTACTGGGCACATACCCTGAGGAAACCATAAATCAAAAAGAGTCATGTACCACAATGTTCATTGCAGCATTATTTACAAGAACCAGGACATGGAAGCAACCTAAGTGTCCATCAACAGATGAGTGGATAAAGATGATGTGGCACATATGTACAATGGTATATTACTCAGCCATAAAAAGAAATAAAATTGAGTTATTTTTAGTGAGGTGGTTGGACCTAGAGTCTGTCATACAGAGTGAAGTAAGTCAGAAAGAGAAAAACAAATACTGTATGCTATTGCATATATATGGAATGTTAAAAAAAATGGTTCTGGAGAACCTATGGGCATGACAGGAATAAAGACTCAGAAGTAGAGAGTGGACTTAAGGACACGGGGAGTGGGAAGGGTAAGCTGGGACAAAGTGAGAGAGTGGCATTGACATATATACACTACCGAATGTAAAATGGATAGCCAGTGGGAAGCATCCACATAGCACAGGGAGATCAGCTCAGTGCTTTGTGACCACCTAGAGGGGTGGGATTGGAAGGGTGGGAGCAAGAGGCAAGAGGGAGGGGATATGGGGATATAAGTATAAGTATAGCTGATTTACTTTTTTATACAGCAGAAACTAACACAACAATGTAAAGCAATCCTACTCCAATAAAGATGTTAAAATAGAAAACTATGGAAATGAAGGAAATTATATCTCTGACATACACATTAAAAAAACAGAAACTTAATGTTAGATGCACTCTTGCTATGGCCAGGCATTTTGATAAATGTTTTATATTCTTTTTTTTTTTTTTTTTTTTTTTTCGGTTCGCGGGCCTCCCACTGTTGTGGCCTCTCCCGTTGTGGAGCACAGTCTCCGGACACGCAGGCTCAGCGGCCATGGCTCACAGGGCCAGCTGCTCTGCAGTATGTTGGATCTTCCCGGACCGGGGCACGAACCCGTGTCCCCTGCATCGGCAGACAGACTCTCAACCACTGTACCACCAGGAAAGCCCAAAGCTTTATATTCTTGATCTCATTTAATTTAATCCACATTGAGACCTATATTTTAACACACAGTATTTACCCTTCATTCGTCTATTTATTTAATTCAGCACACTTTCTAAAACCTGTTACTATTGGCTGGATGCTAGGAATACAAAGATGGATATAATACAGGGTTTGCCCTCAAGGGGCTTAAAACCAAGTAAAATAAATAAATTTGGGAACAGATAAGTGGAATCTAATACCTACAGTTTTAGAGACCACTTTCCATTTCAGACATGAGTACAACTCTATGCAAAGTCTTTGAAAGTAGCTATTCTTGTAAAGTATAAGGGCAATACTGTTATTTAGAGTGAAGTCTGGAATCAGTGTATTAGAGTGTATTACACTCTACATGGGCAGTGTGTTTGACTTTACCACCAAACAGAACCAATAGGATACTGTATGATTTATTTTTTGTAATTGGCTCACATGAATATGGCGGCTGGAAAGTCCAATAAATGAAGGGTGGGCGGGGCAGACTTGAGGCCCAAAGAAGACCCAAGGCTGCAGTTTAAGTCTGAAGGCCCTCTGCTACAGAATTCTCTTCTGTTTAGGTGTGGTCAGTCTTTGGTTTTATTTAGGTCTTCAACTGATTGGATGAGGCCAGCCATGTTACAGAGGGCAATCTGACCACCATAAAGTCTCCCATTTTAAATGTTAATCTCATTCAAACACAGCATCACAGAAACATCCAGAATAATGTCTGATCACATATCTTGGCACCATGGCCCAGCCAAGTTGACCATCTCAGGCAGCAGAAGGAGCCTCAGAATCCAACACGATCAGTAAAACCTGGGCCCTGGCAACTAAAAAGCCCCTATTTCTCCTCACCAGAAGGTGGAGATCAGAACCAGCTGTAAATACTCTAACTAAGCAGGGTAAGCATGAGATCATGTAATCAGGAGAGAAAACTCTTGGCTACTGCACAGAATTCTAAGTTTTGCTTGCTTCTTGCATCACCATCCTTACCGTCCTTCATTAGGATATTCTGCTGTTCTGCCAGCCATTATCTCTTGTTGACCAGTGTCCAGATCTGTGTCTGGCAAAGAATAATACACTATTATGAAGACCTACTAGACTATATTTAAATCAAGTACCATATCTATGATATTAATTCATCTATTTATTCTTTTATTCATTCATTTAACAAAGATTTATTGAGAAAGTACTAAATGCTGAGAACTTTGCTAGATCTGGAAATACAGCATCAAATAAGATGGATTAGTTCTGGTCTTTATGGAGTGTACTGCCCCTGAGGCAAGTTGGATACTAAACTAACAGCTGCTCAAATATTTAGTTTATTATAATTATGATGAATGGCGTGAAGAAAAAAGTACAAGGTACAATGAGAGGATATAATAATGATGAGTAAAAGTAGCAGACACTGAGAGTAATCATCAAACCTATTTCCTTGTATCCCAGTCTAGCCCATAACACCCTCCTTTATATAATACTCCATGTTCTTTTGCTTATGACTTGAAACACATAAACATGGTGACTCTTGAAGCTATGTGTTAAAAGTGACAGAACCACACATTGAAAGCAGCTGGGGTTTCTAAATTCCCACATAGAAGGCTAACCACCAAATACCAGAATTGTATTTTTACATGTAAGAAATGAATTTAAATTGGGTTTCGTCACAATATACAAATGTTCGTATTTGTTTATTCTGAATCTAGAATTATTGTACAGAAACTAATTCTGCAGTTATGATTCCACATAAACTTGAAATGTGGTGCCATTTATAAAAAAATATTTAAAATATGTGATATTGACCTTTCAGTAATGTGTTAGGCAGTCAAGAAACTCTGACTCTGTGTTAGGCAGTCAGGAAACCTTTTTTTCAGTTTCGAAAAATGGAGGCCCATGTTATAAATTTGAACAAATATTTGGTAAACATATTGCCTGTGATAACTTGAAGGCATAAGGTGGGCCTATTGAGCCTGTTGTTTCAGTTCTCAGTTGGGGGTGACTTTGTACCCCTGGGACATTTGGCAATGTCTAGAGACATTTTGTTTGTTGTAACTGGAGATGAAGGTGATACTGCAGGCTTGTAGTTAGTAGAGGCCAGGAATGCTCCTAAACATCTAATAATGTGTAGAATAGACCCTTTCAGTACATAATTATCTGATCTAAAATGTCAGCAATGCTGTGGTTTAGAAACTCTGTTCTAGGGGATGTCATTGGAAAGACTCAGAATAATCATGTAAATTGGCTTTTACTTCCTCCTTTCATCAAGAAAAATAAAGATAAATCCTGAAATAACTGGACAGTTGTCAGACAATAAGAGAATATTGAGAATCTCAAATTTAGGTCATCTAAAAAATCCTGCTTCAAAACCCCAACTGTAATACATGAGATCTAAAGAGGTTTTGAGTGGCAGTGTCTGATTTATACACTACTCTGGAATGAAGATCAGATTTAAGGGTGTATGGCCTTCCCACCCCAATTTTTAATTTCATCTGGTCTCAAGATATGTACTATTAAGTTGAGATATATTGCCCTGGGAGCTCAGAAACAAAGACCCAAATCAGCCTTGAGAATTTTATCTAGGAAAGAAGTTTGGACATAGTTATTTGAACATAGAACTGATTGAAAACTAGATTACAACCTACCAAGTATATATTTGAGGGAAAGGTATCATGAAGGAAATTATCTTTGGTAAAGCAGATAGTATTACTTAATAAGTAGTTACTTATAAGGAGTTCAAGAAATTGTCTTTGCAGAAATAGCATTTAAAGTGAGTCCTCAAAGATAAAATGGAGCAATCAACAAGTTAAAGGAATAGAGCATTATGTACTCCATGATGCTAGGAACTGAATGAGAGTCAGGCTAATTGAGGTATAATAAGCTAAAGGGGATATGATGATAGATGAGACTACTATGTATGGACAAGAACATAAAGGACTTCATAATTTATGGTGAGAATTTTGGTACCTTGTATCTTTCTAGAAAACTTCCCATTTCATCTAGGTTATCTAATTTTTTGACATAGAATTGCTCATAGAATTTTCTTATACTTTAAAATTTGTTTTTTTTTTTTAAAGCAGTTTGTATGTTATTCCACTGCCTTCTGGCCTTCATAGCTTCTGATGAGGAGTTAGCTGTTAATCTTATTAAGACTCCCCAGTACATGATGAGTCACTTTTTTCTTGCTATTTTCAAGATTCTTTCTTTGTCTTTGACACAGACACACATGGAAGAAGGACCATGTGAAAACAACATGGAGAAGATGGCCATCTACAAGCCAAGGAGAGAGATTCAGAAAAATTAAACCCTGTTGACACCTTGATCTTGGACCCCTAGCCTCCAGAACAGTGAGAAAATAAATTTATGTTTAAGCCACCTAGTCTGCAACATTTGTTACAGCAGCCCAAGCAAACTAACAAATTAATACAAGCCCTGACACAAGCTTCATGCAATTTAATTCTGTTTTCTGTGTCATGATTTTCTTGTCTGTTAAATCAAGTGATCAAAACTAAACATGTATGTTATTGTTTAAAAAACAGCAAAGAAAATCAAAACCCTGTTCTTATTTATTTGATCTACCTATTTTAGGAAGTGTCTGCTCCTTACACCTAAGCAAATGCAGACTTTATAAAATAAATTCCTTTTCTCCTCTCTTTTAAAAAATAAATATAAATTTTCCGAGGAGATATTTTCATTTGGTTGAATGATATTTAACTTTACTTTGCAAATAATCATTTATCTAGAATATTGCTGATGGTCACTTGATTTATTTTACTACTATGATGGAAAACAAATTTGGTTGGCTAGTTTATACTTGTACTGATTTGAGTCGTAATGCTTTGGTTATAGTTTTTCTGATAAGGCACATTGGGAAAAGAAAGTAGGACAAGGGGTTTAGTCCCACCCAACTCTGTTACTAAACGACTGTGTCAGCTTGGGTTAGCTAACTTGAGTTTTTGAGTTTATTAACTACTTTGTAATATGACATTAATCTCACAGTTGCCTTGCCTGGTTATTCATTCATAATTCAATAAACAAATAAGCATTGAGTACCTCTTGCTTGCCTGGCACTGTACTAGAGGCTTGTGACTAATTGGAGAGCTAAACCAGTCTGTGTCCTTGGGCAGCTTATACTTTAGTGGAAAGATAGACATTTGTCAAAGAAATGCACAAATAAATGTAAAGTTGCGACTTTGCTAACTCCTAAAAGGAGAGAAGCATGATGCTTTAAAAGCTTATCATGAGGGTGAGGGCAGTAGGCAGAGAGAGGGGATTTGACCTAATCAATGTGTTTGAAGGTCTCCCTGAGGAAGTGATAATTGAACTAAGATCTGATGAAGGGAGTCGGTGCTCACTAGGTCATTGCAAGGAGAAAAAGGCAATGGATATAAGATGTGGTACTATTTTCTTTTACTATCATTACTGTTATTTAATAGAGACCTACTCAGCTTTTTTCATCTAGTCAGTAAAGTTATAATGCATCTTATGATAATTCCCCATCCGGAATAAATCTTTCCAAACATGAAGTTGATTTACCCTAAAAGATTCAGACTTTTAAAGTAATTGCCAACTGTCACATTCATGAGAAGAACTAGTAAAAAACCTCTGAATATGAATCATGGCCCTTTTACATTTTCCTTAATCTCATTGCTATTTCCCATTCTCTACCTATATTAAAAAATAACTTTTATATCTGCTGTATTTCTCATGTTAAACCTGAATTAATGGAATCCTTTCTGTATCTTATCTAATGCATTGGAAAGAGAGTTAATTTTCTTCATCTTAATCCTACTCAGTTTAAAGCTCTTGTAATAAAGTACTTTATTTTTGAAGGCTTCTGACCAGTAAACTGCATACTTCAAAAAAGAACCATCTAAACCCAATAGGCACTGTCCAACAGCAAACCAGCCAATTCCCTAATGCCAGGCAATTATATAACGACTATCCAAACATAATAAAACACGATTTTCTCCTCAAGGGAGGACTTAAAAATATATTCACCTCTTTCTGCTCCTTTCATATAACATTGCTGCTTTCCCAAGTCAGCACTATGGGTTAAGCTCTTTTAACTGAGAACAAATTGAACCCAGATGTGAATTGGGGAAGGGGGGCTCTTGGTCTTGGCAGTGCTAAAGGGCAATTTTTTTTCAAAGATTTACAGTACCTGGCAACTTTGGGCCAGGCTATAAAGTTCAAGCTCATAAATGTTCATTAACAATTCTCTGATCATTACTTTGACATCAATTTTCCAAACGGACACAAAACTTAAATTGTCTCATTATTTCTTCCTTTTGTAAAGTACTTATGGTATGTGTATTTGCACTACATAGATACTAAATAGCTAGATTTCAGGTCATTCTAAACTGGCTTAACCTAGCACTTTTTAAAATAGAGAAGAAATTCAGGCTTTTCATTGGTGAGCAATTCCAAGGCAGAGATGATTTGATGGGTCTTTTGATCTGCCTAATTTTGAAAGGTATGAATAAAAATGCCCCTGCAGAGAAACAGAATGGAATGGATAAAGCAAATGTTTGACATGTTAGCATAGCTGGAATGAGACAGAATCCTTACCTCAGACCTAGTGGCTTAAATTTAGCAATTACTAGGGTCTAACTGCTGGGTCCATAATGCTGGAGTGTTTGGAAAAGATGGAGACATAGGTGAAAGTCTACCTTCGTTGAAGAGAGAGAGATTTTAAGATCAATAAACAGCACTTACTTGAAACCACTAATGAGCTACACAACATGTCTCAGAAATCACAAGTTTATTTTGCTTTTGTGAGAAGTTGGGATAACTTGTGTTTGAGGTTGTCAACACACTAGACTGCAATCATGTGGTGGCCTCTGCTTTTTCTAGTGCCTGAGAAGTGTAAAGCTCCAAGACAAGGGAAGAAGCCCTGTCATCTGAAGCATGCAGTTCATCAGCTTCATGGTAGAAAACAACTTCAGAGGTATCATCTTAAAGCACCAAGGATGTAACTTTATGAAAACCAATTTCTTGACATTCTTCCACACTTCCAACACTCCCACATTTTAAAGAAAAATATACCTTCCTGTGAAGCTGACACTTTGAAAGTGTGGAACACAGAACTTCACCCTGGTCCCTTCCCTTTTTTCTCTTTGGTGAATTAATAAATACACTTGAGAAGAATTTTTGTGTGTGTGGTGGGAGGTAACAGGGTAGGGAGAAAGAAAACAAAATGGAATAAAGAAAATTTGCTTTTATTCTTCTGTTTGGTATTTAGTTAAGACTTGAGTAATCCGGGGGAGTTCTTTCATTTCTCTGACTCAGACTTCTCTTCAAATTGCCATAATTCTTAGTTCTATACTTGGAACAATATGAGTGCCCTCTGGTGGACAAAATGTCATTTTAAAGTTTTTGTGTATATGGACTGAACACCGTAAGTATGGAGAAAATCAGTCCAATATTTCAAATGTCTTCATTGAACTTCTGAAATCCCTAGAAAATTAGTTCCTCATGTTCTGGTGTGGTGACAGCTAGAAAAATAGTTCAATAAAATAAAGGGATAAAAGGCAAGTGGGGGTGGTGCTCCAGATCCTATTTGCTACCAAA
Source organism: Mesoplodon mirus (assembly GCF_964341445.2). Classification (NCBI taxonomy): domain Eukaryota; kingdom Metazoa; phylum Chordata; class Mammalia; order Artiodactyla; family Ziphiidae; genus Mesoplodon; species Mesoplodon mirus. Next base: position 30,422,327 of record NC_138983.1, on the reverse strand, counting down.
ATAGTGTCTTGGAACTGTACATAAATTGGATCCTTAACAGGGAACTCAAATGTCTAAGGGAAGGCTAATAACCCTACTTCTTGGCCATCAATGCAAAGATCTAAAATGCTCTCATTAAGAATGAGACACTAATGAAACAACCTGGGTACAAGCAAAGCCTCTAAAGATCTATAAGTGTTGGCATTTAGTGGTTAGAATTCTTGAAAGAAAGAAAGAAAGAAAGAAAGAAAGAAAGAAAGAAAGAAAGAAAGAAAGAAAGAAAGAAAGAAAGAGAGAGAGAAAGAAAGAAGGAAAGGGAGAGAGAGAAAGGAAGCAAGGAAGGGAGGGAGGAAGGAGAGAGAGAAAAAGAAAGAATGAGAGGAGGATGAAATAAAGATCACATGGGTTGTGTAACTCATTCACATGCCAAACTAATGCAAAGGACTAAGTCAATGCAGGTCTTTAGGGCTCATAAAGCATGTTTTCTCATTGCTTATTCAGATACACTTTACCTTCTCTGTTGGAGGATGACATGTTAAAGGCTGAAGACAGACTCTCTGGTTCTTCTTTTGACTCTCCCTCAATTTTTGACTTAATACAAAGGACAGCAATCTGATTTAAGATTCACTAAACTGATAAAGCGCAAGGATTATGTGCAGTGGTACACTAGTAAATGTTTAACAACTGTTTCTCCAGAAAAGAAAGACTGGCTTTGTAACATTTGCCAATTTCCATGGTGTAAACAATCTCATCATGGCTGACTTCAAGCTACCAACACAATATCACTGAACATGTAATTGGGAAGAGACACAAACAATTGACTTTCACAAACTGGTATTAGGCAGCTCCAACCCATCACTACATAGAGGACTTTTAGTTAATTTTCCTGTAACTTTGACACTTTGAGCCATGAAGCTATATTATTTTTGTAATAAGAAAAGAAAAACTCAAATAAAAGTTATTTGAAAAGTTAACCTCTACTGAAGAAATTATTTATAATAAAAGTGTCTTTCATATTGACACATGTTCCATATGATACATCTCACAGTCTTTAATACTCTCTAAAATGTTTCCAAATTCACTATGTCACTGGCATCTTGTAAAAAACCTGTAAAGTCTGCATATTACCCCTTGGCAAAGGAAGAATATGAAAATCAAGGAAGTTGCATCAATATATAGAACTGGACCTAGAATTCTAGTTTTCTAGCTGTTAATCCAGTGATTTTTCTGTTTTACATGGATATTAAAAAGATAATTTACAACTGAAATTAGTGAATTCTAACTGAATTCACAGTTTTCATTCAACAATAATGTTTACGCTATTCACTACTTTGAACAGAAAGGGTTAGCTACAGCTATCTCTTCAAGACACTCTGACTTCACAAAGCAATGTAAGCCTGGATAATGCTATGCTATCAGTGCTAGGGTCCAAAATAATTACAAAAACCACTACCCCTCCCTAGCCTCCATAGACCCGGAAAATAAGAGTAGAGTCTGATTATATTTCCCATCCCATCTTTCCCTTTGTCTCATTCTTTTGTTATTTCAACCAATGTTAATAGAGTCCTTGATAACTCATTTCTGCCAATGATCCTTACATCTCTGGGCTTAAGAAACTCAAATGTTTAGTTTGAGTATCTCCAAGGCTACCCCAAAGCACTGAGCCATGTGAAAATCAGTAGCTTAGGACAGTGGAAAGAGAGCAGACCTGGAAATCAAGAACATCTTCTGTTTATTATTATTATTGAAGTATAGTTGATTTACAATGCTGTGTTAGTTTCAGGGGTTAAGCAAATGATTCAGTTATATATATATCTATATCTATACTTTTTCAGATCTTTTCCATTATAGGTTATTACAAGATATTGAATATAGTCTCCTGTGCTATACAGTAGGACCTTATTGTTTATTTATTTTTATATATAGTAGTGTGTATCTGTTAATCCCAAGCTCTTAATTTATCCCTCCCCCTCCTTTTCCCTTAGTTAACCATAAGTTTGTTTTCTATGTCTGTGAGTCTTTTTCTGTTTTGTAAATAATTTCATTTGTATATTTTTAAAAATTCCACAAATAAGTGATATCATATGATATTGTCTTCCTCTGTCTGATTTACTTTACTTAGTATGATAATCTCTAGGCTCATCTATATTGCTGCAAATGGCATTAATTTATTCTTTTTATGGCTGAGTAATATTTCATTGTATATATACCCCACATCATCTTTAACCATTCATCTGTTGATAGACACCTAGATTGCTTCCATATCTTGGCTATTGTAGATAGTGCTACTATGAACATTGGGGTGCATGTATCTTTTTGAATTAGAGTTTTCTCCAGATGTATGCCCATGAGTGGGATTGCTGGATGATATGGTAATTCTATTTTTAGTTTTTTACAGAACCTCCTTGCTGTTCTCTATAGTGGCTGTACCAATTTAAAATCCCACCAACAGTGCAGGAGGGTTCCCTTTTCTCCACATCCTCTCCAGCATTTATTATTTGTAAACTTTTTTATCATGGCCATTCTGACTGGTGTGAGGTGATTCCTCATTGTAGTTTTGATTTGCATTTCTCTAATAATTAAGGATGTTGAGTGTCTTTTCATGTACCTGTTGGCCATCTGTATGTCTTCTTTGGAGAAATGTCCCTTTAGGTCTTCTGCCCATTTTTTGGTTGGGTTTTTTGTTTTTTTTGATATTGAGCTATATGAACTGTTTGTAAAAATATCTTCATTTAAATACTGCTACAGATACTTGTCATTTTCAGCAAGTCACACAATTTCTCTGATCTTCTGTTTCCTCCTCTGAAAATAGCAATGCCTACCTCATAGGAAAGTTGAGAACACTAAATACAATGGTATTGATTAAGTTCTTTTCAAAATGCCTGGCATATTGTAAACACTTGAAAAATAGTAACAGTAGTAGTTATTGTTGTTATCGTTAGTAGTAATTATTACTATATAATATATATTATTATTTTATAATATATTATTGTATTATAATATAGACTATATTATTATATCTAATAATAATATAGTAACTATTATTATTAAAATGCTTAGCTGAATATCTGGCTTTTCATTATAGGTACTCAATTAAGATTAGTTACTACATAAGAAGATGATGAAATAGCAAATGGCAAAAGACAGAGAATGATGCATATCTCTTTAAACCCCAAACACAATTTCTTAACAGGAGCAACTTAACTACTTTAATATTTCATCTCTATATATTAGCATTCATTTACTCATTTCCATGGCTATTTTTATCTCCCTTTTACATATGAAGAAATCTCTGGTTAGGCGAATGCAACACTGCCTGCTTGGAGGAGGTGAATCTTTTAAAAACACTAATTTCCTGTTCTTTAAATCCATGACAAATACATTACTGGACATTATCTGTCTGTCTATCATCTACATCTGTCTATCATCTATCTATCTATCTATCTATCTATCATCTATCTATCTAAGCTATCCATACATCTATTGGTTAAAACCATCTCCATGCAACTATACTCTCAGGGACTTATATTGTTGAATAACTGATTAACTGAGACTAACTGATTAAAAGCCTTGATTCTAGAGATTACTTTTTGCTCCCTGCTTTGATGAGATCAGCAACCAATCTTAATCAGGAAGTATTTTCTTAAAAATAAATACCAAGAAAACCAAACAGTGGAGCAATTCTATTCCATAACTATATCTGGAATTATAGGTTTTCCCTGTATTTGCAAATTTTGGCTGATTCAGTCATTTCTGTGCCTTTTTAAAAATGTGTATTTTTTCTAATTATGGAAAGAATTCAAATTTATTATAGAGAGCTTGAAGATTTCAGAAAAGCACATCAGGGTAGTATAAGTCACTCATAGTTCTAACCCAGAGTAAACAACCATCCACATTTTTTTGATTCACCTGTACAGGTTGTCTGAGTATATGTGGGTGTCTGCAGGTATACATATGTTTAAAAATAAAATTTATATTCATTGCCTCATAACAACTTTTGTTTTAACCTAATAATGCATGAAGATCATTTCTTCATGTTATTCAATAGTCTTCTGTGACCTCGGTTTTAATAATGGTTTGCCTGTGTGTTGTGGGAAGAAACCATGACTTACTCCACTAATTGTCTAGTGTAGGACATATAGTTTCCAATTTTAGATATTTGAAATGCTGAGATTCATATCCTTGTTTTTGATTGTAAGCTAGTACTTAGTTTTAATTGATGACTTAGAGGTAGATGTATTCAGGACTACCCCAATCTCCTGATGTCCTCTCAGGCACAATATTTAGATTTTCCAACTATGCTACTGCTGAATTTGGTGATCTTAAAAGGTTCCTTGGTACTTTCTTTCCTAAAGGGTCGACAGCAAAAAAGGTGAAACTTTGAGCGATGGCTCCTTTCTTGTACCCAGGGGTATATTATAAGGAGAAGCAAGAAACATCAAAGAAACGTGTTTACTTTATTCTTTGGTGATGGTTTTTCTCTCAGCATTCTTGGAGAAATCCATTCCTTTTCCTGTCTAAGTGACAGGGTTTCCTGTAGGAAACAGAACTACTCATGCAGATGAGAAGGCTGTAGTCAAGGCAGCCATAACAGGTGCCGCTAGCACAAAGCGGGTGGTAAGAACATATGTGAACTCTGTTAGAAAGAGCCACAGCAGTGAGTCAGAAGACTTTAATGAATCCAGATTTCAAGGCACAAGAGCCAACTGTGCAATAGAGCAGCCCTAGAGGCAGGACTAAAATCCTTAAACAGTCATTCCTGGATTATCAACTTTTCAGGGATTGGTGGTCAAACTAAGCATATATTAATATGTTTATAATTAATTATATTTAGCACAACTTCTCAGATATATTTGTTTGTTTAGTAATTTAATACTTGCATCATAAAATGTGTCATATTAAGCATGCAAATCATATCCAAAGTAATTCATTTCTTTAAAGAGTATAGACTATATAACCAGATATAAAAGAAAATATTTCAATATATTAAATTGTATATTATATGAATATGCATGTGAATGTATGTAAGTCTATAAAAACACATGTGCATAGGCATTTAACTCAGAATTTTCCAGTACCCAAACAAATAAGAGAAACAATTAGTGTATTAGTCTGAGTCCAATGAGGAGAGAAAGAAAGCACAGAGTAATTTTACCAGAGAGAGTTTAATATAAAGAATTTTTAATTCTACCTAGAGGTTGGAGTAAAAAGGCATTGGGTAGTAAGAAAAATAGAGAGCAACTAAAGAATAAAGGAATAGCATATATAAGGAGCAGACACTACCTTCTGGGCTGAGATAGAGCACTTAAGGAAGATACCTCCTTCTTCACCCCAGGGCTGAGATCCAGTCCTTGTGGAGAGGGCTGGTGTGGCTCTGTGGATGGTCAATGTGCTGCTGGCCATATGTCCTTTGGAAGTTGCCAGAAAATCTGTTCTCCAGCGTGCCCAGGAAAGATATACGTGGGAACATATCTCACCAGCCACAGCTTGAGAGGGATACAGAGGGAAGCTGCTGGTCAGTGGGTCCTTCTGGATGTCACACACTGGAGAAGTTGTACATGCTGAGATGTCTGGTGATGAGAAGCTGACCAATATAAAAAAGGACATTACATAGTTAGTGGCAAGAGTCTTGCTACAGTTGCTGGACACTAAGGAAGCCATGTGCCCTTCTTCAGGAGCCTGCTGAGAACCTGAAAGAACCTGAGAACAAGAAAGCAAAACCCTTCCCCCTGCAATGTCCCTCCAGTGCCCTCTATTGACAAAGCTTAATAATGTGCCAGTTGGCAAACGAAACATGTTTAAAGGGCCCACATCCATTTTTGCATAGCAGGCAATGAAGGGTGAATTTAGAGCTGAGAGGCGACAAATTGATAAACGGAAGAATCAGTTATCATATACACTTTGTCCACACAATAAAATCAGGCCAATTACCAAATTCTGAGACATTTTCTCAAGCATCCTCATATAAACCCCTTAAAGGAGATATTCTATGATGTAATAATATGATTTAAATGACAATATTCTAAACAAAACCCATGTTGAACTATATATATATATATATATATATATATATATATATATATATATATTTCTTACAGTATCTTTCTCAATATGTTCACACAAATTTATCCACAGTGTAATTATTCAACTCAAGTCTTATTCATATAATGTTTTAACTAAAGAATCTTAGCTATTGTCTGAGGTAGAAATATATATAAGTCTGGTTGAATTTTACCAACCATGTGATCAACAGGCCTGGTGTCTGTGTCAACAAGGATTGTGCCTTCACAATTATTTGTATTTCCAGTAACAAAGAATAGAGCACCATGATGGAACACAGAACAGGAGGAGCAAAAGGGCAAAACCATAAAAGGAAATTTAGCCCCCATGGTTAAAAATCTTTTGGAAAAAGCTTTTGTGTCCCTCAGTTCTGAGAAGTCAGAGTCTAGCAATATACAAAGGACATTACAAAGTAAGTGGTAAGAGTCTTGCTATTGTGCTTTATTACAGAGTTGGCAAACTTTATGTTGTCAAATAGAAAATACTTTAGCCTTGCAGGCCATACTGTCTCTGTTACAACTGCTCAACTCTGCTGTTGTAGTTCAAAAGCAGCCATAGACAATAGTAAACAAGTAAACAAGTTAGTTTACTATAGGTTGTTACCCTGCTTTTTGGGTAAGAGATACTATACAATTGTGTTAGTCTTCTGGGGTTTTCATGTTATACCTTGCCAATGCAGAAACAAGCCCATTCTTTCATTGATCTTGAACAGAGGTCAGCAAAATTCTTTTAGGAAAGGGTTAGGTACTAAATATCTTATAGTTTGTAAGCCGTATATTGTCCTTGTCACTTTTCTTCCTTTTCCTCATCCTTCTCCATCTTTTTCTTCTCAACAAATCCCTAAACATGTAAAAATCCTTCTCAGCTTGCAGGCCCTACAAAACAGACCATGGACTGTGGTTTTCCTACTCCTGATTGAGAAGAATTGTCTCAAAAGTTTTTCTTTTAAATATTAGAGATTTTGATGGCACACTTAAAGGGAGTAAGTTGCATCTGCAGTTTTTTGGTTGTTCCTCAGCATGCTGTGGCTATTTGAGCATAATTAGTTTTTTTAAAAAATTATTTATTTATTTATTTATTTATTTATTTATTTATTTATTTATTTATTTATTGTCTGTGTTGGGTCTCTGCTGCCGCACGCAGGCTTTCTCTAGTTGCAGCGAGTGGGGGCTATCCTTCATTCCGGTGCGTGGGCTTCTCATTGCAGTGGCTTCTCTTTTTGCAGAGCACAGGATCTAGGCATGCGGGCTTCAGTAGTTGTGGCACATGAGCTCAGTAGTTGTGGCTTGCAGGCTCTAGAGCACAGGCTCAGTAGTTGTGGCACATGGGCTTAGTTGTTCTGCAGCATGTGAGACCTTCTCGGACCAGGGAGTGAACCCATGTCCCCTGCATTGGCAGGCAGATTCTTAACCACTGTGCCACCAGGGAAGTCCCTGAGCATAATTGTTTTTTGCCTTGACCTTACTCTCTTATATATTCATAATTCAAGGTTCTCTCATGCTCCAATAAATACCTAATCTTTCTTGGGTTGCAGTTTGACATTACACAATATCTTTTAATCTTTTATTCCTTTCAAATTGTATGCCATTCTATAATTATTTGCCTGGCCCACTTAATTTAACATTTTATTGTAGATGTTGCCTTAAAGATATTTACCTCTGTTGAAGCAAAACATTTTCTTGCCTATCAAAAATGTTTGTCAGCATGCCTTTAAAGGTTTGTAATATACACTTTATTCCCCTTAGTAAGGTGGGTCAGTATTTGAGCTTGTGAACTACTTAACCGTGATGCCTTTACTGTGCCTGTGGGAAGCTGCACCAGAACAAACTGTATTTTCAGGCGAAGTTTAGCAGAGTGTAGAAAAGAAGAGTTCTAGAAGTTGCTTCTATGTCCATCCAGGCTACAGTTGCACTGTCCTTGAGGTAAGTTACTCAAAAGCTGATAAGAAAGAGGGTTGAGGGCTACTCAGAGACACTTGTAATACCAGACCCAAACCACATTCTCCTTGGAGCCACAAAGAATTCTTATTCTTGTGTTAGACTGAGTGTTAAGAGTCAAATGAAAATTATACAAGAATTCACATATTGGTTCAATGTAGTCCCACTTGTTTATTTTAGCTTTTGTTGCCTTTGCTTTTGGTGTTGAATCTAAAAATATCATTGCCAAGAACAACGTTACCCTTATGTTTTTTTCTAGGTGTTTTAGAGTTTTAGGTCTTAAATTTGAATCTTTAATTCATTTTGAGTTGATTTTTGTTTATGTTGTAAGGTAGGGATCCGGTTTTATTCTTTAGCATGTGGATGTCCAGTTTTCACAACACCATCTATTAGAGACTATCCTTTCCCCATTGTATATTCTTGGCTCTTTTTTCATAAATTAATTGACAATACATGCATAGGTTTATTTCTTGTCTCTCTATTCTGCTACAATATCATACTGCTTGATTTCTTTAGCTTTGTAATATAGCTTGAAGGAAGTGTGATGCCTCCAGCTTTGTTGTTTCTTCTCAGGATTGCTTTGGCTGTTCAGGGTCTCTTGTGGTTTCATACAAATTTTAGGATTGTTCTTCCTATTTCTGTGAAAAATGCCATTGGAATTTTGATAGGTGATTATAGCTGATAACACTGTATTGTATAATTGAAATTTTCTAAGAGAGTACAACCTGTGTTCTCTCTCTATATATATACACATATATATATATAATGATGAATGTGTTAATTAAGTAGATGGGAGGAATCTTTTCATAATGTATACATAAATCAAATCATCAGGATGTACACTTTATATGTCTTACAATTTTATTTGTCAGTTGTGCCTCAATAAAGCTGAAAAAAAATTCACAAGTCAGAAATTTCTATTATAACCTGGCTTTTTGCTGTTATTGTAAACTCAGAACAACTCAGTTACCTCCTCTCTTATTAGTTTCTTCATTTATGAAATTGCAGTTAAAATCCTTTACCTTGTTATAATGATTAAATAAGATAACATATACACAGCAAAGCACTCTATGTATAAAAATGATACCATTTATTAAACATCTGCCCTGTGCCAGGCATTTTTATGATCTATCCCCTGTAAAAAAAAACCCTACATTACCCAAGTATCATTTCCTTAAGAGTCTGATGAAGACAAAAACACATCAGCTAGTTTATTGCAAAGGATGTATACATATTAGTATTTAATGAATTATCCCTCTCAAGTCACATATTTATATATAAAAAGGATCTATAATTCTTTTATTTATTTATTTATTTATTTATGGCTGTGCTGGGTCTTCGTTTATGCTCATGGGCTTTCTCTAGTTGTGGCGAGCTGGGGCTACTCTTTGTTGTAGTGAGCAGGCTTATTGTGGTAGCTTCTCTTGTAGTGGAGCATGGGCTCTAGGTACGCGGGCTTCAGAAGTTGTGGTGCTTGGGCTCGGTAGTCATGGCTCATGGGGTCTACAGAGCAGGCTCAGTAGTTGTGGCTCATGGACTTAGTTGCTCAGAGGCATGTGAGATCTTCCCAGACCAGGGCTCGAACCCATGTCCCCTGCATTGGCAGGCAGATTCTTAACCACTGTGCCACCAGGGAAGCCCCTAGAATTCTGTTTAAATGAGCGTCTATTCAACAGAATTGAATTGATCATATTCAGTACATGGAACACCAGCATCAATCATTGTAAAGTATTATTTTTTATTTTGTTATTTTTATATGAATCACTCAATATCAACTTGATTTCCCCAATATCCACTTGATTCCCCTATCCCTCATATATACCCACCCCAATCTAATGTATGTATTGTATTTTCTTCCAATTGAGCTTCCACATATCTTTGTGGATATGTTTTTCTTTTGAAAAATGTAACTATTTTTTCATTAATGAGCTTTTAAAAAACACACTATATAATGTTATAAATTTAATTTGATTATTTCTTTTTAAAATTTGAACTTAGTACTTAGAGAAATCTATCTTTGCTTATATATTGAAATGTATTATCAGTTCTGAGGGCTACATGAAGCAACAGATGTGTATGTATATTGTTCATTTGTTCCCCTTCTTGGTAGACAGATAGACTAACTCAAACTCCTGACTACCATGAACAATGCTGCAATGAACATGCACTATGGTAGACTATGACTGTTCATCAACATTAACTGACCTTCTTGTGGAGAGCTATTCTTCTCCACTATGTTGAGCTTGGGACTTAGTCACGTGAATTACTTTGGTTGATGTGGTTGTTTGGAATGTGAGCAGAAGTGACACATATCACTTCCAGGTGGAGATATGTGTAGTATGTACTTTGCCTCTGCTGTGACCAATAATGTTCCAGATAATTCCTGCTCTGTCAGCCTGGGTCCTAGAGTCAGAGTGATTATGATCAGAGCCATCCTGCCATAGAGTGTACAAACAGCACAGATGAAAAATAAATGTCGCTATTATGAGCCAATAAGATTTGGAAAATATCTCTTACTATGACAAAACCTATCCTATTCTGACTGATATAAAAATTGGTGTCATGATTAGATGAGACTATAAAAATTTTCCCTTGAGGGAGGGTGAGGATACTTTGTTTGTAGAAAGGAGAATGAATCCAGTATTTGTGACCACACAGGTGAACTCTCACGGTCATTAGCACTGTTCCAAAATGTCGGTTTTCTTACTCTAGATGTAAGGTAGGATTGTATTTGTTAACCCATTTGGACTTGTATTCTTGTGGCTTGGTGTGGAAATTTCTTTGGCCTATTTACTCAGGAGCTGGACAGCTAAATTACAACCTACGTAACTTTTCACAGTGGATATACCAGGTTACCTTCCTTTAACAAAGTAAGAATCCTTCCAATTTATGATGTTCTAAGAAACACTTTACATATACACCTATCTTTTGTCAATCTTTTGGGTAAAATTTGGTATATTATTATTGCCTTCAGGATTCCTTTGAAGGCCTGTTCACTTAATCTTGATCATTTTGAATTACCTTCAATGAACTGTGTTGGTTTAATTTTTGGCCATTTAGGCACTGTGTTTCTTATAGTTTTCTTGCTGATTTTCTGGAATTCTTTGTATATTTTGGATGTTAAACTCTTGTCAGATTTTGATATTGCAAATATCTTCTCTCAGTCTGCCACCCATCTGTTAACATTGATAATGATGTTCATTAAACAAAAATCTTTTATTTTATGTAATTTCATTAGTTTTTCATTTCATGGCCTGTGATTTTGGAGTCTATTTAAAGAAATATTTCTCTAGTCCCAAACTAACAAAAATAATCTCCTACTTCAACGTGTATCATTTTATAATTTCACCTTTCTCATTTAGGTCTTTAATCTATTCAAGGTTTAATTTTTATGTAATATGTGAAGTGGGAAATATGACATGTTTTTCTTGGCATCGTTTTCTAAATAATTAATATCTTTCCCACCGATCTTTGATGCCACCTCTATCATATTGTAGAGTCTCATATTAAAGGATCTGTTTCTAGATTTTCTACCATATTCCATTATTCTCTTTGTTAACTCCATGCTAGGACCACACTGTTGATAAGTATGACTTGTTAGTTATTGGCCTAACCGTGTATTGGTTCACGGATGTCTATTTTTCCTTAAAAATTTTAGAATAAATTTGTTTAATTTCTCACTGTTACTTGTATTGGAACTACATTAAATGTATATGTCATTTGGTGGAGTTGACACGTTTACAATGCTGTCCTCTCCAAGAATGAAGTATACTTCTCTATTTATTGAAAATTTTTGGGAAAGGTGGGCAAAGTCATCTAAAAAAGTTTAAAATTTTTCTCCACAAAGTCTTGAGCACTTTTATTAGTTTCATTCCTAGACAATTTTTTTTTATTGCCATGCCATTTGCTGGTTATTACTGGTGACAAGGAATGTTACTGGTTTTGAGGACTTGATTTTGTCTCTAGTTACTTTGGTCAAATCTTATTAGTTCTAATGGTTTGTCTACTGATATTCTTTTTTGTTGTTGTTGTTCTTCAGGTATATAATATCATTTTTTATGTCTTAAAATTGGTAACCAATTTGTATTATCCCTTCTAATCTCTTTCTTTTTTTCCTTCTCTCTTTCTTTGCATGCCATTTTATTGTGTTGGTCAGGACTTCTAGCACCATGTTAAACAACTGAAAGGACAGCACATACCCTTTTCTTCTCCCAACCTAAAATGATATAAATTTAAAATTTCACGCTGTGTATGATGTTTGCTCTAGGCTTTGGCAAGCTATTATCATCATTATTTTTATCAAGTTAACAGTTTCCACTTCTCATTTTCTAAGAGGGTTTTAAAAATCAAAACAAAATGTCTTACATTTATCATATGATTTTTCTTTATATATTAAAATGACTGTAGAAATTGTCTTCTTTAATGCATTATGTAGTAAATTACATTTTGATTGATATTTAGCCATCTAAGAATTTCGGAAGCAAACCCTACTTGTCTTAATTTTTTTTTTAATTTTTTATTTTTTGGTACGCGGGCCTCTCACTGTTATGGCTTCTCCCGTTGTGGAGCACAGGCTCCAGATGCACAGGCTCAGTGGCCATGGATCACGGGCCTAGCTGCTCCTCAGCATGTGGGATCTTCCTGGACCGGGGCATGAATCCATGTCCCCTGCATCGGCAGGTGGACTCTCAACCTCTGTGCCACCAGGGAAGCCCTTGTCTTAATTTTTTTAAAGTATGCAATTAAATTTAATTAGCTAATCTAGGATTTTTGCATACATGTTTGTAAGTAAAATTGACCCAAATTTTCTTACTTTATTATGACTTTATGTGGTTTAAATATAGATGTTATATTAGCTCTTAAAATGGGTTGAATAACTTTTATTGCTTTTACATTTTCTGGAAAAAACTTGAGATATGATTGTTATCTGTTTCTTTAAAATTTAATGAACTCACTCATACAACTCTCTGAGTCTGAAATGTTTTGGGAGAGATTGTGGAAGATGGGAAGCTTTTAAAATGATTATCATCAATTTCTTTAATGATTTTGGTATATTAATATATTCTATTTCATTGTATGCCTATTTTGACATTTTCCATCTTTTTCAGGATATTTACTAATTTAATCTAGATTTTTTTTTGTCACGGACTTCTTGTAGGCTTTTAATGAATCTTTTGCTATTTTTCTATAAGTATGGATATAATCAGATGGTCAATGATAAAATTCAAATCCTAAGACTTCCCAATATCTATTTATGCCAGCATTTTCACTTGCATTATCAGCTATCCAGCAAGTTTGAATTGAGTTCTACTTCTTTTAAAGGAAACTGTTTTGATTTTGTTTTTAATTATAACCCCATATCCAGATGTTTCCAGTATACTTCTTTGGAGAGCAATTTTTAAAAATTGAAGTGTAACTGATTTACAATATTAGTTTCAGGTATACAATGCAGTGATTTGATATTTTTATATATTATACTCTATTTAAAGTTATTACAAAATAATGACTATATTTCCCAGTGCTGTACAATATATCCTTATTGGTTATTTATTTTATACATCGTAATTTGTGTCTCTTGCTCCCATATCCCTATCTCACTCCTCCCCCCTTCCCTCTCTCCACTAGTAAACACTAGTTTATTCTCTATGAGTCTGTCTCTGTTTTGCTACATACATTCCTTTGTTTTATTTTTCAGATTTAACACATAAGAGATAATCTAGAGTATTTGCCTTTCTCTGTCTGACTTATTTTGCTAAGCATAATACTCTCTCCACATTGTTGTAAATGGCAGAATTTCATTCTTTTCTCGGCTGAATAATATTCCATTGTGTGTATATATATATATATATATATATATATATATATATATATATATATATCCATTCATCCATTCATCTGTTGATGGACACTTAGGTTGCTTCCATATCTTGGCTATTGTAAATAATGCTACTGTGAACATTGGGGTGCAAGTATCTTTTTGAATTAGTGTTTTTGTTTTTGTCTTTGTTTGGATATATACCTAGGAGTGGAATTGCTGGATCATATGGTGGTTCTATTTCTAGTTTTTTTTAGGAACTTTCATACTGTTTCCATAGTGGCTGCACCAATTTAAAGTCCCACCAACAGAGTAGTAGGGTTCCCTTTTCTCCACATCCTTGCCAACATTTGTTATTTGTAGAGTTTTTGATAATAGCCATTTTGACAGGTGTGAGGTTATATCTCATTGTGATTTTGATTTGCATTTCTCTGATGATTAGTGATATTGAGCATTTTTACATCTGCCTGTTGGGCATCTGTATATCTTCTTTGGAAAAATGTCTATTCAGGTTTTGTGCCCATTTTTTAGTTGGGTTCTTTGGTTTTTTGTTTTGTTTTGTTTTGTTTGCAGTGCGTGGGCCTCTCACTGTTGTGGCCTCTCCCGTTGCGGAGCATAGGCTCCGGACACGCAGGCTCAGCAGCCATGGCTCACGGGCCCAACCACTCCGCAACATGTGGGATCTTCTCGGACCAGGGCATGAACCCGCGTCCCCTGCATCAGCAGGCAGACTCTCAAACACTGCACCACCAGGGAAGCCTGGTTCTTTGTTTTTTTGATATTGAGTTGTATGAGCCGTTTATATATTTTTGGATATTAACTCCTTATAGGTCATACCAGTTGCAAATAGTTTCTCCTATTCAGTAGGTTGTCTTTTTGTTTTGTCAATGGTTTCCTTTGCTGTGTAAAAGCTTTTAAACTTAATTACGTTCCATTTGTTTATTTTTGCTTTTATTTCTTTTGCCTTAGGAGACCAATCCAAAAAAATTATTGCTACAATTTAGAAAGAGTGTTCTGCCTATGTTTTCTTCTAGGAGTTTTGTGGTTTCAGGTCCTACATCCAGGTCTTCAATCCATTTTGAATTTATTTTTGTATATGGTGTGAGGAAATGCTCTAATCTCATTCTTTTACATCTAACTGTCCAGTTTTCCCAGTGTCACTTATAATTTCATCTAGATTTTTAAATGTAACTCAATATAGTTGTTCATAGTGTTTTTCATAACTCTAAGAAATCTCTTATTTAAATCTCTTTTTAATTGTTTATTTGCTTCTTTGCTCCTCCAAATCTGTCACATTACTTTTTGTATTATTATTCTTTTCAAAGAGCCAGCTCTTGGTTCAGTTAATAATGTATTTTCCCCCTCTTTTTCTTTATTTTCTTTATTTCATCAATTTCTAACATTTTATTACTTCCTTTTTATCTCGTTGGGTTTACTGATTTGTATTTTTTTTTCTTGAGTTGAATGCATAGATCATTTGTCTTTAATAAAATCTAGTTCACTGAACAACCCGATTTCTGCAAGATACAAGAACAAAGCAGTTTTATTATTTTTTTCAATTGCTTCTTTCAAACATTTTCTGCTGAGTCTCCCTTTCCCAGCCCTTAAGATGGTCTCAGGCAGCTCCCATCATTTCCTGGTCACTTTCAAGTATTAAAAAGTCCAGTCTTATTTAGTGTGGTTTAAAATTTAGTCTCACATCAATCTGGTGTTCACCTTCTTGATAGCCTTGATGTTGGTCAGGCTACAGTCTGAGTGGGGGGAAGGTCTGTTGCCTTTTCACTTCTCCCTCATTATTATTTTAATTCTAGTTTCTCTAGTGTTAGAAAATGGAAGGAGAGATTAGAGAAAAGGTTAGAAATGAAAATAAATGCTTTTTACTTATATGACATTGTCTTAACCTTCTCTTGGCTGGTGGTTCCTTCTAGGGTACAAGGGTCTAAATGTAGGCTCTCTCATAGGGTACCTCTGTGTGTTTTTCAGAAGCTCTGAAGGACTCTTCCCGCTGCTCTGGTTCCGGTCAGGGATACTTGCTCTGCTATGACATAGTCCAACCCTTCCCAACTGTGCTCTCAAAAATACACCCCACAACTTCTTGCTGGAGGACTCTTTGCCTTGGCATCTAGCCCTTTTGAGCAACACAGTTAATGCCCATCTACTTTCCCTTGTGTTCACATGGCTTATGGGACACTCATACATTGTACAACTTTGTCCACTGCGGCCTTCTTTCAATATCCTGGACTGTCCCTTTTAACATCCTGGCTGTTTCCTTTCTGTCATATGTCTTTTTTATTGGTTAATGGATTTAGAGTTACACATTTTCCCCTAGGTACTGTTTTAGCTACTTACAAATACTGGCATGTATTGAATAGTATTGGGTTAGCCAAAAAATTCGTTTAGGTTCTTCATAACATCACACAGAAAAATCCGAATGAACTTTTTGGCCAGCCCTATATTTTATTGCCATTCTGCTCAAATCGTTTTGAAATTTCCTTCATGATTTTCCCTTTACCAAAGAGTAAGTTTGTAGTATTTAACTATCATATAGATTTTTAAAGTTCATTTTAAATTAATTTTTAATTTCATTATACTTTGGTAATTTGTAGAAATATAATCCGTGTGATTTTGGCTCTAGATGTCATAACACAAGTGATTGACTCCAATATGTACATCTCAGACACCACGGGCTGGCACAAGGGAAAATGACCTGGGTCAGGGAATTTTTGTATATGGTGCTGACTCTATTGCTTATAACAGGAGAGTGTAATTAACCAGAAATCTATAATTCAAACTTTTTCCATGTGGAAGAATAGGGAATCCGAAGTTGACAAGAGAAGCAAGACTAGAGGATATGGAAAGAAAGCTTCCTCACAGAGTCCTCTCACCATATTAGTTTTCCCCCTTTTGGGGGTATATTTTGAGAATATTCAATGTTCAAGGCATTACAGTAGGTCTTTGGGGGATTCCAATTGAATCTGTAATTGGGGACTGTGTCAGAGACTGGCTAGATGCTCACCAAAGGCATTTCCTCTTCTTTCTGTGCACACTGCAAACCTACCATCCCAGCTCACTTGTACTAGGGTGAAGCCATGCAACCACTCCTCATGAATGAGACCAAGGCTGTCTAGAGTGAGTACAGCTTCTCTGTGCTCTTTTTGTTTCCTTGCTACCAGACAGATTCAGAGTCTTAAGTGGACGATCCCAAGGCCTTAGTAGATGGCACAGCCACCAGATGGAAGGAGCAGCCTGGAAAATTATGTGATTGAGAAAATCAGTCTATTTCTCCACCCCCTCCATCCTATCCTTACTGAATCACACTGGATTGTGATACAAGCCACAAATCAGTATTCATTTTGTTAAACCACTGAGATCATGAGATTGTTTAGCACAACAGCTAACATTTACTCTTCCTAATATAAGGAATTCATGGACTGGTAGAAAAAAATAAGATGAATATAGAAAATTGCAATATAAATTGGAAAGTGAGATGCACCATGTAAGAGATGAAGAAATTCTGTTCCTTTGGGAGAATCAAAGATTTTATTGGAGGAGATGATAGCTGAGCCAGGTAATAAAACTTTAGATAAGATGTAGGTACTTGGAAATGAGAGAAGCAGAGAGTGGATAATTATTTCAGAGGTAAAAATAAAAGAATAGAGAGGGGAATTGGGAGGTATGAATAGATTACATATCATATGTTAGTCTGGATGGCAAGAAAGGTATATAATGGGAGGAAGGTGAGAAGTAAGATTGGGAAGATAGAATTCTGAATTCCAGTCAAAGAGCTAGAATTTTATTCTCTATGTTTTTGTTTGTTTGTTTCATTTTTAGTACAGAGGAATAGGAAAAAGTAGTTTGAAATGATGTTTCTGATGACCCAGTTGATCTAAAATATGACACAAATGAACTTATCTATGAAACAGAAACAGACTCACAGACACAGAGAACAGACTTGTGGTTGCCAAGGAGGAGGGGTTGGGGGAGGGATGGATTGGGAGTTTGGGATTAGTAGATGCAAACTATTATATATAGAATGGATAAACAACAAGGTCCAACTGTGTAGCACAGGGAATTATATTCAATATCCTGTGATAAAACATAATGGAAAAGAATATGAAAAAGAATGTGTATATATGTATAACTGAATCACTTTGTTGTACAGTAGAAATTAACACAACATTGTAAATCAGCTATACTTCAATTAAAAATTTTAAAAATAAAAAAAAATGACCCATTTGAATGTTGAGCTCAGTAGCAACCTATCCCATTGTTGCAATAAAATCCCTAATGATAAAAATGCCGAATAATAGAGTAGAAGACACAGAGAAAAGTTTGTATAAGATGGAGTTAGAGAAGAGATAGAAGCCAGATCATAGCGTTACATTTAGGAGGGTGGATTTTCTTCTAAGTTCCATGGGACGTCATCAGAGGGTTTCATGCAGAAGAATGTTATCGTTTGATTTGTGTGTTTAAAAGACCGTGACTGACTGCTGTGTGGAGAATGGACAGTGGGTGGGTAGGAGTAGAAGCAGGGCACCAATTAGGAGGTGATGACTGAAATGGAGCAGGTCCTCTCAAAGCATTTGAAATCCTAGTTTCAGTATGTTCATTTGGGGAGAGCAATGCATTTGTAGGTCAAGGCAAGAAGTTAGAAGAGAAATTCATTTTTGCAATGCGTCAAAGTAGAAGTACAAAAACAAATAGCCAACCAAATGAATAAATGAATTTATAAATAATCAAAACAGAGTAATAGCAGAAATAAAGCACTAAACAGTCTTTCTTAGTAATAGAAGGTAGATCAAAAACATCTCAGAAAAACTGACTCTGATCACCCTTTCATCTAGCCCACACTTCCATATCTCATTTGCCCTGCTTTATTTTTCTTTAGAGCATACATCTCCACCTAAGATAATATAACCTTTTTGGGTTTTTTTTTTTTTTTTTACTAGTTTATTGCTAATCTCTCAAGCTCCTTAAAACTAAGTGCCAAGAGGACAGGAAATTCATTTTTTCACCATTGTATCTCCCATACTTAGAACAGTGCTTGGGAGAGATAAAGTAGTATTTGTTGAAACAATGAATGATAACTGACTATTCACAGTAATGTGTTTGTTTTCCAGGGCAAAATATACTGCTGTGTTGGAAATCTTGAAGGCTCAGGAAAGCTAGAGTCACATTTAAGAGTTATTTTTATATTACATTACATTATTTTTAAGAGTAACTATTTTACAGTTATTCTTAAATAGAGGAGCCCAGCATGGAATAATGGGAAAAGCATGTCCTTTGGAATTGCAGAGTGCATTCAAACCCTGGCTTCTTCTTATGGTTACCAGGGGCGAAGGGTGGGGGGAAGAGATGGTTATGGAGTTTGGGATTGACATGCACACACTGCTATATTAAAAATGGATAACCAATGAGGACCTACTGTATAGCACAGGGAACTCTGCTCAGTAATATGTAATGGCCTAGGTGGGAAAAGAATTTGAAAAAGAATAGATACAGGTATATGTGTAGCTGAGTCTCTTTGCTGTACACCTGAAACTATCACAGCATTGTTAATCAATTGTACTCCAATATAAAATAAAAAGTTATT
Organism: Mesoplodon mirus; assembly: GCF_964341445.2. Taxonomy (NCBI): domain Eukaryota; kingdom Metazoa; phylum Chordata; class Mammalia; order Artiodactyla; family Ziphiidae; genus Mesoplodon; species Mesoplodon mirus. Next base: position 30,402,943 of record NC_138983.1, on the reverse strand, counting down.
AACAAAATCCTGGCTTCTTCTGTTTCTAGCTCCTAATCCTGGGCATGTGACTCACTTTCCTGAACCTCATTCCTCACCTGTAAAAAGGTACAGTGACTCTTACCATGATCTAATGTATATAAAGCATAATACCTGGGTAATACCTCCAATCTTCATTTTTAGAAATCATCTTTAATTCGGTGAAAGGAATGTTTATTTTTCTAGACTTCTTAATTTTTGTAGAATTCTTTTTTAGAATTCACATTTCATATCCTGAAAATTTGGCTCTAACTTGTATATTTTTATACCCTCCATCCTCATCCTATTAAAATAAATAATTTAATCCTTCTTCCCTTTGCTTTTCTAGAATCTTGTTTCCTACCTACTCTACCACACTGAGCCACTGAAAACTTGTTTAACTGCACAGCGTTGCCTAGCAATGTCATGCTTCTCTCATGATATCACTCTGGGATACGGTAACTGGACTCCTGCTACTAATTCTTCCATCTTCATATCTCTATATATCCAGTCTTTTAATAACCATTAGAAGGGACATTCTGCTTTTATTAGCTAAAGGTCTTATAGAAGAGTCACCATTGTTATTCATTCTAACAGGATTAAGCTGAACTGTTTCTCTCTCTTTTCCCTAAATCACGCAGGTTCTGTGTTTAAAAGGTCAATTACATTTATTTCAAATTGTTCAGACAAACATTTCCTGTGCATCCTGAAAATAAAATGGCCCAATGAATGGTCTCTTGAGAACATTTTATTTGTTAGTTTTAAATATGTATCTGGCAATGAAATGTTTCCTCCCCAACCTTAGGGCTGTGTTGAAAGTGATATTGAGCATATGCTGGGGTCTGAAATGGAATCCATAGCCCAGGAAGCTGACACCAGGAGTGCTGTAGGTGAGGTGACCTGGCCCTGTTATTGTATCCTTCACCACTAAGTGATCATCTTGGCCATGCTATGAGTTTGCAAGTATTAAACAGAAAAAGTAACAGCCCACTCACAGTGCTACATCATGGAACATTGGAGGTGGGCCAGATGTAATAAGTATAATTGGAAAGAGAAGTCATTTCAAATCACCAATCTGTAAATGACAAGGCGATCTCAAAGAACCAATCCATGGTCAGCTTGTTTTTAGAAATCCTCAGTGCAAGAATATTCAGAGGTAATAAAATAATTTGGAGAGTTTCCTCGTGTGTGGAAATGAGATTTGATCTCTTACCAATGGCTTCCACAATGCCCTCAGAGGCCTAAGCTCTCACCTATAGAGTCAGGAATCAGACCTAGGCCTGCCCACTGCATACGTTTAACCGCTACATTAGACTGCATGGGTTACAAACTCAAATGTCAGCTGGGCTAGTCAGGTAGATGGGTCACACTGGAGAGTGTGACTGTTTAAAAGGTCAACTACTACTTAGTTCTAGGAGTGTACTGCCTACAGGAATGCAGACACAGAGAAGCCAGATCATCTTCTTTAAGAGAATCTGGTTATCTGAATTTTACAGTGAAATGTCTTGATTTTATAAGTGTTGACAGTCCAGTAAAACAATTCTGTCAGACACATCTTTGGGACAGATGCAGCAGAGGGTCCAGTAGTCTGTGACTTTTGTGTACAGTCTCTGCTATTTGTGGGCATAGGCTGAATGCAATAAAAATTACTCATTGGGTCCCATGGGCTCTTCAGGGAAAGCACAGCGATGTTCTGGGTGAGAGGCTACAGGTCGAAGGTCATTTAACAAAACACACTTTCAAATGGAGAAAATACAAATACTCCCTTTATATAGTTACTCCTCCTCCACAAGAGGGAAAGAATAAGTTCTCAGAGAAGAGAATAAGGAAAGAGGAAGGAAGAAGAAGTGGCAGGGGGAGGTGAGAGAAAGTGACAAAGAAGATCTGGCAGCAGCAGCCTGTGGTTGGATTCCATTCTCCTGTTCTGTCAGGGAGGGTGACCCCCTGCCTATCACTAAGCCAAGTTAAATTCTGCTCTGGCCTTGATCAGCCTGGAAGTCTAGAACTCCTTTCAATAAAACACTGTCACCTTGGGCTTCAATTTTTGGTAATCTCATTACCACTATGAAGGAAAACTATAACCCAATGTCAGTGATATTCATTCTCTTTTCTCTGCCCCTGCTGGAATCTGGTCCTGGCTTGGCTACTGCATCCCCCATTTCCCTTGAGAGAAGGAGATAAAGGGACCTTTGCTATAAGCAGGGAGTTCCAGGGAGATCTTGCATTAATTAGGAGAGATCCATCCCTGCACTTAAATATTGTTGGAATACTTTCAATTTGATAACTGGAGTCAAAATCTGAGCCTCCTTAGTCAATGTGGTGAAGGAAGTACCCTGTAAAAATGTATCCTTGGGGCAGTGCTCTGAGCATCTCATTCCTCCATCCTCATGGCACCCACTCAGGCCCAGGAATACATCTTTGGTTCAAGTGATGGGGTTGATGAATGTCTGCAAAGTAAAAATGTATAATCCTTCCTAAGAGGTTTGTCATTTCACAGGTTTGAAGATGAGAGTAACTGGTTTCAGAACCCAAGAGAATGAAGCTACAATTCTTGGGACAGGACTTTGTTTAGTAGAGAGAGCAGCAGACAGCCCTGGAGATGATCCAGGCAGTGTGGAAAAGTCATGGTGGTAAAAATTTAAAGTCTGGGAACAAGAGATTCCCATCAGTGAGCTCAGTCCCATACTCTGGATCAAGAATATCATTGTGTGACCTTTAAATCTAGGTGATGTTGTAAGGGCAAGAAAGTGTGTTGTTGACAAGACTGGGAGCAGGGAAAATGGAGACATGACTATGGTACTAGAATCTAGTTACTGGGTATAGGGCTCAAGGCTGATGTGAGGCTGAGCCTCTGAGCTCTTTAAGTTGCCTAGACCATTGCATAATGGAGGTGTGATAGGCAGAATAATGGCTCCTCAATATGTCTGTTCCCTAATCCCCCAAACCTGTGGATATGTTACATGGCAAAGGCACTTCCAAGATGCGATTAAGTTAAGGATCTTGAGGTGGGGAGATTTTCCTGGATTATCCAGTTGGACCCAATGTAATTACATGGGTCCTTATAAGAGGGAAACAAGAGTGTTAGAGTCAGAGGAAACTTGAATATGCTCTGTTGCTGGCCTTGAAAATGAAGGAAGGGTCCATTAGCCAAGGAATGTAGAAAGCCTATAGAAACTGAAACAAACAAACAAACAAACAAAAAGTATCCTCTGGAGCTTCCAAAAGGAATGCAGTCCTGCCACCAATTTGATTTTAGCCCTGTGTGACATATTTTGGACTTCTGACCTATAGAGCTCTAAGATAAAACATTTGTGTTGTTTTAAACCACTGTATTTGTAGTAGTTTCTTACAGTAGCAACTGGAAACTAAGACAGTGGGCAAACATGTTTTGCTTTAAAAGACAAAAACCTCACCAACTTAAAATCCAATTCAGTATGAAAATGTGTATTTCTGATGTCTTAACAAACAAACTGGAAGCTCTGCCAAAGGTGGCTTGTATTTGTCCTGAAAAGAGTCCATTGAAGCTATATAATGCTGAGGCCTTTGGATGAGCATAGCCTCTCAAGTTCACCATGGTTTCCACCACACCTGCCATCAGTTATGTAACATCCCTCTCCATTTTTATACCCTATGTATGGCTTTGGCTCCTTGAGTTCCTTGCCTGGGCCATTGTAAATCACCCATTCTGCCAAGCAGGAAAATTGGCTCCAGAGATTGGAGCTAGACTGAATTTGCAGGTTGGTGTTAAGTAGGCCCAGCTGTCTCCGGTGGAGAACTTAAGGGAGACCTAAGTGATCATCTGTAGAATGTCAGGCAATAGGAAGTTTGCTTGGTTTCTTTTAAAAAAAATCAAGTTGGGTAGGCACCTGCGAATTCCCCCTCCTTTTCACATTGGTCTTGTCAGAAGCTCATCAAGCTCAGTGAGCTCACCTCATAAAGCCAGCTCGTCCTGTGGAAGAATCCCAGAAATGCTGTTTCCATGGAGTTCTGCCCCCAGCTGTCCCCCGAGAGAGGCAGAGGACCCAGCCCTTGTTGTCAGCAGCTCTGATGGCAGGTGCACGGAGACCTCATGGTAATGGGCATGGGGCAGTGACGTAGCTGACAGAGGTGGCTCTTGCTGTGAAATGAGGGGGCTTTTGTCACTTTCCCAGAGGGCCTCATTTACTATAGATGAGTAACTTGGTACAGACCTATCAGCCCTATACGGTGTTGTTTTCCTATTACCCTGCGTGGAAATACGTGGGGAGCATTTGCTCTGCTCTGTCTAGCATAATGGTGTCATGGTGAGTTTCCCAGGATTTTATTGGCACTGATGCAAAATAGCTGTTTTTTTTTCCTCCAGTGCTATAATTTTCCATGTTCTGATCCTGCAATCATAGCACCATTTGGGTTAACTCAATAGCTTTGTCGCTTTGGTAAAGACAGCCCACACATAATGGTAATTTAAAAAATCATACAGTTTTAATAATTGAGTGACTAAGAACCAAAGTGTCTGATACAGGAAGCTCATAATATTTTGTAATGTGATTTTGAAAAGATAATAGAAGGTAGAGAAATGAATCTGACAAGGAAATGACAACACTTCCTTAAAGTACTGCTATTAAGTGAGCATGACAAGCCCAGCTGGTTACTTACAACGTTCAGCAAAGAATGGGATCTTTCCTAGCTGCTGCCAGGGGCAACTCGCGCGCAGTAAGAGGAATGTTGCAGCCAGTTTTTCTTTCCTCTTTCCTGCTGCCTTTTCTCCTAAGGATCATTTTACTACTCTCTCACCCCTCCCTGTTCCTGACAGACCTGGTGGAGCTAGGGAACACCAGAACCTGCTGCATTTTAAGCTTTCTCTAATTTTTCCTGCTTGGAGCAGTGGTTTTTAAATTGTTTTGTTTTGTTTTTCCCCAAAGCACTTGAATACTAGAATCCATTCTTCAGGAGAACTTTTTCTTGGAAGTTCAATGTATAATATGCGTAAAAGCAGCACACTCAGATTGAAGAGTCAGAGAGGCAGAATGGATCCTGATAATTCCAGCTTTCCCTTCTCTCTACGGTTCACAGGGACACAGGGAAAAATATTTGAAACCCATTGGCTTGGAGCTTGCTGAGAACCCATGAAAATGCTTTGAAATATTTCCAAAGTTTGTTTCAAGTTAAGGTTATAGAATTTCTAATTCAACTGTGCTTCTAAAGTTTCTATGAATTGAACACACTCTGTGGGTAAGGCTCAGAGGGCCTCATTTAGATTAAAAGGGCATTTCTTTTATTTTGTTGGTAAATGCTTTGTGTGGTAAATTTGAGGAAGTCTTAGAATTTGAAAACTTCTCCTCAGTGTTCTGTAGTATCGTAATTTGTCTAAAATAATTCCCTTCAGACAAAAGAAATGCTTGTGAGAATTCCAGTTTCCTAGGTACTTGGTTTTCTCTTTAGTATTGCTTTCTTATCCCTAGAGTATTATATGAAATGGTTTCTACTTTTGCTTGCTCACTCAGAGATTCTGGAAGGTTGATGTTTGGCTATTCTTCCTCAAAGCATCATACCCTTCAGGGCTTTCTATGTCAAGTAACCAAAAAGGGTAAAAATGGCACCCAGGTCATGTAGCCTCAAGTCTCAGGTCTTCTGCTTTCAGATGAGGCTATGAAAGCTCCAAGAGGCCAACTGATTTTCTAATGACATATGTTATTCTTTTTTGGTTTCTAATGTGTCAATTAAAATATAAGTGTACTCCTGCAGGAGATTTGCAAAGCTCTAGGTGAGACAGTCTCCACTTTGATCAAGGAGTTATGAAGGTACAGAGATAAGTTGAAGTTCATCCCAGGTCATTGGTCACCAAGTAGGCAGTGCAGATTTATCTGACATCAAAACCAACCTTCAGTTTGCCTAGTATTTTGCTATATTCATAGGCTACTTTGGCATTGTATAGATAGCTTAGATGAAGTCTCCTTGGAGGGGACAGCTCACTGTAAAATTAAAGAAAACAGCCAAATGTGTTATTCTTGATGCCAGGATCAAATTCAGAAAGTAACCTTAAGGCAATCTCAACCCTTCAGGGACTCAGTTGTTTTCCAAGGAAAAATCATTTCAGCTGTGTAGGTTACTTTAGCGAAAGAATGGTGCTAATAGAAGAATTGCCTTTCTTACTTCAATGTTGTGGACAGTAAGTGGCCAATTTACTCAGATCTGAGGGCTGTGAGCTTAGACAGGTGGTTTTGGATGCCCAGCCCAACTCAAAGTCATGAGAGTAAATCAGAGCAGATGGTGGTGTTTGGTGTCACTGTCTAAATTGTAGTTACGATTGCCAGACATTTAGGCACACAGTAGGGAGGAGAAAGTTCCTATTCTGCTGCAAGCCTAAGCAGTCTTTTTTATTCCCCTCTCATTCAGTAATTCTCTCTCTTAAACTGACTGTTTCAGATCAGCCTATAGATACTTCCAAACCATTGTCCTTTTTTTGTACCTCTTAAATAATGTTCCATATGGACTTAAAATTCCACTCTCTGTAAATACTTACATGGTTACTTTTTATGGAGATTGGAGTCAAGTTTAGAATATTCCTCTATTTAGAATATTATTTCCCATTTCCACTCATCTAAACCTGTAACAGAATTCCCAAGGACTGCTATCTCTCTCCATAAGAGAATTCTACCTCTGTACTCCACTGACAGCAGACTTGACTTATAAATTGCTTTGTCTGATGAAATGTGAATGAAAATTATCTAAGTCATTTCTTTTTTAAAAAAACTTTTATATTTTTATACAATTTTAAAAGTTACTTTCCATTTACAGTTATTATAAAATACTGGCTATTTATTCCCTGTCTTATGCAATACATCCTTGAGCCTATCTTACATTCAATAGTTTGTACCTCCTATTCCTTCCACCCCTATATGACCTCTCCCCACCACCCTGCCCCACTGGTAACCACTAACTTGTTCTCTATATCTGTGGATCTGCTTCTTTTTTATTATACTCACCAGTTTGTTGTATTTCTTAGATTAAGTCACTTCTGACTTAAGAGCCATTGCATGGTCCCATCAATTACTCTTTTTTTCCTCTGCTATCAATCAGGTATGTTCCAAATAGGGCATGTTCTGTCAAACTAGTTGCAGAATAAAAAAAGATGCACAGTTGAACCACAACAGACATGAAATACAAGAAGAAAAAGAAATTGTTGAGATCTTGGGATTGGTTGTTACCATAGCATATCCTAGCATAATCTAGCTAATGCTCTTGTTCATCATTCAAAGCTTAATTCAATGTCATCTCTTCCATGAAATCTCTTACCCTTGTAATATGATAGTCCTGGATTTGAATCCTAAATTTACTACTTTATAAGTAACATGACATTAGAAAAGTTATTTAATCTTCCTAAGGTTCAGTTACTTTACCTGAAAATAAGGAAAATGCTAATACTACAAGGATTATCACAAGGCTTATAATAATTCATGCAAAGTTCTTACCAATCAGTAATTGTTAACTATTATTATTTATCTTTTAGCTTTCCATTTATTCTTAGTAGCTGGCATGTTGCCTTGTATTTAGGAAATGTTCAATAATTTCTTGAATAAATATATGAATAACACATACCTATTAATATTATTTTACTTTTTTCTTAAGAATCAAGAGTAGATAAACTATTCAGCCTATGCTGGAATATTTCTTGGGCCAGACAGCTTTAGAAGAGAAGAGCATAGTTTTCATTTACAAGTCACCTTGAGTTCTTGAGAAGCCAGAGTAGAAAACAGAAGAGGATTTCCTAGTCTCCCATTTGACAGAAAATACTTGAGATTCTCTTTGGGGTTGAATGAGGCATATTCTTTTGCTCATATACTTTTTTTTTTTTTTTGCGGTATGCGGGCCTCTCACTGTTGTGGCCTCTCCCATTGTGGAGCACAGGCTCCAGACGCGCAGCCTCAGTGGCCATGGCTCACAAGCCCAGCCGCTCCGCAGCATGTGGGATCTTCCCGGACCGGGGCACAAACCCGTGTCCCCTGCATCGGCAGGCGGACTCTCAACCACTGCGCCACCAGGGAAACCCCTGCTTGTATACTTTCGCTTGGGTGTCTTCTGCCACTCTTTACCAGAACGTTCTATATGAGTGAGCTAAATAATTGTTATAGATTATATTCTTACAATTATCAAAGAGAAAGGATGATTATAAAATAATATAATGTAAGGATGGATTTTATTGCTCCCTAAATTCTTGTATAGAATGTTCTCATTTCATATAAGGAGCACTCATGCTGCTTTTATACTTACACTTTAGGGTAATTTCCTTTTGCTATTCAGAATTAATTCTTGTTTTTAATGGCTCCCCAGAGTCTTCCTTTTCTAACAGTTGCTCACCCATCTGTGCATTCATATGCCTTTCTGTAGTTGTGGTTTCCAAGCACAGAAAAAAATTTGTCCCCAATGGTACTAACTGTACAACAGATAAAATAAATAAACTTCTTAGTGATTATATCCTGTGAACAACACAGGTCAGGAGATAAAAGAAAACAGGAAAGAGATTAATAATTAAGAGTCTAATCACCTAAGTCTAGATCAGTTTTGTTTCCCCCAAGTTATATACTAAGTTCTTTGGATACTTCCTTTGTATGCCTCAGAGAACTGAGCTAGAAAGATAAAAATCATTTCGTCAATTATTTGTTGATTTACTGATTAAGATTTTGCTCAAATGATGAGTCTTACTCCTCAACACTACTACTAAGTCATATGTGCAAAGCCAAGCGCTAACTTTTATAGCATAGAGTATCAGTGTGGTGGAAATTAAGTGGTCTGAATAGCTACTATGGAGCCAGGTACCAGGCAAAGTCTATGTCTTAAGGAATTTGGCAGTGACAAGGAACCAAGACCAGTTGCCCTACAACTTGGTAAGGGCATCGTAGACTTAGATATAAGCTACAGAAGGGGCACAGAAGAGTGGGGGATTGCCTTGAACAAATCAGAGAAGTCTCTGCATAGGAGTTTTCTTTAAGCCTGACTGGAAGAACTAGTCATTATATGGCAAAAGGATAATGTGAAAGGATAAGAGCTCTGATATCAGAATATGGGGGATAAAACAGTAACAGTAACATGTGTTTGGAAAACTACATAACTTAAAGCTTTTGTTTTGAGAGGGTTTGGTTGGGAGAGAACTGGAAAAGATCTCGTTACATGGACCGAAAGGTATTTTGTAACTTGCTTTTTCTTTTTTGCTGTACGCGGGCCTCTCACTGTTGTGGCCTCTCCCGTTGCAGAGCACAGGCTCCAGACATGCAGGCTCAGCATCCATGGCTCATGGGCCCAGCCGCTCCACGGCATGTGGGATTCTCCCAGACCGGGGCACGAACCTGTGTCCCTTGCATCGGCAGGCGGACTCTCAACCACTGCGCCACCAGGGAAGCCCCGGTATTTTGTAACTTTTGAAGTGCAATTTCAAGGTGGCAGATAGGAATAGATGAAGAGAGCTGGCATTCTAGGTCAGGCAGAATGGAGGGAGGGGATCAGAGTGTAGGCCAAAGATAAAGAATAAGCATGAGGTTGTGTTGAGTGGATATGGGGTTTGACTGAGTCTCCTGAGACCAACCAAAATCTCACTTGTCCTAAACTGGCCCCCATGGTAAATGCAGGTGGATTTAAAAGCCGCTTGAAGACAGGTCCAAAAATGTATCTTATTCATTTCCATAGACTACGACATGCTTGTGCTCATACTCAGTGACTGCTCAGAAAGGGAAAAATTTGATCAATCTTTTAATTTTTTCTGCTTTGTTCATTCAATCCTGCCTATCAAACACACTTATCAATTTTACTCCCTCTTGCTTTGATTCACACTGATGATAGCTAACAATCACAGAATGTCAGTTATGGACCCGGCTCTATTCTAAGTGCTGTGTACGTGTTACCTCATGACACATACACAATGAAGAAGGTAGTGTTGCCTCTGCATTACCTCAAAATGACCCTATAAGGAAGCTGGTGTTGCATTTGGGTTTCCTCATTAAAGACTCTATGAGTGAGGTAATAGAAATAAAGATGTCTGAGGCACATCAAGCCAATTTCCCAGTTGGAGGAAGTGGGATTTGAACCCAAGCATGCTGAATCCAAAGTCTTAGCATTTAGCCACCACACTCTACTGGTTCTCAAAGACAGCAAACATGTATTTATGTACAGTCGGCTTTATGATAACCCTCTTAAATCTGTGGTTCTTAGCAATGTGTTGCACTGTTTCTGAAAAGAAATGAATGGAACAGCAGAGTGAGTGGAAGGAACACCTGTTTGGGATCAGTCTGGACTCCACATTGTGTTAGCTGTATAGCCTTTGGTAAGATACTTGACTTCTTTGCAACTTTCCCATAGTTCTTCATTTGTAGAATGGGAACGGAAACTTACACACCGCAGGGTTGGTATGAAGATTATGACTAAGCCAGGTAAATTTTTCTGGCATATGGTGAGTTCTCCATAAACCTTAGCCATTAGAATTAATTGTTTTCATAAATGCAGTGACCACCTGCTTCTCTTGCATCTCTAGGCTTGGATACTTTTGAGAACAGATTAGATACTAAATAAAGCCTGGCTGACTAGTTGACTGGTATTTTTTGCCTTGCTTGGGGGAAGACATCTCAGAACAATATGTTACTATTAGTCATTTTTCTCCAATTTGTACACAGTCTCTTTAATAATGATTTGCATTTGCATGGCCCTATTAACCAGAGTCAGTTTTACTAATATTGATGATGTTTGCAAATACCTGTCTTATGGCAGGATTATGTTTTCCATTAAAATTTGTCAGATTAAAAAAATGACTGATCTAACAGAAAAACCAAGACTAGAATATTCATATTCCACAGTGACTGGATGCTTTTTTAGATGGTCCACTGTTTGAAAATCCCAATACCTTTTCCCTTCTCATGACTGTTCCCAACTGAAGTCCATTGCTGACATCAAAGGCACTGATGACGTGAATTATTTGTGTATTTGTCATGCTTCTGCTTTAGTCTCAGAGTAGGTTGATGATTTGCACTAGCTTTTTATCTGTCTGTTGAAAATCCTCTAGATCTGGTAGGTAACAGAAGACATGTATTTAGGTCTCAAATAGTATAATTTTAAATAAACTCTTTGGCAAGTAGCAAGTCACACTATTGACATGAACCGATGGCCTACTATATTATGACACAAAAAAAACCCTCACTGATATTTGTTAACATAATAGCTAGCTCTCTGGCTTGCCAGTATTTCATTTTACAACCTAAACACACATAATTTTTGTTCCAAAGAGTAAAGGAATCTATTTATATAATGTGAGCATTTTTTTTTTTAACTCAAGCAACAGATAATGAGACACTCACTAATCCCATGTGGCAACTCTTACTCAAAGAGTACTTTTTCTCCTCTTGCAGCCAATCTGTTATTTGTTATTGTATTTGTTATTTAGTATTCTTTGAAAAAAATAGGTAGAGACCTCCTAGGTTTTTAGTCTGCAAGACAGAAAAATATTGCACTACTTGTTACTCCTGGAGATCACCATATGTAGAACAGATTATTCAAAGCTGTTTCCCTAACTCTTTTCATTATTTTTTTCCTCTCATTGTCTCACAACATAGGTGGTCTCCCTGAGGCTTTCCCACCAGCTAGATGTATAATTTTTTGCTAGTTTCTTTACTTCTTTGAGCTTCAATTATTTTTTTATCTGTATTATGGGAAAGAGGTTAGAGGTAATATTTTTAAAGTTTTTCTTTTACAGCTCCAAATTGTATACATCTTGTCACAGTATACTAGACTGTTAACAATTCAATTTTACTCAGTAAATGTTTTTGAGCTGAAGTCAATTAGGACATGTATTGAATTTCTGTGGGCAAAGCAATGGTCTAGGTCATTGTGTTAGCTTTCTATTGCTGCTGTAACAAGTTATCACAAATTTAGGGGCTTAAACAACACAAATTTATTATCTTACAGCTCTTTAGGTTAGAAATCCTTTATGGGATAAAATCAAGGCATTGCCAGGGTTATGCTCCTTCTGGAGGCTCTAGGGGAGAACCCATTTCCTTGCATTTTGCAGATTCTAGAGGCTGCCCCATTCCTTGGCTCATGCTCTCCTCTCTCCATCTTCAAAGCAAGCAGTGTTGCATGTCTGTCCATGACTGTCTCTCTTCGCTAGTCACATCTTCCTTTGACTGATTCTTCTTCTCTGCTTCCCTCTTCCACTTTTATTACCACCTAGATAATCCAGGATAATCTTATTTTAAGGTCAACTGGTAAGCAACCTTAATTCCATCTGCAGCCTTAATTCTCCTTTGCCATGCAATCTAACATATTCATGGCTTCCAGGGATTAGGCCGTGAATATCTTGGGGAGGGGAGGGGGATGTTATTCTGTCGACTACAGTTATATATGCATTTATAATAATTTTTTAAAACACCATTACATAACATGCACCCTGTCAGAAACTGGGACTATACCAAAGAACAAAAATGGAATGTTCTCTACCATCTTGGAATTTTTACTGGGAGGTGACATGACATTAATTAGTTTATCACAGATTCAAGTATTAAATTGCTTGAATAAGGAAAGAGTGATACTATGAAAATTTTTTTTAATCTTTATTGGAGTATAAGTGCTTTACAGTGGTCTGTTAGTTTCTGCTTTATAACAAAGTGAATCAGTTATACATGTGTGTGTGTGTGTGTGTATATATATATGTCCCCATATCTCTTCCCTCTTGTATCTCCCTCCCTCCCACCCTCCCTATTCCACCCCTCTAGGTGGTCACAAAGCACCGAGCTGATCTCCCTGTGCTATGCGGCTGCTTCCCACTAGCTATCTATTTTACGTTTGGTAGTGTATATATATTCATGCCACTCTCTCACTTTGCTATGAAAACTTATAAAAAGGTTCATTGACCTGGTAAAAGAGTCCACAAAAGGCTTCTTTTGAGAAATAGGGACCACTGAGTTGAGATCTAAAGGAACAGCTGGAATTTACCAAGCACAGAAAGGAGGAAAGAGAGCTCCAGGCAGAAGGAACAGCATCTGCAAAGGCCCTGGAGCAGGAATGAGCATAGCCAATAAGGGAGACTGAGATGAGACCACTGTGGCTGAAGATCCAGCAGGAGGGTGCTGTGGTGCCTTATGAGATGGAGCTAGGGAGGGGGGAGGAGCCAGATCGTGCTCTGCCATCTGTGTTGATCATGCCCAGAAAACTTTGTGCTGATGGCAACAGAAAGCCATTCAATAATTTAAGTAGCGCAGTGACTTAACCAGATCAGATTTTCAGAAGTTGATTTTGAGAATAAAAGACTCAGTCCCTGGGCTTCCCTGGTGGCACAGTGGTTGAGAGTCCGCCTGCCGATGCAGGGGACACGGGTTCGTGCTCCGGTCCGGGAAGATCCCACATGCCGCGGAACGGCTGGGTCCGTGAGCCATGGCAGCTGAGCCTGCGCGTCCGGAGCCTGTGCTCCGCAACGGGAGAGGCCACAAGAGTGGGAGGCCTGCGTACTGAAAAAAAAAAAAAAAAAAGACTCAGTCCCTGCCTTCAAGAAACTTCCAGTCTTTTTAATAGAAGTTTTGAAAATACACATGAAAAGTGAAACAACATGAGAATTGAATAGTCAGACAAGGCAAACAACAAATATGTTGTTAGGTGGTACAGATAAGCGCTCTGAGTTTAGAGGATGGAAATCAGATAGAATGATCTAAGAAGTCTTTCCGGAGGAAGTTAGACTTGGGATAACCATGGATATCCTACAAAATTGATATATACTTTATTAAGGATGCTGTATTCACATTCTATTGCTGTGTAATAAATTACCACACACTTAGCAGCTTAAACACTTATTGTCTCACAGTTTTGTAGGTCAGAAGTCCAGGAAAACTTGGATGGATTCTCTGCTCAGTGCCTTGAAAGCTGAAATCAAAGTGTGAGCAGAGCTGCCTTCTTTTCCGGAGGCTCAGGGGGAACAATCTTCTGCAGTGTTCATTTAGGTTGTTGGCAGAATATTGTTTCTTTGGTTGTCAGTCTGAGGTCCCCATTGCCTTGTCAAGTAGCCCTCTCCAACTTTAGGCCAACAAGAGCAAATTCTTCTCATACTTTGAATCTCTCTGCTTTAACCCTCTGCTTTGCTCTTCTGCTTTTAGGTGATCATGTGATTACATTGGGCCCACTCCATAATCCAGGATAATCTCCTTATTTTAAGGTCAACCAATTAACCTTAATCACATCAGCTAAGTCCCTTTTGCCAGGGAAGGTAACATATTCAAAGTACTAGGATTAGGGCATGTAATATTCTCGGAGGCCATAATTCTCCTTGCTGTAGACACTAGAACTAAGTGGAATGAGAAATTTCAAAGGATATACCTTAAAATTTTTTACATTATGGCCGAGGAGAAGTTTAAGTACAATAATCACCATGTTGTTGTGTGTATGTGTGTGTGTGTGTGTGTGTGTGTGTATTTGGTATCATTGTCATAAATGTTTGTAAGGCCCAGGTTAAAAATACTTGTTTTAAACAAAACTTCAAGGCCTTTGGTTAACTGCAGAGCACATGACCAACATAAAGGCTTTCAAATTCTATTTTTTGAAACTGTCTGAACTGGTCAAAAAAATATATTTGTGGATACACCTGGCCCAATGGCTGCCAGATGTAAGCCTTGGAATAGATTCTCTGTAAACTGGTGAACAAAATAATGTAGAAAAATGACACAAAATTTGAGGCATTCAGACCTAGAACTATTTCTTTTGTCATCAGCAGCATTTGAGAAAATTGCTGTCTTCTTGAAACATGTTCTCCAGGATGCCACTCTCTTTTGGTTTTCTTCCTACTTCAGGCTCTTATGAAATCAGACCCCTTCCTGGTTTCCTGTGCCCCTTGGGGATGACTTGAACCACCATATATCCAGTTCTGTCTTCTAGAATCTCCATCTCATCCTTAACATCTCTCTTGCCTTCTTCATCTTCCCCATCCTTCAATCCTGCCAATGTCACCACCTACATATCTACCAGAGCCAATCACCTCTCTCTGTCTTTTCCCTTTATACCTCCTACATATTCCTTAGTACAGACCCTCAGCTCTTGCCCGGGTTACTATAACAGCCTTTAAAGAATTCACATCTGTACCTTGACCTTTTTCTCTATTTCCACATTGCAGTGAAAGTAATGCTCTTGCAGTGGAAATCGGATCAGATTCTCTTCTTCTAAACTCCCCAAACTTGAAAACTTTCTGTTTTCTCTTTGTTCATAGATTTATACACAAATTCTTACCTCATCTCACCTTACCTATCTCTCATCACACATTCTTCTCTCCATCTCTCTTTGTTTTCCAACTTACTGGCATTCTTTGAATTCTTCAAACATGACATGCTCCCTACTGCTTCAGAACTGTTGTCCCTTTTGATCACAATGTTTTTCCTTCTACCCATCCCACTTTTATTTAGTGACCTTCCTGAATCAGCCTTTCTTTACTTCACAGTCTGTGTTGGGTTCTTTCCTTTTTTTTAATGTGTTTTCCGAGAACCTTGTTATCGTCCCTTTACAGCTCTGTTGTCCGTTTGTAATTTTACTTTATTATTATGGTCATTTGATTAATCTCTCCGTGGACTCTCTGCTCCTTGAAAGTAGGAAGGAGCTCCTATCTGTCATTACTGACCATTCTATACCAAGTATTTAGTGCATCTTCTACACAGTAGGTGTTCCATTAATATTTATAGAATGAAGAATTAAGTAAGAGTTTACACAATGTCTGTCACATTGTAGGCCCTGAATCACAGTAGTTAGCACAATTTCATCTTTTAGCTGCTTCAGTTGTAAAATCATCTCAGTATACTCCCTGAAGGATGTGCAACAGGCTCTACCACTTTGCAAGAGCAGACAGCAAATGTCCCCCAGATAGCTGAAAAGCTGTCCAGTTGTTTGAGTCCTTTAAGTCAACATTTAAGTCTGCCTTTAAAATGAAAGAATGAATGCCAAATAAAATGATCTCTATTTTTGTATATTAAATTAAAAATCATGTGTCTGGTGATTAGCTGAAAGAATCAGTCCTTTTCTTAAGACCTCTCCCAGTTTATAAAAATAAAACTGTCGTCAGCATAGAGGAGGATGCCTGGTTCCCTTTGGTAAGTGGGCAAGCAGCCCATTCTTCTAACATGATTCTTTCATGAATCATGTTCATGAAACATAAATAAAAAAAGAAGGGGGTTATGACCCAACTCTCTCATCCAATAAGTATAATTGGAATTTCATCTGTTAAAAGATCACATCTACCTACTCTGATTTTATACTCAGAATAGGTCTGAGTCTACTCTGTATTTCCAAATTTATTTCCTGTTACCTCTTTTTTAATACTTTGTTCCATTCAAACAGAGCTACTTGCTGGGTTCTTTTTTAATCTATATCCCCAAATATTTCCCTTCTCTGCTTTTACTATAGCCTTCTTTGCTGCCTAGAATATCTTCTGTCTATCTCTGTCAGTATGATCTTACCAGTACCTCACGTCCCACTCAAAGGCAATCTCTTTGCTGATCTCCTACCTGGAAAGGAGTCTCTACCTCCTAGTCTTCCTGCAATTCCTTTCTTAAAAATTTCTGCAATGGTGTTTGTCATTTTATCTTTTGTAACCTTGTAATGTATGCATTTCTTATCTCTTCTGATAGATTTTAAGGTCCCTGTGGGAAGAGTTCATGTCTGATTTAATCATTTGGCATCCTACTTGCACAATGATGGCCTTAAATAAATATTTACTAAATGAATAAGTTAATAAGTAAATATTTAAATGGAGAGAGGGATATATAGATTTCAATAAAACACTGTTAAGAAGAACCTAGAAATCATATTGATAGCATATGTCCATGCTCCTAGGTTATGCCTCTCTAAAATGAAAAACTGAAATAAAGATCAATAAATCCTCAGAGAAGCCTTGTATTACTCCTAATCATTTTCTTGAGATGTGAGCTTTAGTTTTACTTGATCATGATATAACCTATTAGAAAGAAAACACAGTCCTCCAAATTGTTTAGTAGAAACAAGTAGGATAACATATATAATATTGAAGAGCTGGTCAGAACTGGATACAGCAAGCCCATTTATATACTTCATCTTTGGAGTTAACCAGTCTGTGTAAATAATGGACACTAGCACTGAAAATGGTATCTGGATCAAGGATGGCAAATAGCAGGTATACACAATTTACTCTTCAGTGGACAGCATAGACATCACTAATCAAACATGGCATTCTTTCCCTTAGGTGTGATCTTAGAACTTTTCCCAGCCCAGTACTCCAGACAGCCACTACCAATTGATCTGAGTTGACACTTGAAAGTCCAATTGCTATACTTCACATCTAAATGAGCCTAAATGATGGAGGAATTCTCCTAAGGTGTTTTGTTTTTGTTTGTTTCTTTGTTTTAGTTTTAAGTGACTGATTACATATTTTAAGTCATATGAAGCTTCTGGAACCCAGGTGAAGGATATGTATAGATCATTATAGAGTTATATGGATGGGTAAAACAGTTTCTCCAGTGGTCACAAGATACTTGCTCTTCTATGATATCTTCTGCAAAATCTACATTGTATGCAACAGTTCTCCCTAAACTGTGTTCATTATTGGATCTGATAGATATTAAAGCCTCCCAGGCATTTGCATTTAGTATCTTTTTTTCCCCTGAAAATAATAAGTTGCTTGGGAAAGATTTAAATTTCATAAGTGTGTGTGACTTCATCTGAGTTATATTGAGCTGTTGTGTCATAAACTTTTCCAGGAAACCAAAAATAGCATAGAATTTATTTTTGAACCAGGAAGTTTAGGTGACCTGGACCAGGAACAGCACAGGGAGCTTCCACCAATGGCAGTTACTTATTGGTATGTGCATCTAGGCCAGTGGTCCTCAACCAGGTGCAACTTTGTCCCCAACTCCCTCCCTGGGGACATTTGTCAATGACTGGAGATGTTTTTGGTTGTCAATACTGAGAAGGAGGTGCCACTGGCACTAGTGGTAGAGGTCAGGGATAAATATCCTACAGTGCACAACAATCATCTGGCCCAAAATGTCAATAGTGACAATTTTGAGTAACCCTGACTTAGAGGGAGTCTCTCTAGAATGGTAGCTCATTAAGGTCAGGAATCTGCTTTTCTTAGACTTCTTAGTACAAGGCCTGGGACATGGTAGGTGCTTATTATAAATGACTAAATGGAAGAATGAGTGAACAGTGTACTCTACATTTCAGGAACTCATGATGTTACTTAGGAAAATGGAGTAATTCTTGCTTTTTCTTCAGTTTTCTTTCAATAGCCTCTCTGTTTGACCAATGAGCATGGCCATACTTCACGACAGTAATGATGAAGATCCCAGTGTATTTAAGACATAAGTAGACACTCTTGCCTTGGCCCAAAATCTCAATTTGTAATGAGGAACTAACAATGAAGAACTGATGCTTGAAGCATTGATGACACTATATCATTAGAAATGTAAGGCTTTCTCTTTAGACCATGAATGGGCTCTTTCAATTTCAGATAGTGAGGACAAATTAATTTTAAAATGTTCTGTTATTTCCCAGTTATCTTTAGCAATCATAATGATTATTATGATAATAACACAAAAAGGGTTAATCTTTCCAGCCCACGTGGTGAACGGTTACATCTTTGACAAAATTATTTCCAAACATTAATCGTCAAAATTTATCAAGCCAGCTAAAAGTTCAAGATGCTGTCATAAGGCCTCCAGGAATTAGAAAATATATTATGAATCTCTAATTTCCCAGGACTTTCTGCTCTCTTGGGGGTGAATTTTGGCTTGGAGCTCAGCTAAGAGAAGTTGGGTATGGATCTGTGAGTGTTTCTCAGAGAGCCATCACTTTGGTTTGGTCCTGGGACCTTTGGCAGCCACTAGATCCCCCCAAAAAGCATGCAATAGAGAATTGACATTTGTCAGGCAACAACACAATGCCAGTTTTGCTCTTTTTTTTAATATATATTTTTCTCAGTTAACCCTTACAGTCACTCCATAACTATCATGATTTGCTTATTTTATAGATGTGGAGATTGATGCTAATAAACTTCAGCAGGATCATTAAAATAAAAGTGGTGGAGTTTACATAGAACCTAGGTCTGTCTTATTCCAAAGCCTCAATTCTTTTTGGCTTCTCCATCTAATATTTGTTTACTGGGGCTCTGGCTAACTATAGGTGTGTTCCTTACCGAGGTACTTCCTTTTCCCTATTGAAAAGAACACACATAAAATATGTAGAAAGTATGGTAAACAGTAAAATAGATTGAAGATACATTTCAGTTTCTTTTTTTAAACAGTGAAGCAGCAAGAACATTTCTTTCCTGAGCTAATATACTTAAAATTAGTTTAAAAATGCTCCAGGCAGCTACTATAATAAATCCAGTTTATGTTCAAGAGGAACATTTGCAAGGGGCTTCCAGAATGTCCTATAAACCACCTCTCCCTATCTGTTTACACACACACAAAAAAGCACACATATGCATGATCCTCAAAGTAGTTTTGAAATGCTCACTACCTATGATTTATGAATTACTTAACTTTTCTAAACTCATGAGTAACAATAATAATTCCTTCCTCACAGGGTTATTGAAAGTATTGAATAAATTCATGAGGATAAGAGTGTAGAATAGTGTAAGTACTTGGTGGTGATTTCTTTCCCAGATCTTCAGAGAGGACAAGGACCCTGAGTTTCCAGTAGCAGTATCTTGGTGCTACATGTGAAGATAACTTGGTTGATACTGCTTTGTCCCATCATTCTGGTGGATTTCCAAGAAAACTCTTCAAATTAGTTCATTGTTAACAAATGAGCTGTGTAAAAATTGCTCTCTCATCCCCATTTCAACCACCTGGAAATTATCCTTGAGTTGACTCCAGAACAGTCTGAAACTGTATATTAGAACGACTTTATTCTCTGGACCCATCAATCACTGGGGAAAACAGAATGAAATATAAATTCTGGTGGCCTTATGTAAGATACATAACTCTATAATGATGAAAACTTATAATTTGGGTGTATATGTTTTTTTAAATAAACCTTAGAACCATAAATCAAGGTGCATATAATCAAGAAATCCCCTATGGCTCTTCAACACACCAGATACCCCAAATTCTCTAAATATACTGATCATGTTCCCATGATTACAAGCAGAATTGATCCCATTGTGCCTTTGTAAAATTTCTTTTATAAATTAAAATTTTATTTGTTCAAAAATAAATTTCTCCAAATGATATTTCCCAAAGGAGATAGTTTGTTTACCACACCTAGGGAAAAATGTGTCTGTATTAAACCTGACTCTTATTTTAATAGAAATGGGAGACATGTTACTTTTTTTTTTTCTTCTTCTCCATGGTCATTCTTTGACTGAACAATGTAATTGACGCTGAGAACTCTGCTCTCAGGCTGGATATAAGAATTCAAAAAGTCTGGAAGTCTGGAAAAAATTGTTCCCTTTTCTTATCACTTTGATGACTGGTCTTAATAATTCCAGTGTGATATTTTCTTCACCAACAAAATGCTTAAGTTCATATGTTTTGGTATTAGCAAAGAAAGCAAATTGGGCTAAAATGTATCACCAGCCAGTTTGCTTTATATAATGAATAGCTTTTTTTTCCTGTCAATCAGGAAAATTATCTTTTAGGATAAAACCTGTGATTAAACTTGAAGAGCTCAAACTTGTATAAATGTTGGATTGATTATGAGAAAGGATAAAAAAGTGGCCATCAAATAGATCCTGGTTTATTCAGGAAAAAATAATTCTGCAGTTGTTACCTGTTTCGTTCACCTCAAAATACTCTATCCCATCTTGCTTCTTCAGATTCAATCTTCATTCCCAAATCACTCCCAAATTGCAGCTAAATATAGTACTTTTTAGGCTTGTCAAGTTGTGACTCCCTGAAAGTTAACTTGGAAATATCTAAGTGTTAGAATGACCAAAGCAGATCTGTGATTTTATTTTAGGGAGAAGTGCTCAGTGGGAAAACCAAGTGATGTTTTACTTCAAAGGATTAAGTCAGGGTAGGAGAAAATGTGGTGTCTGGAAATATTACACTTAATGTTTCCTAGTCTCTTAGATGATCCCATTATGGCAAGAACAAACAAGTGAAATTACAGTAATTTCAACCAAGCAGTCACATAAAAAATCCAAAAAAGGAAATGTGTGTGTATTCTAGAAACTGAAAGCTCCGGGGTTGATTAGTAATGAAATGTCTGTGGAATTAAAAATAACATCAGAAAGTTTTTTTTAGAATAATGATAAACTGTCAAAAGTATATCACCCTCCTCAAGATTCTGCTTGTTCCTTGTAAAGAGTTTCAACGTATTCTGGAATAAGAGGAAAGTTTGCATCTGCAGAAGCACAGCTAAAGTGATGGATGTAAAGAAGAGAGAAAGACTTGTCTTTCCTTCTCCCTTCATTGTGGCGGCGGTAAAAAGCTCCAGGGCCTCCTGTCCGTGACCTTAGTCTTTTGGAGAGGGCCGTGGGGGGTGGGGGTGCAGGCCGGACTCAAGCTTGCCTTTAGTCAGTGATCTGTGAATAGCTCTCGGTCCCTTAATGACGTGAGCACAGGCTCCAAAGGGAGCGGGTGACTCAGAGCGCAAGAGGCACGGAGATTGCCTGAACAGCCATTAGCACGTCATTGGTAATCCCAGCGACACCGTTCACATCCGTGGTATTTGTCTCCATGCTCTCCGAGGAAGGTTGTGAGGATGTTTTATTTAAGGGCTCTGGGCTGCCTTCTGCCTGACGGATTGCTTGTCTGCAGGGCTTACTAACACTTGCCGATCTTACAAGAGGAGAGGGCTGGGGGATGCAGAATTCCTAGTATAGTTACAGGCCACTTCCTTGAAGGCAGACAGGATGCTTCTGCACTTTAGAAACTGCATGGTAAATGAAAACTGCAGCCCTAGTCCTTTCACTTTATGAGAGAAAGAAGCAGAGACTCAGCCGAGATTGTGCACAGAAAATTCTGTGTAATTCCATAAATATCTGTTAAACATCTAGGGAAGTATAAAATAGTGGTGAAGAGGTCGTTTTGTATAGTCCGATAAGGATCCATCTGAATGCCAGTTCTGTTGCTTTCTATTTCTGTGACTTTAGGTGAATTACTTATGGTCTTCGAGCCCTGATTATTTAATCTGCAAAATGGAAATAACGGTGACCTCGTAGGATTGTTGTAAAGATTAAATGATTGAAAGTATATATATCGCCACCTGGCAAATAATAAGCACAGAATGCGTGGTAACTATTTCTGTTTCCTGGGCACTGGGTTAGGTGCTGGACTATAGGGATCCATAAAATGCAGTTCATCCCTGGAGGAACCACAGTGTAGGGAGAGACAGGCAAGGAGACAAAACAACTGTAATGCAGTGTGATACATCTGCATTAGCACAGTGCTTCTAGAATGTCACTATGTATAAGGATCACCTGCACAGCTTGTAAAAATGAAGATTTTGATTCAGTAGATCTGGGGCAGGTCTAAGAGTCTGCATTTTTTACAAGCACCCAGGTGTTCATGATGACTCTGGTCCAAGGACCCTACTTTGAGGAGCAGGAACCTAGAGCAATGTTTACAGTGCAACAGGGATAATTAAAGGCGCAGCAGATCCTGACTGTTCACCTCTGAGCTTCTGCCTTGTGGATGTTGGACTCTGCACCTTTTCCTCCCATCTTTCCATTCTCCTGCTTGCTGCCAGGACCTCGCTCACATCCAATACCAAAATGCTAAACAAAGGGAGGAAAAGCTCAATGAGAGGCATGTTTAGCCAGGGCAACTTTTGGAAAAGGTAAATCTTGAGCCCAAACTTCAAGACAGTAGCAGACATGGGTGGTCACTTCAAAGGGCAAAAGAAAAAAGAGCAGAAAAATGTGCCTTTCCTGTCAAGTGCATGAAATTGTTGGTTTAATATATTTCAAAAACCAGGGAATATGCAACAAGAGTTAAATATAGTTATTGAACATTTGCCACATTTATGAACTTCAAAAATGTTGGGAGAACATTTTTATTTTTTCCTTCTCACACGGGAGGCTTTGGAAATGTGTTCAATTAGCTTGGGTATCAACCCCAGTGGGTGGGGAGTTCCATGTGCACCTCCCACGATTTCTTATGGATGTAACTCCTGCAAGCAGCACCAAGCAAACATGGCCCTGGCTGCTTTCCTTTTGACAACTAAAGTTTCATTCCAGATCAGTCCTAGAGGCAATGCTTGGGCTTAATCTCAGGGCATTGGAGCAGTTAGGTTAGTACCCAATTGGTCTGCAAATCTGTGTTTGGGGATCTGACACTTCCTATCGTGGCTTCTCTGAATCATCAGTATGCCTCCTATTCATTCACACCTTCTGGACTCTGCTCACCCTGACACCGGGGCACCTTCCCAACTCTCCTCACCTGACTGCATTTTAAAACCTAGTTGATGATTCATTGTTCTGGTCAAGGCAATCTTCATCCCACATCGGATACTTCTTTTCTTTTCAACCAGACTGTCCGGCAACCCCTGTAAGACTTTAAGGTCTTTGTGTGTTTCAGTCTGTGTGTATCCTTCATACCACTTAGCTTTGAGCCATCTACACTGTAGGGTCCACAGACCTACTCACTAACAGTGATTATGAGCCACTGCTTTTCAGTTGGACAGTCCTAGATTTGAACCCCAACCTTGATGCTCAATAGCTGTCTAACCTCATGCAAAGCACATTAGCAACAACATGGCCACACTAACAGTGTTAATAATGACTCTTTTCTGAGTTCTTACTGGGTACCAGGCCATCGTGCAGATATTTTACATGTACTCTCTCATTCAATCATTATAATGACCTTATAAGGTGGATACCATAATGCTTGATCAGAGTCGCAACTTCATATGTAAAATGTATTATTTACAGTAATTGCTATTTCAGTAATAGCTACCTCTCCTGTAAATAAGATAATATATGCACAAGATTTGTCACTGTGTGTGACACTAGTAAACATGCATATGTGAACCTTCATGCACACACACCCACATGCTGAACCTATATACTTGGACAGCATTAGCACCTAAAACCCATCATTTGAAATACTTGCTTCTATTCTTTCCTTCCCTATCTCAGTGATTCACATTACCACCCACCCGCTCACGCAAGCCAATAACCTAAGACGTATCCTAGGCTGGTCCCATTCCTATAGCGCCTATTATGTGCCACACACTGTTCTAAGCACTTTATCATACCAACCGTATGAGGTCAGTACCATTATACCTCACATTTTACATTTTAATAAAACCTTAATACTCATACAATCCTTGGAGTAAGTACCATTAATGTCCTCATTTTGCAGATGAGTAAACCAAGGCCCAGAGTGAATAAATAACTGGCATGTGGTCCCGTGAGGAGGAACTTGTATTTTACCCCAGCCTGGCCACTGTGCTATCCTCAACCCCATTTCTAACTGATTACCATGTCCTATTACTCTAGTTTCTAAATGGCTTTTGAATCCCTACTCTTCTTTCAATCCCCACTGCCATCTCATGGAACTGTGGGCCCCTATCACCTAGTTACTTTCTCTGCCTCCAGTTTTTCACCCTTTGTAAATCATTCTCTACCTGCTACAACCATGAGTTTTCTATGGTGCACATATAATCACCAGTCTTTAGCTTATAATCTTTCAATGGTCTTAACTGCCTTTAGAATAAGGTTGAAGTTCCAAGGTCCTCTATATGTGGCCTCTCATCTTTTGTCTTCTACTTTCCCCATTTGTATTTTATAAGTGAATGAACTACTTTCAGTTACTAGAATTTCCTCTGTAGAAAGTTTTGATGGAAAAATAATAATATGGAACCAGATAGTGTATTAAGCCCTTTACATGTGATACTCCTTCAATCCTCACACAACCCCATGAGGGCTGTTCCACTATAATCACCATGCTAAACACAGAGTGGCTTACAAACTGAGGCACAGAGGGATTAAGTAACTTGCCCAATTTCACATGGCTTGGATTTAAATCTGTGATGTTGGCTCCAGAGTTCCTGTTCTTTGCCATCATGCTTGGAAAAGCAGGTAGGGTATGCTGATGCAGTGAAAATGTATTTGGAGGAAGACCAGCCCACCACCCAATCAGGTGGCTAAGGAGGCCTTAGTCTGGTCCACATCCTTGTAAGTTCCAGAAATCTGTTCTCAAAACTATTCCTACCTACAGTCACAATGACCTGATGTATGAAGCCAGAATGCCCGTTTACTAAATTACAATGAGATCTGTAACTCTCCATTGGATTAGCTAGACTACACAAACACAGCACCCTTTTAAGAGCACAGTATCAAAGCAGGGGGAATAAGTTATATGCTTCTCATGCTTTGTAACTTCAAATTCTGATAGCACTCTATTCTCCACTACCAGGATGTAACTTTAAGGTGGGCAGGGTACCTGTGTTAGCATGACAGCAGCCTCCCCTCCCCGCCCTTGTAGATAAGACTTGGATAGGCACTGACCTATTACTGCCTTACTCATCCTGTGAGAACAGTCCTATAATTATTTCTTTACATATGTTAACATTCTTAATCTTGTTACAGGTATGAGAGCCATTCTTTCTTTAAAAGTTTGTTTCAAATATCTCAACTCCAATTCATAATGTGTAGATTCATTGTTTAATGCCTGGAGAGCAATCTTATTTCCTTTCCTTTCAAAAATTGTGGTCACTCAGAAACTACATTCTGCCAAGTTTACTCACAGCTCTATTGCTTTACACATGAGGGTCCCACTACTTGACTAACACTAAATCATTGATCAAGACCTAACTCTTGCCTCTTTCGGTGACACATTGTTCAATTTTGCTAGGCTGGGCTGGGTAATCCACTTCTGTGTGTGCACTCTGTTCCTATCTCCTCAATAACATATCTCACAATGTGTCTACTTATTCACACTTGTAATTACGTATTTAGTGTCTGTATTGTCTCTGAATATCTGGCTTAGAGTCTTTCATGAGGTTGTAGTCCAGATGTCAGTGGGACTGCAGTCATTTAATGGTTTCACTTTGTCTGATAGATCTGTTCCCAAATTAGTTCACTTACATACCTACCCAGTTACTGTTGGTGGTTGGCAAGAGGCCTAAGTTTCTTGCTGGGTGACCCTGTCCATATGGCTCCTTGAGTATCCTTATAAAACATCAGCTGGCTTCCCCCAGAGCAAGTGCCCCAAGAGAGCAAGATAGAAGAGACAGTGTCTTTTAAGACCCACCCTCAAGAGTCATGAACCATCATTTCCACAATATCCTATTGGTTGCATAGATCAGTCTGGAAAGGGATTAGCAAGGGTGTGAACACCAGGAGGCAGGGATCTTCGGGCCACCTTGGAAGCTAGTTACCACAACCTACACTTGACTTTTTCTGTCCTGTGGGTTAGAAGCAGAGAGCCCAGTGCTTGTCAAATAGTCAAGGCTTTCTAAATAGTAACTGGATTAAGAGAAGGAAGGAAGGAAGATAAAGAAGGAAGGAAAAAGAAGGAGAGAGAAAGGAAAGAACAATGAAGAAAAGAAGGAATTATAGTTATTTCTTTACCTCTGTCCCTGAGGATAGGAAATGGGATGTTCTTTAAAAACACTTTAGTTGAAGCAGTTTACTCTTAGCACAGAGTAGTATCTTCATGAATGTTAGTTGATTGAATGTTTGAACATATGAGTGATAAACGCATGAATAAGCACTGAATTAAATGAAATTGTCTTGTTTTCTGACTGATCAAAAGCTATCTGAGGATAAAAACTAGATTATTTCCTTTTTTACCCTTATTATGCCTATTATAGTACTAAGCTCATTTTAAGCCCTTAAATTTCTTTTCTTTTTTTTTGAGTTAATGCATGGATAATTGAGCAGGTCATAGAGGTCACTGCCCAATGAAGTTTATACATATTTTTTAGGTAGTTTCTTTGGTTTGGGAATATCATATATCAGCCCAGAAGCCCAGTTTCTCTTCCTCCTCTTCAACTCAGTCTAAACAGCAAAATAACAGTAGCTTGTATGTCAATGGAAGACGTTAATTTACTTCAAAAATAGTAGAGAGGTAGTCTCTACTATTTTTGAAGTAAATGATTCTCAGATACAGGCATATCTTGTTTTATTGTGTTTTGCTTTATTGTGCTTCTCAGATATTTCATTTTTTACAAATGGAAGGTTTGTAGCAACCCTGCATAGAGCAAGTCTACTGGTGCACACTCCAATAGCATCTGCTCACTTTGTGTCTCTGTGTCATATTTTGGTAATGCTTGCAATTTTCAAACTTTTTTTATTATTACTATATTTGTTATGGTGATCTCTGATCAGTGATCTTTGATGTTACTATTGTAATTGTTATGGGGCGCCATGAACTGTACCCATATAAGATGATGAACTTAATTGATAAATGTTGTGTGTATCCTGACAGCCCCATTGACCTACCATTTCCCCATTTCTTTCCTTCTCCTTGGTCCTCCCTATTCCCTGAGATACAACAATATTGAATTTAGGCCAATTAATAACCCTACAGTGACCTCTAAGTGTTCAAATGAAAGGAAGAGTTGAATGTCTCTCACTTTAAATCAAAAGCTAGGAATGATTAAGCTTAATGAGGAAGGCATGTTGAAAACCAAGATAGGCCAAAGGCTAGGCCTCTCGTGCCACATAGTTAGCCAAGTTGTGAATGCAAAGGAAAAGTCCTTGAAGGAAACTGAAAGTGCTGCTCCAGTGAAAGTATGAATGATAAGAAAGTGAAACAACCTTATTGCTGACATGGTGAAAGTTTGAGTGGTCTGAATAGAAGATCCAACCAGCCACAACATTCCCTTAAGCCAAAGCCTAATCAAAGCCAAGGCTATAACTCTCTTCAATTCTCTGAATGCTGAGAGAGGTGATGAGGCTGCTGGAGAAAATTTGGAGCTGGCAGAAGTTGGTTCATGAGGCTTAAGGAAAGTCGCCATCTTTATAACATACAAGTGCAAGGTGAAGTAGCAAATGCTGATGTAGAAGCTACAGCAAGTTATCCAGAATGTCTAGCTGAGAAATTAATGAAGGTGTTTATACTAAACAAGAGATTTTCAATGTAGATGAAACAAGCTTATATTGGAAGAAGATGCCATCTAGGACTGTCATAGCTAGAGAGGAGAAGTCAAAGCTTCAAAGTTTTAAAGGACAGGCTGATTCTCCTATGAGCTAATGCAGCTGGTGACTTCAAGTTGAAGCCAATGCTCATTTACCATTCTGAAAATCCTAGGACCCTTAAGAATTATGCTAAATCTACTCTGTATTCTATAAATGGACCAACAAAGCCTGGATGACAGCATAACTGTTTACAATATGGTTTACTGAATATTTTAAGCACACTGTTGAGACCTACTGCCAGAAAAAAAGATTCCTTTCAAAATATCACTGCTCATTGGCAATATACCTGGTCACCCAAGAGCTCTGATGGAGACGTATAACTAGATTCATGTTCTTTATGTCTGCTATAACACAACATCCATTTTGTAGCCCATGGATCAAGGAGTAATTTCAACTTTCAAGTCCCATTACTTAAATACATTTCATAAGGCTATATCTGCCATAGGTAGTGATTCCTCTGATGGATCAGGACAAAGTCAGTTGAAAACCTTCTGGAAAGGATTCACCATTCTATATGCCATTAGGAACATTCGTGATTCAGGGGAAGAAGTCAAAATATCAACATTAACTGTAACTTGGAGGAAGCTGATTCCAACCCTCATGGATGACTTTGAGGGGTTCAAGACTTCAGTGGAGGAAAAAGCTGCATGTGTGGTGGAAACAGCAAGAAAACTAGAATTAGCAGTATAGCCTGAATATGTGACTGAATTGCTGCTATCTCATGATAAAATTTTAATGGATGAGGAGTTATTTCTTATGGATGAGTGAAGAAAGTGGTTTCTTGAGATGGAATCTACTCCTGGTGAAGATGTGATGAAGACAGTTGAAATGACAACAGAGAATTTAGAATATTACATAAAATTAGTTTCTAAAGCAGAGGGAGGGGTTCAGAGGATTGATCCCAATTCTGCAAGAAGTTCTACTGTGGGTAAAATGCTATCAAACAGCATTTCATGTTACAGAGAAATCATTCATGAAAGTAAGAGTCAATCAATGTGGCAAACTTCATTGTTATCTTATTTTAAGAAATTGCCATAGCCACCCCAACCTTCAGCAACACCACCCTGATCAGTCAGCAGCCATCAACACTGAGGCAAGACCCTCCATCAGCTGAAGGCTCAGATAATGGTTAGCATTTTTTAGCAATATAGTATTTTTTAACTAAGGTATGTACATTTTTTTAGGACATAATGCTATTGCTCCCTTAAAAGACTGTAGTATAGTGTAGACATAAATTTTATATTCACTGGAAACCAAAAAATTTGTGTGAGTTGCTTTATTGAGCTATTCATTTGATTGCAGTGGTCTGGAACTGAACCCTCAGTATCTCTGATGTATGTCTGTATATACAATGGAATATTATTCAGCCACGAGAAATGCGATAGCATGAATGGAACTTGAAGGTATTATGCTAAGTGAGATAAGTCAGACAGAGGAAGACAAATATGATATCACTTACATGTGGAATTTCAAAAAGCTGAAGTTGAAGCAACAGAGAGTAGAATGGTGGTTACCAGAGGCTGGGAGGCAGGGGAATTGGAGAAATGTTGTTTAAGAGTATAAGCTTACAACTAGTAGATAAATAAATCCTGGAGCTCTAATGCACAGCATAGTGATTATAGTCAATGATATTGTATTATAAATTTCAAAGTGTCTGAGAGACTGGATCTTAATTGTTCTCACCACAAAATAGGAATAATTATGTGCTGTGATAGACGTGTTAGTTAATGCTACAGTGGTAATCATACTGAAATATATAAATGTATCAAATCAATGCACTGTAAACCTTAAACATACACAAGGTTATATGTCACTTATATCTCAATATAAAATCTAAGCTTCTGAGTTTACTGGTATTGCTACTTGAGATACTTCTGTTAACCCAGGTCTTTAAGTATATTTCTCGTAAAGGAAATGATGTTTCCCTATTTTTGTATAGCACTGAATTGTTCACAGAATATATTCATTCTCTCATTTAATCCTTACAATAACTGCATGAGATGGGTAATATCCCTGTTTTTAAGATTAAAAGGCTGACTTTTTCCTAGGTCATGATTTCCCAAGGCCACATTATTTTGAATGCAGCAGAGCTAGAATTAGAACCAAAGATACTCTCTTCGAATTTTCAACATTTCTCTCCTGAACTGGAAAATTATAGTGCATGTGTATGTACGTGATTTTATATTCTTTCTTTCTGTATCCTGAAAACTCTGAGAAGTTTCTATTTTATTTAAAAAATATAGTCCCACCCTTTGTCACCCATAGACTTGTTAAGAGAATGACTGATACAATGGACAGTAGTGAATCTAGGCAGTGGGCAGTTTCTTTCATATGGGCAGAGCCAGAGAGCAGAAGCTGCCTTTGGAAGAAGAGTGTTGCAGGCAGGTGGGAGATGGAGTTAAGACAGTCTGACAGGAGACACTCTACCCCAAGACTGATTCAAAGATAGGACTCTTGGCCTGATGTCTTGGGCATATTTGGTTGAAAACAGCAACAAAAGAAGAGATACATTTATATAACTTAAGAACAAGGGAATGCATTGTGCAGTCACAGGAAAATTACCCATAAATAAAATGCTAGAATTACAGCCAAGCCTCAAGGGATCTGGAAAATCATCAGACATCCATTCTCTGTCCTTGCTCTGTTTCTGAAGACACACCGGCTCTCATCTCTCCTTCTCCAGGCAGATATTTCATCCCTTTCTCTCAGCAGATTGATCTTTTCTACTCACTTCCAATTGGTTTATATCACCCCGACTTAGTGGTCTTTGCTCTGCATGGACTCTCTGCTTGGCTTGCTGCAAAATGTAGTAACATTTTTGTGTCCAGATTCTAAATGCATAGAAGAGAATATATGATTGGCCAGTCTTGGGCCAATGCTTGTCACTGCTTCAATCGGCCATGATCAAGCAGTGAGGTCACATGGTATGAATATCATAATCCAAGGCTATAGGTTGGGCAGTACTCTTAAGAAAGAAGTATGGGTATCAACAAAAGTAATACAACTTTTGGTACATCTAAGACCCTATGAGACCAAGGCTAAGAAGAGTGAAATTAGGACACATCTGCAGTACACTTCATGATCATTTGCAAGATGACTTGACATTGAACTTCTAAGCCATTTGTCTAGAAATCCTTAAGATGGCTCTTTATAGGGATAGCATTGCCCTTCTAGTCTGTGGTACAATGGAACTGGCAGCTGAGAAGAGTGAGAGTCACTGGGGCAGAAAGTCAAGCAGATCATTAGGTTCTTTGAAACCAAAAGAGCCAATTCCTTATCTGGGTTAAAGCTTCTCTGAAATTAAAATTTAGACTTTCTGGATAGGCCCAACATGTAGGTCTGGCTGCCTCAATAAAAATAACAACATGAAATCCCCAGGCAGCTGCTGGAGCAATACTTGTCACTGAGGAAGGCAGAAAATCAACATCTGATGAGCAACTATGTGTCAGGTACTTTCCTTTGTTATTTAATTCTCTCATGGCAATCCTCTGAAGTAGTCATCAACATCACTCCCATTTTACAAAGGAGGAAATGGGTTAAGTCATAAACAAGAAGTTCTCTGATGCTCGAACTACCAGCCAGTCTAAGCCCCTTTTAATTTCAGTGCTCCTCTCTTTTCTCCCCTCCCCTCCCTTACCTTTCTCCTTTCTTTCCCTTTCCTTCTTTTCCCATCCCTTTCCTTTCCATCCCTTCCCTTTTTTCCCTTCCTTTTCCTTTCATTCCATTTCATTTTTCCTTTGAAGATTTCGGATCAGGCTGTGTGCTTCAGGCCCTTTTCAGACACCATATTTGTTATGGATATGACTAGTCTGACCTGTGACTGTTTCATTCCCTGCCTTCACCCATCCCATTGATACTGGTGATGCTGGACCCTATGATCCTACTCAAAGACCCAGGATTGCCTGCTCCTAGTTCCTGCCTGTCCCTATATGGCTGTTTATCCCAGGGTACTTGAGAGCCCTTCTTGGTTCAAGCACCATTGTTGAGTGTTGTCTATTGCTATCACCATCACGGCCAGTGTTTACCACTCTCATATTATGGAATCTCCTTTATTTATTGGCAGTCAACAGTTAGCATTTCTTTTTCAAACTAGAAATGCCCAAAGCATTTCTCATTATTAGCAAAAGTGTCTCAATACTCACGCTTTCACTCTAGTCAGATTTGGGTCCAAATGCGATTACAGTGAAACCAATTGTGATGATAAATCTGACCAGCTCCTCTGTAACTCAATCATTTGGACATTAACAAAGGGAATTGTAGGGGCTTAAGGGAAGAGCCAGGACAGCAGTTATAGGGCTGGCCTTTAAAAGAAATACTGGAAATATTTAAGCCTTTACATTTAGGCTTGGTGGCAGAGCAAAAAAAAAAAAAAGTTATGATCATAGTTACCATCCTGAAGAGTAATTTCTTATGTGCCATTATAGTCTGTGTGACATTTAGGGCTGGAGGCCACATTGACACTTTGTGTAAGATGCTCTCTGAGATTTTTCAGAACAACTTTATTGAGGTATGATGTCATGTAAAAATTTGTATGTATCTAAAGTATACAACTTGAGTTTGGAGATAAGTATAACCCTATGAAATCATCACCACCATCAAGGACATAAACATATCCATCACCTCCCCAAGTTTCCTCCTGCCTCTTTGTTGTTAATATCATTTGCATGCGTGCATACGTACGTGCGTGTGTGTGTGTGTGGTAAGAATGCTTAATGTAAGATCTGGTATCCTGGCAAATTTTAAGTATACAATATAGTATTGTTAGCTATAGATATTGTGCTTTATAATAGGTTTCTAGAACTTATTTATCTTACAAAACTGCCACTTTTCCCAGAAGGAGCAGAGAAAAAGAAAGAGACCGAAAGCTTATTTTGAGAAATAATGACAGAAAACCTACAAAGGAGCCGCCATAAAATTCTCAGTGGATTTCTCAGCAGAAACCTTGCAGGCCACGGGAGAGTGAGACGATACATTCACAGTGCTGAAAGAAAAAAAAAAACTGCCAACCAAGAATACTATACTCAGCAAAGCTGTCCTTCAGAAAGGAAGGAGAAATAAACACATTCCAAGACAAAGAAAAGCTGAGGGAGTTCATCATCACTAGACCTGCCTTACAAGAAATTAATGAAAGTAGTTCTTTTTTTTTTCCTTTTTTTTTTTATAATATTACTTAAATTTGTTTTCTTATTAGTCATCCATTTTATACACATAAGTGTATACATGTCAATCCCAATCTACCAATTCATCACACCACAATTCCCACCCCCGCTGCCTTCCCCTTTTGTGTCCATACGTTTTTTTCTCTACTTCTGTGTCTCAATGTCTGCTCTGCAAACTGGTTCATCTGTACCATTTTCTAGGTTCTACATATATGCATTAATATATGATATTTGTTTTTCTATTTCTGACTTACCTCACTCTGTATAACAGTCTCTAGATGCATCAACGTCTCTACAAATGACCCAATTTCGTTCCTTTTTATGGCTGAGTAATATTCCATTGTATATATGTACCACATCTTCTTTATCCATTCATCTGTCGATGGACACTTAGCTTGCTTCCATGTCCTGGCCATTGTAAATAGTGCTACAATGAACATTGAGGTGCATGTGTCTTTTTGAATTATGGTTTTCTCTGGGTATATGCCCAGTAGTGGGATTGCTGGGTCATATGGTAATCCTATTTTTAGTTCTTTAAGGAACCTCCATACTGTTCTCCATAGTGGCTGTATCAACTTACTTTCCCACCAACAGTGCAAGAAGGTTCCCTTTTCTCCACACCCTCTCTAGCATTTGTTGTTTGTAGATTTTCTGATGATGCCTATTCTAACTGGTGTGGGGTGATACCTCACTGTAGTTTTGATTTGCATTTCCCTAATAATTAGTGGTGTTGAGAAGGTTTTCATTTGCTTCTTGGCTATCTGTATGTCTTCTTTGGATAAATGTCTATTTGGGTCTTCTGCCCATTTTTGGATTGGGTTGTTTGTTTTTTTAATATTGAGCTGCATGACCCTGTTTATATATTTTGGAGATTAATTCTTTGTCTGATGATTGATTTGCAAATATATTCTCCCATTCTGAGGGTTGTCTTTTGGTCTTGTTTATGGTTTCTTTTGTTGTGCAAAAGCTTTGAAGTTTCATTAGCTCCCATTTGTTTATTTTTGTTTTTATTTCCATTACTCTAGGAGGTGGATTAAAAAAGATGTTGCTGTGATTTATGTCAAAGAGTGTTCTTCCTATGTTTTCTTCTAAGAGTTTTATAGTGCCTGGTCTTACATTTAGTTCTCTAATCCATTTTGAATTTATTTTTGTGTATGGTGTTAGGAGTGTTCTAATTTCATTCTTTTACATGTAACTGTCCAGTTTTCCCAGCACCACTTATTGAAATGACTGTCTTTTCTCCATTATATATCCTTGCCTCCTTTGTCATAGAGTAGTTGATGATAGGTGTGTGGGTTTATCTCTGGGCTTTCTATCCTGTTCCATTGATCTAATTTCTGTATTTGTGCCAGTACCATATTGTCTTGATTACTGGAGCTTTGTAGTATAGTCTGAAGTCAGGGAGTCTGATTCCTCCAGCTGTGTATTTTTTTCCCTCAAGAATGCTTTGGCTATTTGGGGTCTTTTGTGCCTCAATACAAATTTTAAGAGTTTTTTGTTCTACTTCTGTAAAAAATGCAATTGGTAATTTGATAGGGATTGCATTGAATCTGTAGATTGCTTTGGGTAGTATAGTCATTTTCACAATATTGATTCTTCCAATCCAAGAACATGGTATATCTCTCCCTCTATTGGTATCATTTTTAATTTCTTTCATCAGTGTCTTATAGTTTTCTGCATAAAGATCTTTTGTCTCCCTAGGTAGGTTTATTCCTAGGTATTTTATTACTTTTGTTGCAATGGTAAATGGGAGTGTTTCCTTAACTTCTCTTTCAGATATTTCATCATTAGTGTATAGGAATGCAAGAGATTTCTGTGCATTACTTTTGTATCCCACTATTTTACCAAATTCATTGATTAGCTCTAGTAGTTTTCTAGTGGCATCTTTAGGATTCTCTATGTATAGTATCTTGTCATCTGCAAAGAGTGACAGTTTTAATTCTTCTTTTCCAAATTGTATTCTTTTTATTTCTTTTTCTTCTCTGATTGCCATGGCTAGGACTTCCAAAACTATGTTGAATAATAGTGGTGAGAGTGGACATCCTTGTCTTCTTCCTGATCTTAGAGGAAATGCTTTCAGTTTTTCACCATTGAGAATGATGTTTGCTGTGGGTTTGTCATATATGGCCTTTATTATGTTGAAGTAGGTTCCCTCTATGCCCACTTTCTGGAGAGTTCTTATCATGAAAGGATGTTGAATTTTGTTAAAAGCTTTTTCTGCATGTATTGAGATGATCATATGGTTTTTATTCTTCAGTTTGTTACTATGGTGTATCACATTGATTGATTTGCATATATTGAAGAATCCTTGCATCCCTGGGATAAATCCCACTTGATCATGGTGTATGATCTTCTTAATGTGCTGTTGGATTCTGTTTGCTAGTATTTTGTTGAGGATTTTTGCATCTGTATTCATCAGTGATATTGGTCTGTAATTTTCTTTTTTTGTAGTATTGTTGGTTTCATTATCCAGGCGATGGTGGCCTCATAGAATGAGTTTGGAAGTGTTCCTTCCTCTGCAATTATTTGGAAGAGTCTGAGAAGGATGGGTGTTAGCTCTTCTCTAAATGTTTAATAGAATTCACCTGTGAAGCCATCTGGTCCTGGACTTTTGTTTGTTGGAAGATTTTTAATCACAGTTTCAATTTCATTACTTGTGATTGGTCTGGTCATATTTTCCATTTCTTCCTGGTTCAGTCTTGGAAGGTTATACCTTTCTAAGAATTTGTCCATTTCTTCCAGGTTGTCCATTTTATTGGCGTAGAGTTGCTTGTAGTAGTCTCTTAGGATGTTTTGTGTTTCTGTGGTGTGTGTTGTAACTTCTCCTTTTTCATTTCTAATTTTATTGATTTGAGTCCTCTCCCTCTTTTTCTTGATGACTCTGGCTAATGGTTTATCAATTTGTTTATCTTCTCAAAGAACCAGCTTTTAGTTATATTGATCTTTGCTATTGTTTTCTTTGTTTCTATTTCATTTCTTTCTGCTCTGATCTTTATGATTTCTTTCCTTCTGCTAACTTTGGGTTTTGTTTGTTCTTCTTTCTCTTGTTCCTTTAGGTGTAGCGTTAGATTGTTTATTTGAGATGTTTCTTGTTCCTTGAGGTAGGCTTGTATAGCTATAAACTTCCCTCTTAGAACAGCTTTTGCTGCATCCCATAGGTTTTGGATCATCGTGTTTTCATTGTCATTTGTCTCTAGGTATTTTTTGATTTCCTCTTTGATTTCTTCATTGATCTCTTGGTTATTTAGTAACGTATTGTTTAGCTTCCATGTGTTTGTGTTTTTTATGGTTTTTTCCCTGTAATTGACTTCTAATCTCATTGCATTGTGGTCAGAAAAGATGCTTGATATGATTTCAATTTTCTTAAATTTACTGAGACTTGATTTGTGACCCAAGACATGATCTATCCTGGAGAATGTTCTGTGAGCACTTGAGAAGAAAGTGTAATCTGCTGTTTTTGAATGGAATGTCCTATAAATATCAATTAAATCTATCCGGTCTCTTGCATCATTTAAAGATTGTGTTTCCTTATGAATTTTCTGTTTGGATGATCTGTCCATTGGTGTGAGGTGTTAAATTTCCCCACTATTATTGTGTTACTGTCAATTTCCTGTTTTAGAGCTGTTAGCAGTTGTCTTATGTATTGAGGTGCTCCTATGTTGGGTGTATATATATTTATAGTTGTTAAAACTTCTTCTTGGATTGATCCCTTGATCATTATGTAATGTCCTTCCTTGTCTCTTGTAACATTTTTTATTTTAAAGTCTATTTTATCTGATATGAGTATTGCTACTCCAGCTTTCTTTTGATTTCCATTTGCATGGAATATCTTTTCCCATCCCCTCAGTTTCAGTCTGTATGTGTCGCTAGGTGTGAAGTGGGTCTCTTGTAGACCGCATATATATGGGTCTTGTTTTTGTGTCCATTCAACAAGCCTGTGTCTTTTGGTTGGAGCTTTTAATCCAATCACATTTAAGGTAATTATTGATATGTATGTTCCTATTACCATTTCTTAATTGTTTTGCATTTGGTTTTGTAGGTCCTTTTCCTCTCTTGTGTTTCCCACTTAGAGAAGTTCCTTTAGCATTTGTTTTAGAGCTGGTTTGGTGGTGCTGAATTCTCTTAGCTTTTGCTTGTCTGTAAAGCTTTTGGTTTCTCTATCAAACCTGAGTGAGATCATCACTGGGTAGAGTAATCTTGGTTGTAGGTTCTTCCCTTTCATCACTTTAAGTATATCATGCTACTTCCTTCTGGTTTGTAGAGTTTCTGCTGAGAAATCATGTGTTAACCTTATGGGAGTTCCCTTGTATGTTATTTGTTGTTCTTCCCCTGTTGCTTTCAATAATTTTTCTTTGTCTTTAATTTTTGCCTATTTGATTACTATGTGTCTCGGCATGTTTCTCCTTGTGTTTATCCTGTATGGGACTCTCTGTGCGTCCTGGACTTGGGTCGCTATTTCCTTTCCCTTGTTAGGGATGTTTTTGGCTATAATCTCTTCAAGTATTTTCTTGGGTCCTTTCTCTCTCTCTTCTCCTTCTGGGACCTCTATAATGCGAATATTGTTGCATTTAATGTTGTCCCAGAGGTCTCGTAATCTGTCTTCCTTTCTTTTCATTCTTTTTTCTTTATTCTGTTCTGCATCAGTGAATTCCACCATTCTGTCTTCCATGTCACTTATCCGTTCTTCTGCCTCAGTTATTCTGCTATTGTTTCCTTCTAGTGTATTTTTCATTTCAGTTATTGTATTGTTCATCTCTGTTTGTTTGTTCTTTAATTCTTCTAGATCTTTGTTCAACATTTCTTGCATCTTCTCGATCTTTGCCTCCATTCTTTTTCTGAGGTCCTGGATCATTTTCACTATCATTATTCTGAATCCTTTTTCTGGAAGATTGCCTATCTCCATTTCATTTAGTTGTTTTTCTGGGGATTTATCTTGTTCCTTTATCTGGTACATAGCCCTCTGCCTTTTCATCTTGTCTTTCTGTGAATGTAGTTTTTGTTCCACAGACTGCAGGATTGTAGTTCTTCTTGCTTCTGCTGTCTGCCCTCTGGTGGATGAGGCTATCTAAGAGGTTTGTGGAAGTTTCCTGATGGGAGGGATTGGTGGTGGGTAGAGCTGGCTGTTGCTCTTGTGGTCAGAGCTCAGTCGAGTTCTTTTTGTTTAGTATAGTTGATTTACCGTATTATATTTGTTTCAGGTGTACAGCATAGTGATTCAGTATTTTTGCAGATTATATTCCATTATAAGTTTTTACAAAATAGTGGCTATAATTCCCTTTGTTACACAATATATCCTTGTTTCTTATCTATTTTATACATAGTAGTGTGCATTTGTTAATCCCATACCCTTAATTTTTCCTTCCCCCATCCCCTCTTCCCTTTGGTCACCACAAGTTTGTTTTCTATGTCTGTGAGTCTGTTTCTGTTTTGCATGTACATGCAATTGCATTATTTTTTAGATTCCACATATAAGTGATATCATACAGTGTTTGTCTTTCTCTGTCTGACTTATTTCACTAAGCATAATATTGTCTAAGTACATCCATGTTGCTGTAAATGGAAGAATTTCATTTTTTTATGACTGAGTAATATTCCATTATGTATATATATACCACATCTTCTTTATCCATTTGTCTATTGATGGACACTTGGGTTGCTTCCATGTCTTGGTTAATGTAAATAGTGCTGCTATGAACAGTGGGATGCATGTACCTTTTTGGTTTGTTTGTTTGTTTTTTGTGGTACACGGGCCTCTCACTGTTGTGGCCTCTCCTGATGTGGAGCACAGTCTCCGGATGTGCAGGCCCAGTGGCCATGGCTCACGGGCCCAGCCACTCTGTGGCATGTGGGATCCTCCTGGACCGGGGCACAAACCCGTGTCCCCTGCATTGGCAGGTGGACTCTCAACCACTGCATCACCAGGGAAGCCTGCATGTATTTTCTGAATTAGTGTTTTTTTTTTTTTTCTTTCCGGATATATACTCAGGAGTGGTATTCTGAAAGGAGTTCTTAAAGGTGAAATAAAAGGAACCTAACTAGCAACATGAAAACATATGAAAGTATAAAACTCACTGTAAAAGTTGATATGTAGTCAGGTTTACAGTGCTTTAATACTGTAATGATGGTGTGTAAGTAACTTTTAACTCTCTGAGTTTTTCTTTGCTTCCTCTATCTCCTTTTAAAAAATCATAACAATATTACTACTGTTGTTAGAAAAAAGAAAACAAATCAGAATTCCCTCCTTATCACACACCAGTCTTGCTCCCCTATCCTCTACTCCACCAGCATCTCTGTAACATAAATGAAATGTATACGTTCCAGTCCTCATTTTATATAAACTTTCAGCAATATTTGCCACTCTTATCCACTGCCTTTTTACTTTACTCTCCGGATTTTTTTCTCCTACTGCCTTGGCTATTCTTTTTTAGGATTCTTTGGGAGATTCTTGTCTTATATCTGACCTTCACACAGCCAACACTTATATAGATTTTAGTATATGCTAGGTACTCTTCTAAGTACCCTATGTATACTATATCAATAAATTCTTGTAAAATCCTATGAGAGGTTATCCTGGCTTTACATATTAGAAAATTGAGACACAGAAAATTTAAATAACTCTCAAAGCTGGGAATTTGAACCTAGGAAACATAACTCCAGAATCCCTGTTCTTAGCAACTACTGTAGACTGCTTCTGTTTATTGGAATTCCTCAGGATCTTATTCCTAAGCCTTCTTAGCTTCTCACTTTATGCTTCCCTTCCAGGCAGTCACAGAAGTTGCCTTGGCTTGAATTACCATCAGAAGTCTAATAACCTCTCAAATTATTTGGATAGTTCTGACTTCCCTTCTTATATTCAGTGTTTTACTAAACATTTCCACTAAGTATCCAACAGAGACCTCAAATGAAACATCTGCTTATTCTTAGAAACCTTATACATCTCCTCATACCACTTGTCACAATCACAGTTAGATAATTAACTGTATAATTATTTGCTTCTGTTTATCTTCTCTCTTAGAATGAAAGCTTGCTGAGGGCAGGGAACCTGACTGTCTTGTTCATCATGGTAGCTGCAACTCTTAACGTAGTGCCCGGCACATTATAGTTTCTCAAAAATACTTTGAATGAAAGAATTCATTTGAATTCATTTGAATGAACAATTCTTTGAATGAAAGAATAACTGAAGGGATAGTAAAGGGATTTGTAAAAAGGAAAAAGAGTCATTTTCAGTCCTATTACACTTTCTGTTTCAATGTGCAATCTCTGTCAATCGCTTGCATACATTTTAACTAAATTGTATTCATAGGGAGTTAAAAACGTAGTATTCTGTTCTTTTTACCTAACATAAAATATTTAAATAGTTTCCATAGATATCTTATCATGTTAATGTTGCAGATGTTAACTAACAATCCTCTATTGTTGGATTTTCTCTCAGCATTCAGATATTATAGGCATATTTGTAATAAACTTTTTTTTCCCCACGGAGCTATATTATTCTTGTGAAACATTTCCTTAAAATAAATCCTTGGAATTATTCTAAGTTTAAATGGCATGAACACTGTTATGGTTCTCGACATATATTACAAAATTACTGTACAAAATTGTTGTGTCGATATCACCAGAAACACTAGATAAGGTTTTCTTCAGCATTGGAAATAATAACTCAGATTCTGCATGCAAACTTAGGGGAACTGCAGAAGCACAGGTGGAATGTTTTTCATGAACAAAGAATCTTGCTCCTGGTAGCTAATTTTGTCCAATTGTATTGACTTTTTATCAATCTCTTTAAAATATATTTTTATTGTGGTAAAATACATATAACATAAAATTTACCATTTTAACAATTTTAAAGTATATAATAAGTGGCATTAAGTCATTCAAAATGTTGTACAACCAACATTACTATTTAGTTCCGGAGCCTTTTCATCATCCCAAACAGAAACCCCATGCCTGTTAATCAGTCACTCCTCATTCCTCCCTTCCCCTAGGCTCTGGCAATCACTAACCTGCTTTAGATCTCTATGGATTTACCTATTCTGGCTATTTTACATAAATGAAATCAGATGTCTAAACAACAACTTGTACATGAATATTCATAGCAACTTCATCTATAATAGCCAAAATGTGGAAACAACTCAAATAAATGTCCATCAAGAGAAAATGGATTAAAAAATGATATATCTATACAGTAGACTATTATTTAGCCATAAAAAGAAATGAATTAGTGACACATGCTATGATGTGAATAAACCTTGAAATCATATGCTAAGTGAGAGAAACCAGACACCCATCTCTCTTTATTCTTCACTAAGTCATTTAAATAGTGTACATCAATGCAAACAGCTTAAGAAGATGAAGTACATTTGAAAGGAGCCAAAGATGCAGGAAAAAGTCAACCTAAAACACTCATTTGCTGGGACTGACTTTATGCTAATTGAATTCAACAAACATTTATTAAGTACCAGCTGGGAGTCAGATCCTGCTTTATGTGCTAAGGCTACAAAATGAATCAAGAACAACCCCTGATTCAAAGCAGGTCATACCCTCATAGAGATATAAACATGTAAATACATCATTAATATAGTGTATTATGCAGAACTATATATTCTGTGCTATGAGAGCTCAGTTGAGGGAAAACTAATTCTATCCAGGAGGGTCCAGGAAAGATACAAAAAGGAGGTATCGCTTTTGTTTGGCTCTAAACTATCAGTAGGAGTTGTCAGAGAGGGAACTGGAGTGCACCTTTATGGGGGAAAGAAAGAAGAGAACAGGAAAATGTCTTTAGCTTTCTCCTTTCCTTTTTGCTGACTCAGGTCTCTTCCCTTGGCCCCGCAATTGGTGGTTCCTCCTCAAATCACCAGTTTTAACATAAACTTAAATAATTTTGGTTTTATTCTATTAAAAAAAGATCTAGAATATTATAAAATTGGGCAAGATTGGAGCTTTGTTTTTGCTCAATGATGTTAATAATTTGTCAATATTGATAATGTCACTATTAATTGTCATTAATAATGTGTATATTGAATGCTACCTAATTTTCTGTTCATTTTCATTGGTTTATAAGAAGAAATAGGATAGGGATTTAGTGATGTTATATGGAAGAGTAAAAGTTCACTAATTGTTAGAACTAAAATCATGTTAATTTCAAATGTTTATGTCTGGACCTTATAATGAATGAAGGGCTGAGTCTACAGTCTCTGACTCTGAGTCCATGTAGTGCAGAATGAGCATCACAAATATGCAGCATATGTACTCTCATGACTCCCTCCCATTCCGTGACAGGGATCTAATTGATGACAGTTTTTGTTGATGAACCTGAACATGCCTCTGAATGCCTTTTCAGATAGGCAGCTATGCCATGATGAGTCAGCAGCAACTGATAAAATTCCATTTGCTATATCCC
Source organism: Mesoplodon mirus (assembly GCF_964341445.2). NCBI lineage: Eukaryota > Metazoa > Chordata > Mammalia > Artiodactyla > Ziphiidae > Mesoplodon > Mesoplodon mirus. The sequence goes on along the minus strand of NC_138983.1, from coordinate 30,360,330 downwards.
CTAGAGAGGAGAATATACTGGGTTTGGGTGTCAGAAGTTGTGGGTTTGAGGCCTAATTCTTTCTTTAACAAGTTAGATAACTTCTCTGAACCTCAGTTTCTTCAGCAGGAAATATCTACTAATAACTACTTTAAGGATTGTTGTTGGAGGATTGAAAAGGTCAAATATGTGAAAGGGCACAGTTCCAGTAACTTAGCAGGTGCTCAATAGATAAGTTTAGTGAAATCAGGATCCCTGTGACTTGCCTAAATCCTTCTGCATCTTGCTTTCATGCATTAAAATGACAGCTGCTTCTATTATTGCCAGTGTTCCTGCCATTCTTCCTTTTACCCAAAGGAGAAAACTGAGAGCTCTCTTCTACTTCCCTCTCTTTTGGCCTTCCTCACTAAATTCTGTTAATTTATTGTGAAGCCACTCTTATTTCTTCCTCTTCTTCTGAGTTGACCTAGCACCACCCTGACACCAGTGAAGGTTCATCACCACAAGCCTGAATAATTTCATTAACTTCTTGCCTTTCCTTCCTCTTATTCCAGGGATTTTCAGTCTTTCCTCTGTTAACATTTTGGGCTGGATGGTTCTTCATTGTGAGGGGTGCTGTAGGAGTTTTAACAGCATTCCTGACCTCTACCCACCAGATGACAGTAGCAATTTCCCGGTTGTGACAACCAAAAATGTCTTCAGACATTGCCAAATACTCCTTGATGTGGAGAGGGGAGATAAATGTCCTAAGTCAAGAACCACTGCTATAGTCTCAGCCTTTTAAATCATTTCATCCAAGTTGTGAGATTAATTATCTACAAATAGTGTTCTTCTATATTGTCTCAGTCAGTAGACTCCTATTCCACAAAGACTTTAATATTTTTGCCTAGCTGTCAAGTTCATCAATAGTTGGCCCTAGTTATCTTTCTTTAGACCTTTTCAAACTTTAATATGGCTTTTCAAACTTTAATGTGCTTATGAATCACCAGGAACTCTTTTTAAATGCAAATTCTGCTTTAGTAGGTCTGGGTGGGCTCTGAGATTCTGCTTTTCTGACAAGGTCCCAGCTGAAGTTGACGCTGCCTGTCCACAGAGAACTTTGAGTAGCTTTGAAAGACATCAATTTAGTGATTCAGTATCTTCTGAGGGCTCATTAAGGACAAGGTCCTACTTAAGGGGAGCTCACAGACAAGCAGGAAAGAGAGAAAGAAATAAGCAAATAACTGTAAGAAAAGCTCATATTTGTTATCATAAGTATGACTACAATTATATAGAGATGTAAATGAGTGAGAAATTCATTCTGTCTGGGCTGATAGGTAAGTGAAGGGTAAAGAGGAAATAAGTAATAATCAGAGAAAGCTTTGGTGAGGAAATGATTTTTTATTTGGACCTGGAGAACTTGTAGGTGGTCTACCAGGTGGAGAGGAAAGGAAAGTGTCTATACAGGAAGTAGGAATAGCATGAGCAGATCAGAGAGAAATAAAAATGCATAAGATATTGAAGAACCTGTGTTCAGTATGGTTAGAGTACACGGTGACACTGAAGAGGGTCTCAGAAAACTGCCTTCAGATTAAGAAGTGCCTTGTCTATCATACTATGTATTTGATATTTATTATGTAAGCAAGAGGAATGCATTGAAGGTTTTGAAATAGGAAAACCACATGATCAGATGTATGTGTTTGAAAGATCATGCTATTGGCAATGTGGGTGGTGGGTTACAACGAGGACCATCCGGGAATCAAGCCAGGCTGCTAGGAGGGCGTCTTGTCTAGGATGAGAACCCCAGGAGCTGTGATGAGCTAGAGCTGACACACCAGCCCTGAGAGCCTATTGTGGGCACCTCTTCCCAACTCAATGTGCCATCATGTTGGTTGATTGAAGTGGGCCATAGTGGGAATATTTACACCACTAAAATTGGCAAATGCCAGAAACGTTTCCCTGACAGCTGGGTGTTAAACATTTGCTGGTACACCACTGAGTGGAAGAGACTGACATAGCCAGGTGTCAGAGCCAGCTGGAGGTGATTTATTAGATGTGTCAGAATGAAGGACAAGAATGTATCATAGATAACATGCCCTCATTTAGGCAACTGGGTAGATTCAGTTTTTTAATGCAAGAAATATTTATTGAGAGCCCACTGTATGGCTGGCACTAGTACTCTTGCAAATACCTGCCTCCATGGAGCTTACATTCTACGGATGTGGTGTCATTAGCTGAGACAGGGAAGATGGTGTGTGTGTGTGTGTGTGTGTGTGTGTGTGTGTGTGTGTATGTGTGTGTGAAAGATACTTCTTTTAGTTTGGAATATGGACAGTATCCAGGTGCAGTTTTTCAGTCGTAAACACACAGCCATATCCTGTGGTTTACTTTCTAAAGCATTTCACATACAACTCTAATTCAATGTTTACAATAATTTGTAGGGCAGATGGGAGAGGTATATATTGCCCAGATGGGAAAATCTAAGGCTCAGCTATTTGAAGAGATTTGCTCAGTCACTGAGCAAGTTGGTGTCAGAGTCAGGATTTGAATCCTGGGTTTGTGACAACTAGCCTAGTCCTCTGTCCCCAGTGCCCACTCCACTGTCTGCTTAATGATCAGCACAGATGTTCTGATGAAGCAAGTAATGGAAACTTTCCTCGCCATACCGCGCCATTTTCACCCGCAGAGGCCTTCCGCAACTGTGATCTCAGTTACTCGTCACAGTCATAGGTGCTACTGAGCAGCGTTCATTTGGGCTTGGTGCTAGGTGCGGAGTAGTTGAGGAGTTGTGGGATTCCCAGTTCCTAGCTGCAAGCCGTGGTTGCACTGATTATGCGAGCGGTGGTTTTGCCTGCCATTGCTATCAGAGACCAAGCATCTCCCAGTCTTGTTACTGCTTCAGCTCCTGAACCCTTTTTATCTCACTCATTTCTGTCTCCAAATGACATACCAATAACTCAGTCTGTCACTAAATAGTAGTAATAATAATAATGAAAAAAACAGTAAAAAGAAATAGTAGTAGAATAGATATCTGTTGAATTCTGAGCACAATATCCATAAAATATCCTTAAAATAGAAAATGTACCAGCCTGGTCTAGAAAATTATAATTTAAATATTAAGTTTATAATATTATACTACAATATTTAAAAGGAAGAAATAGAATGTATAATGCAATAGATTTAGGAAACGGAGGCTGCAATTGCTCAAGGGTCAGAGGTTAATAAAAGCAAATGCTTCGCATGTTTGGGATTAGCAAATGCCTCCCTACATACATTTGGGTGGACACCCGGACAGAACGGGAACTGTATCCTAAATGTCGTATCACATTAACTTTCCAAAGTGCAGTTACTTTCACATAACTAGCTTCCCCTTCTTCTTTTGTAAAAGCATTTTTGCGTGCACATGAGTATATGTCTGAATATATATTTATATATGAGACTATATATATAGATATGAGTGTATCTAAAGCAGCTACAGTAGTGTTGCTTGGCTGAGTGGGAGGTGATACAGGACTGTGCTATTAGTGAGCGGGGAGGTAGGAGGTGGCCATGGCTGATGGGCAGGAGTGTGAGGTAATAGCAGGGTAATACTGTCTGCAGGTATTTTTAGATGACTCCAGAATGAGAAGATGTTGGTTGGTGGCGATGGTCTTTCTTCCTCTAGAACACAGTGATGAAACACGCATAATAAGAACATAAGGATTGCCAATTTGGAGCAGACCTTTTGTCCAGCCAGCCTAGAACCATCGATAATAGAGGTACCAACAGCTGTGCTGTGGGAGAGTAGGTTTTTAATCTTTCTTGGCATCCTCCATGAACGTTAGAGACCTTGCTCTTGAAATACTGGGTTTCCCTTAATAAGTCGCTCTAGATGTGTCATCTTTTAATCTATTTCAGTCTTTTAAATAAATGTTGGCCTGGGCGATTTCTTGGGAGAAAGTGTTTCTTGGTTTGGCAAGTTTGCTATCCACTGTCTGGAGCAGAATGTCTTTAATTTATCCTCAACATATGTGTTTTTTTCCAAGCTTTAAGGGGGCACAATAATTATAGTGTTCCAAAATTTAGTTCATTTTGCAGGATTTTTAACTTATCATCATGTTTTCCCCATGAGAAATATAATAACATAAGCAAATGAGTTATGAAGATAAGAACGTTCTAGAAGTTTCTATAAGTTATAAAGTTTTTATAATTTCTACTGTTCTTATTAACTCATGTTCAAAACCTAGGAGTTATTTCTACTTCACATCCAAACATTTTGTAGGTCCTGGTCATTTTGTCAAATAGCTTATCTACTTATGTGTTGTTGTTTTAAAGTCTAAATGCTACTTGCAACAGAAGAGTTTCTTTGGGAGCTTTATCCCCAAGAAAATGAAAAACATTCACTGGCCAGACCAATCTTAAACTTTTTCATACCACATCTGCCATTCTTCTCAGTGATGGGCAAGACCAAGTCTTTTTCATCTGGAAAACTGGTATCTGAGATACAGGGTAAAAGCCCTTTCATAATTTTCTTTTAACTTAGGAATATTCTAAAGTGTTCTAGAGAAATTTTAAACAAATACCCACATTAGAACAGTACTTTAAGAAATAAGTTACTGAAAAATATTGGTTAGAGGACCCTTAAAGTGATTGGTGATATGTTGATATACTTATTCCGTTTATTTTCACATTCAAGTACTGCTTGTCTTTGCATACAATCTTCCTATAACTTTGTTTTCCAAAAAAATATAGTTTATATGTGTATGTATAAATTCATAATTTGCTCTTAAGACTTCAATTTTGCTTTTGTAAATTTTTTCTTGTGTTTTCCATTTCAGAAAATGGCACCTCCCTCCAAAGTATTACTCATGAACAAAACCTAGAGTGTTCCCCCTTCACATCCAGTCACCTTCCAGTTCCTGTATAGTCCATTCACTTTTCTCCATCTGTACTCACACAACTTAGTCCAGTAATAATCTCTTGTATGAGCTCTAGCAATAACCTCCAAACTCTCTCCTTGTATTCACTCTAAGCTTCTCTCTTTTCCCCTTCGTGTCATCAAATGTTGCTGTGCCTTCTTCCTAGAATGTTCATCTTCTCACTTCCCCCATGCATGCCCTGATACACACGGGCACACACACATCCCTGCATTCTTCACCTAGTTAACTCCTACTCACTGTTTTAGCCTTTCCCTCAAAAGGGACTTCACAAGGAGACCTGTGTTGATCATTCAATTTCCCAGTCTAAGTTTCATCTTGCAGGTTATATCTGCTAATAGCCCCTTTCTAATTTTCTGTTAAAACATAAGCACAATTCTAAATATATAACTTCTCTGTGATTCTTTTATGTCTGTCTTCCCTACTGGACTATAGTGTCAGTTAGGGCAAAGAACTCATTTGTCTGGTGTACTGCTACATCCCCAGCACTTAAGATTTGTCCTAATATGTTGTAGCCACCCATTCAGTAAATGTTTACCAGATTAATAAAGATTGCTCTGTAAATCTTACAGTGGTCTCTTTTAATGCAATCCGTTTCTAACCTTACTGTTTAAGGCACTCAGTAGTATCAAGTTAATCAAGTGATGTCCCTTCCAGGTAGATACCAAAGTCATATGCCTCAGATCATACCACCAGCAAACTTGAGAAAATAATCTGAATATCCCTGGCTTATACCTGGAAAATCTCAGTCATCCTAAATGACTTTGTTTAAAGAGTCCTCAGAAATACAAAAGGGCTATTGCATTCTATCAGGGAGAATTTTCATAAATTTTCTCAGGTTATTTGACATTCTCATTTCTACTATTTGCCTTGTCAAAAGAAAAACAAACAAACAAAAAACCAGTTTGTCTACATAATTGTCTTGAAGCCAGGATATGTAATATTAGTCAACATGCATGAATCAATTTTTTTTTTTTTTTTTTTTTTTTTTTTTTTTTGCGGTACATGGGCCTCTCACTGTTGTGGCCACTCCCGTTGTGGAGCACAGGCTCTGGATGCGCAGGCTCAGCGGCCATGGCTCACGGGCCCAGCCGCTCTGTGGCATATGGGATCTTCCCGGACTGGGGCATGAACCCGTGTCCCCTGCATCGGCAGGTGGACTCTCAAACACTGCACCACCAGGGAAACCCCATGAATCAATTTTTAATCAGTTCTCTAGTACTTACAACATTGGAGTACACAGGCTTGATGTGTGTGGCATGCACATTCCCTCCTGAGAAGACTAGGTCCTTTGACACTGGTAAAGTGGTTTTGTTATTTACAACAAGGATAGACCTTAAAGAGCAGTTTATCAGCAGCTGTTTTCCCTTCAAGAATCACACCTTTGGTTTTGTCTTTTGGAGTCAACCCCCTTAGTAGGCCTAGCAGCTTAAGTGAGTGAATAAATAAAAAGAGGAATGTGTAAATTTAGGGCAAAAAGACAAATTAAAAGAGAATGAATATACTGTTTTCTGTAACCAAGTTATGGAATCCCTAACTGGGCCTCCACCTCTGAAAGTCTGTTAGAGGAATAAATACTACTGGTTTCCTAGAAGAATTAGATTAGGGACACTGAATAGAGTTTGTCACTTGGCAGAACCTATCCTCAAGCCCTTGACCACTGGAAGGGAGTTAGAAAATTATGTCTTCCCCAAGAGGACTTTCCAGCAATTATGCTAAGAAGAAAGGTTTTGATGGCAATAAAGAGTATTATATAATTACAGAAGTGAGGATGAAATTCATTAAGGAAAACTGGATGGTTTTAATATCTTTGTTATACAATTTTAAGAAAATATTTTTTGTTTGTATTATGTGCTATCAAACTCTGCCGTCTCAATGATTAGTATCAATGATTGAGAAGAGAACAATTTTCTTTCTTACAGTAGTCTACAAGGCTGGCAGGATCTGGATCACATCCCAACAAATTATATTTTCAGGACCTTCCTCCTCTTTCTATCTTCTTTCACCATGTTGACTAAAACTAGCTAAAGTAAGGCTTTTATCTAATCCCAAACCAAATCTGCCTCTTTCATAAGACAACTGTACTTTGGGTTGATATTTAACTAGAGATGAAAAGAAAATATGTAATAGAAGGGACATACAATTTTAGGGACATAAATAGTAAAACTTAAAACCTGAGTTTGAGTTCTGACTACTCCTTACCAGATACACCATCTTGACCTATTACATAACAGTTTCAAGCCTTTCTTTCTTCATCCCTAAAAGAAGGCAGATCCTGATACCTGTCTGATTATAGGGTTATAATAAAAATTTAATGTGATAATGACTGTAAAAAGTGCTTGATAAGCTGAAAAAATCTCTACACTCATTAGTTACTATTGTCACTAATTAGTAATGTAGACTTTTTATATCATTGGCAATTACTAGGGCATTTGATCATAAATTTAACCAAGTGTTCTCCTAAGACAGCTGACATTTAAATAAACATGCCAATTACCTGTGGAACTAGAGACTTTATATTCTATCTCTGTATTAAGTCAAGCAAAGTATTTGAATTATATAATTTATATTATTATGCAGAAGATGATACTCTCTGCATTTGTAGAGGTTTGATATAAAAATTATCCATTTGAGCAATCTTTCTCTGACTTCTGTTGAACTGAGGTGAAAGACAGCATCTATGCTATTGTGATACAGCATCCCTCTTGCTAGTTTTACATGATAAATTCCTCCTTGATTCAAATCCCAGGAGAAGTTCTAACTCTACCTAAGTTTAAACCCTTGCCTATGACAGGAAATGGAATTGATATAACTCAATGTTTTTGCATTTTTGTGAGATTTATCAGAATGTTTAGAGCCAGTTTTTTTCAAATCTATCAGAATGCTTGTGCAACCTATCCAAAGATGCACAAGAGCACATTTGCCACAAAATTATTCTAGTTAAGGGGAGTCTCTGATTTGCTTTAAGTTACATTTTGTATTAGCTGGTAAGTTGCTTTCAGTTTTTTTTGGAATCGATGGGGTATAAATCTTAAATATACAAATAACTATAGTTAGGACAAGGATGTTAAAGGATTCTGGTTTCCTATGGCTTAGTGAGCAATCATACGGTGTATATTCAACTCTATATCTCTTCACGACTCAAACTGATACAGAGAAAATTGACCGCATTGTGTAGTGAGCTGCTTTACAATAAAACTTTACTACTTAAAAAAAAAAATTCCCAACTTCCAGAGGAATATCGTGGTTGAATTTTTCATCTCATTCAATTGCCTCCACCACACCCTGCCACTGTAAAAAATCATGAACATTTTGGTTCTTATTCTCTACTTCCACAGAAAATTCACATTTCTGCCTCCCTATCTTCTTTGTTCCATGCAGGACCTCTTGACAGCACCTTGTCTCCTCCAGTGGTTTCTCTGAAGTCCAGGTGCTCAACGGGAGACCTGACATGCAGGAGGCAAAGCAGGACCATTCTTGTCCTACTTGTCCTCTCAAGAGTCAACCTCTTGAGCTGCTGTTTCATGTCTTACTAAACAATCTCCCAAGGCCACATTCCTTTAGCACTTGTGTTTTAAGTAAGATAAAAGAGAATTTGATCCACCAGAATATGCCTTGAGGTTTGCATCTTACCAAGGCCAATCTTGTCAACTTTTTAGATTCTCGTTTCTTGTGTCAAAGGATTAAAGTCCAATTAAAACCCATCTGAATAACAAGCTACGTTCCATCTGACATTTAGAAATAATAATAATAAAAAAAGTTAAACAAGTGTTTTAAAACTACGGAAAGTTTTTCTTTTTTAAATCTGTTTCATTTAAACCATTAAACAGTTGGGAGCAATGTACTAGATACTTAGGATACAAACGAATATCAGACACCATCCTTATCCTTAAAAACCTCAGTATCATGGCTGTCAGGGTCCTCAGTGACTCAGTGCCTGCCACATAATAAGCACCCAAATAAGACTTCCCTGGTGGTGCAGTGGTTAAGAATCCGCCTGCCAATGCAGCGGACAAGGGTTCTAGCCCTGGTGCAGGATGATCCCCCATGCCGAGGAGCACCTAAGCCCGAGACATAACTATTGAAGCCTGCTCACTGTAGGGTCCATGTGCTGCGACTACTGAAGCCCACTCAACTAGAGCCCATGCTCCATAACAAGAGAAGTCACCTCAATAAGCCCGTGCACCACAACAAAGAGTAGCCCCCGCTCACCATAACTAGAGAAAGCCTGCGCAGCAACAAAGATCCAACACAGCCAAAAAAAAAAAAAAAAAGCACCCAAACAGTGCTCCTTCTCTTTCATAAAAGAATTAGATGTTTTGGTTTGTATAAATTTTGGATTAGCAGAGCTATAGGATTTTATAGAAAAGGAATCAAAATCTACATTCCTATGTTTATCAAGTTTCAAGATGTCCTATTAGGGAGTTTAATAGTTCATTAAAGTCTGCATTCAATTTTAGATTACTTCTCCCAACAAAGAAATATCCACCTCATCCCATTAGTACAAAGTCATGTACCCTTTTTGTTTTTATCCAGAACAGAGTGGTTGGGATGGAAATCATTTTGGCAGTTAGTCCCTTTTACAGCATTGCAAAATTTTCTGCAAAATATTAAGTTGTTATTACAGATACTTTCTGAAAGGTCCCATCTCTATCAATTAGGGCTGGGAAATGGAAGACAACTCTTGAGAGTGATTCATTGGATGAATGTCCATCCAATCTAAAGGAAAATGGTATGACCTTCAGGGTCAGGGAGGGTATGCACAAGAGGACGTGGTTAAGAATGTGTGAGGTATATCTAGGATATTTGTCTCACTTGTATGGAATGTTTCTTTAGAGGCACAATCAATTAGACTCAGTCAGGAATTTAGACGATAGCTCAAAGCCTAGATAATTTTGGAATTTGTATAGACCTTTTTAGATTTTATAAGAAACTTTAGTAAATGTCACTAGTGGAAATAATCAGTAAAAATAGGATATTTTGTGTGAGTGGTAAAAGGATGTTCAATTAAAGGAACTTAGCTAAGCATTTTATTTTGGTCACACCAGATTAAACTGCATTGTTTTCCCATTCTGAGACAAAACTAAACTTTATCACAATAGCATCCTGTCAGAGGTAGCTGTTTCTTGGTTTTGTTCCATCTGAGCATCATAGTCTTAATGGTGGTAGTTAAGCAGTCATCCTAGTTATTTTATACTAGTTATTTAGTTAGTTAGTTCCAATATAAAGACAATATCTGGAGTGGTTTCAAACTCAGGACTAATGAAGATAACAAGATACACTGTATAAATGAATGTATCTACATGTTGGAATAAAATCCATATCTTTCTGCTGTTAAACAGTGAACTTAACTAAAATTTACACCCAACAATTATGAAAACTATCATGTGCTTATTGTCTGCTGTGTGTTCCATACTGGTCTGTGCCTTCTCGAAACAGGTCCCTAATTTTTATGCATAGAATAGTTTGATATTTCTATAATTTTTCAAAGGTTAGTTTTGTTTACTTTCTATCTGGTGTGGTTAAAAGCATGAGCTTACCTACATTGCCTGGCTTTTCATTTATTAGCCACGTAATGTTGGGCTACTTATTTAACTTCTAAGCTTCTTCCTATATGCCAACTGTGAAACCTTATAACACTTAGCTCATTGTGTGGTTGTGAGGAGTGATGAGTAGGTTATATGGGCTTAGTACATATTCAGCATTCATAAGTGTTACTGGGGGACCTTCAAGATGGCGGAGGAGTAAGACATGGAGATCACCTTCCTCCCCACAAATACATCAAAAATATATCTACAAGTGGAACAGCTCCTACAGAACACCTACTGAATGTTGGCAGAAGACCTCAGACTTCCCAAAAGGCAAGAAAATCCCCACATACCTAGGTAGGGCAAAAGAAAAAAGAATAAACAGAGGCAAAAGAATAGGGGTGGGACCTGCACCTCTGGGAGGGAGCCGTGAAGGAGGAAAGGTTTCCGCACCCTAGGAAGCCCCTTCATGGGCGGAGACTGCGGGTGGCGGAGGGGGAAGCTTTGGAGCCACGGAGGAGAGCGCAGCAACAGGGGTGCGGAGGGCAAAGTGGAGAGATTCTCGCACAGAGGATCGGTGCCAACCAACACTCACCAGCCCGAGAGGCTTGTCTGCTCACCCACCGGGGTGGGCGGGGGCTGGGAGTTCAGGCTCGGGCTTCGGAGGTCGGATCCCAGGGAGATTGGATCCCAGGGAGAGAACTGTGGTTGGCTGCGTGAACACAGCCTGAAGGGGGCTAGTGTGCCACAGCTAGCCGGGAGGGAGTCCGGGAAAATGTCTGGAGCTGCCGAAGAGGCAAGAGACTATTGTTTCGGGGTGCAAGAGGAGAGGGGATTCTTCCCCCGTCTGCCCACAGAAAGCAGAGCACCACCTAAATGAGCTCCAGAGACGGGTGTGAGCCACGACTATGAGCTCAGACCCTAGAGACAGGCATGAAACACTAACACTGCTGCTGCTGCCACCAAGAATCCTTTGTGCAAGCACAGGTCACTATCCACACCAACCCAGGAGCCTGTGCAGCCTGTGACTGCCAGGGTCCCGTGATCCAGGGACAATTTCCCCGGGAGAACACACAGCGCGCCTCAGGCTGTTGCGATTTCATGCCAGCCTCTGCCGCCTCAGGCTCGCCCTGCATTCCAGTTATAATTACAGTACTCCTCATCCCCCCACCCCCCACCCCCGGCATGAGTGAGCAAGAGCCCCCTAATCAGCCGCTGCTTTAACCCCCTCCTGCTGGGTGGGGAACAGATGCCATTAGGCCACCTACATGCAGAGGTGAGGCCAAAACCAAAGCTGAACCCCAGGAGCTGTGAGAACAAAGAAGAGAAACGGAAATTTCTCCATGCAGCCTCAGGAGCAGTAGACAAAGTCCCCACAATCAACTTGATGTACTCTGCCTCTGTGGAATACCTGAATAGACAATGAACCATCCCAAAATTGAGGTGGTGGACTTTGGGATCAACTGTAGAATTGTGGTTTGCTATCTGCAACTGACTTGTTTCTGATTTTTATTTTTATCTTAGTTTACTTTTTAAAGCTTGTAATGATTGCTGGATTTATTTACTGGTTTGGTTGCCCTCTTCACTTTTATTATTATTACTTAAAGACATTTTTATTTTAATAATGTTTTATTTTTATTTTAATAATTTTATTTATTTATTTATTTATTTATTTGTCTTTTCTTTCTTTTTTTTCTTCCTTTTCTTCTGAGCCGTGTGGCTGACAGGGTATTTGTGTTCTGGCCTGGTGTCAGGCCTGAGCCTCTGAGGTGGGAGATCCGAGATCAGGTCATTGGGTCACCATAAACCTCCCGGCCCCAAGTACTATCAATCAGCAAGAGCTCTCCCAGAGATCTCCATCTCAACACAAAGACCCAGATCCACCCAAAGGCCAGCAAGCTAAAGTGCTTAATGCCCCATGCCAAACAACTAGCAAGACAAGAACATATCCTCATCCATTAGAAGAGAGGCTGCCGAAAATCATACTAAAAGTCCATAGACACCTCAAAACACACCACTGGATGCAGCCCTGCCCACCAGAAAGACAAGATCTAGCCCCACCCAGCAGAACACAGAGACCAGTCCCCTCCACCAGGAAGCCTACACAACCCACTGAACCAACCTTACCTAGTGGGGGCAGACACCAAAAACAATGGGAACTACGAACAGGCAGCCTGTGAAAAGGAGACCCCAAACACAGTAAGTTAAGTAAAATGAGAAAACAGAGAAATATACAGCGGATGAAGGAGAGGGGTAAAAACCCACTTGACCAAACAAATGAAGAGGAAATAGGCAGTCTACCTGAAAAAGAATTCAGAGTAATGATAGTAAAGATGATCCAAAATCTAGGAAATAGAAGGGAGAAAATAAAAGAAACGTTTAAAAAGGACCTAGAAGAACTAAAGAGGAAACACACAATGATGAACAACACAAGAAATGAAATTTAAAATTCTCTAGAAGGAATAAACAGCAGAAAAACTGAGGCCGAAGAAAGGACAAGTGACCTGGAAGATAAAATGGTGGAAATAACTGCCACAGAGCAGAATAAAGAAAAAAGAATGAAAAGAATTGAGGACAGTCTCAGAGACCTCTGGGACAACATTAAACACACCAATACTAAAATTATATAGGTCCCAGAAGAAGAAGAGAAAAGAAAGGGAATGAGAAAATATTTGAAGAGATTATAGTTGAAAACTTCCCTAATAAGGGAAAGGAAATAGTCAATCAAGTCCAGAAAGTGCAGAGAGTCCCATACAGGATAAATCCAAGGAGAAACATGCCAAAACACATATTAATCAAGCTATCAAAAAATTAAATACAAAGAAAATATATTAAAAGCAGCAAGGGAAAATCAACAAATAATATACAAGGGAATCCCCATAAGGTTAACAGCTGGTCTTCCAGCAAAAACTCTGCAAACTAGAAGGGAGTGGCAGGACATATTTAAAGTGATGAAAGTGAAAAATCTACAACCAAGGTTACTGTACCTAGCAAGGATCTCATTCAGATTCAAAGAGAAAATAAAATCTTTACAGACAAGCAAAAGCTAAGAGATTTCAGCACCACCAAACCATCTTTACAACAAATGCTAAAGGAACTTCTCTAGGCAAGAAACACAAAAGAAGGAAACGACCTACCAAAAAACCCAAAACAATTAAGAAAATGGTAATAGGAACATACGTATCAATAATTACCTTAAATGTAATTGGATTAAATGCGCCAACCAAAAGACATAGACTGGCTGAATGAATACAAAAACAAAACCTGTATATATGCTGCCTACAAAAGACCCACTTCAGACCTAGGGACATATACAGACTGAAAGTGAGGGGATGGAAAAAAGATACTCCATACAAAAGGAAATCAGAAGAAGGCTGGGACTTCCCTGGTGGCGCAGTGGTTGAGAGTCCACCTGCCGAAGCAGGGGACGTGAGTTCATGCCCCGGTCCAGGGGGATCCCACGTGCCGTGGAGCAGCTGGGCCCGTGGGCCATGGCCGCTGAGCCTGCACATCTGGAGCCTGTGCTCTGCAGGAGGAGAGGCCACAATGGTGAGAGGCCCGCATACTGCAAAAAAAAAAAAAAAAAAAAAGAAGGCTGGAGTAGCAATTCTCATATCAGACAAAATACAAATGGAAATCAGAAGAAGGCTGGAGTAGCAATTCTCGTATCAGACAAAATAGACTTTAAAATAAAAACTATTAGAAGAGACAAAGAAGGACTGTATGTAATGATCAAGCGATTGATCAAAGAAGAAGATATAACAATTGTAAATACTTATGATTCCTAACATAGGAGCACCTCAATACATAAGACAAATGCTAACTACCATAAAAGGGGAAATTGAAAGTAGCACAATAATAGTAGGGGACTTTGGCACCCAACTTTCACCAATGGACAGATCATCCAAAATGAAAATAAATAAGGAAACACAAGATTTAAATAACACATTAAACAAGATGAACTTAATTGATATATATAGGAAATTCCATCCCAGAACAACAGAATACACTTTCTTCTCAAGGGCTCATGGAACATTCCTCAGGACAGATCATGTCTTGGCTCACAAATCAAGCCTTGGTAAATTTAAGAAAATTGAAATCATATCACGTATCTTTTCCAACCAAAACTCTAAGAGACTAGAGAGCAATTACAGGAAAGAAAATTGTAAAAAATACAAACACGTGAGGGCTAAACATTATGCTACTAAATAACCAAGAGATCACTGAAGAAATCAAAGAGGAAATCAAAAAATACCTAGGAACAAATGACAATGAAAACATGACCACCCCAAACCTATGGGATGCAGCAAAAGCAGTTCTAAGAGGGAAGATTATAGCAACACAATCCTACCTCAAGAAACAAGAAAAATCTCAAATAAACAAGCTAACCTCACACCTAAAGTTATTAGAGAAAGAAGAAGAACAACAACAACAAAAAACCCCCATGTGTTAGCAAAAGGAAAGAAATCATAAAGATCAGATCAGAAATAAACGAAAAAAAAATGAAGGAAATGATAGCAAAGATCAATAAAACTAAAAGCTGGTCCTTTGAGGAGATAAAAAAAAAATTGATAAACCACTAGCCAGACTCATCAAGAGAAAAAGGGAGAAGACTCAAATCAACAGAAGTAGAAATGAAAAAGGAGAAGTAAAAACTGACACTGCAGAAATATAAAGGATCATGAGATATTGCTACAAGCAACTATGTGCTAATAAAATGGACAACCTGGAAGAAATGGACAAATTCTTAGAAAAGCACAACCTTCCAAGACTGAACCAGGAAGAAGTAGAAAATATAAAGAGACCAATCACAAGCACTGAAATTGAGACTGTAATTAAAAATCTTCCAACAAACAAAAGCCCAGGACTAGATGGCTTCTCAGGCAAATTCTACCAAACATTTAGAGAAGAGTTAACACCTACCCTTCTCAAACTCTTTCCAAAATATAGCAGAGGGAGGAACACTCCCAAACTCAATCTGCAAGGCCAACATCACCCTGAGACCACAACCAGACAAAGATATCACAAAAAAAGAAAACTACAGGCCAGTATCACTGATGAACATAGATGTGAAAATCCTCAACAAAATAATTGCAAACAGAATCCAACAGCCCATTAAAAGGATCATACACCATGATCAAGTGGGATTTATCTCAGTAATGCAAGGATTCTTCAATAAATGCAAATCAATCAATGTGATACACCATAGTAACATATTGAAGGGTAAAAATTATATGATAATCTCAATAGATGCAGAAAAATCTTTTGACAAAATTCAACACTCATTTATGATAAAAACTCTCCAGAAAGTAGGCATAGTGGGAACTTACCTCAACATAATAAAGGCCATATATGACAAATGCACAGCCTACATCATTCTCAATGGTGAAAAGCTGAAACTATTTCCTCTAAAATCAGGAAGAAGATAAGGATTCCCACTCTCACCACTATTATTCAACATACTTTTGGAATTTTTAGCCACAACAATCAGAGAATAAAAAGAAATAAAAGGAATTCAAATCAGAAAAGAAGTAAAACTGTCACTGTTTGCAGATGACATGATAACTATACATAGAGAATCCTAAGGATGCTACCAGAAAACTACTAGAGCTAATCAATGAATTTGGTAAAGTAACAGGATAGGGGCTTCCCTGGTGGTGCAGTGGTTGAGAGTCCGCCTGCCGATGCAGGGGACACGGGTTCATGCCCCGGTCCGGGAAGATCCCACATGCCGCGGAGCGGCTAGGCCCATGAGCCATGGCCGCTGAGCCTGCGCGTCTGGAGCCTGTGCTCCGCAACGGGAGAAGCCTGCGTACTGCAAAAAAAAAAAAAAAAAAAAAAAGTAACAGGATACAAAATTAATGCACAGATATCTCTTGCACTCCTATACACTAATGATGAAAAATCTGACAGAGAAATTAAGGAAACACTCCCATTTATCACTGCAACAAAAAGAATAAAATACCTAAGGATAAGCCTACCTAAGGAGACAGAAGATGTAAAAACTATAAGACCCTGATGAAGGAAATTAAAGATGATACAAGCAGATGGAGAGATATACCATGTTCTTGGTTTGGAAGATCCACATTGTGAAAATGACTACACTATCCAAAAGCAATCTACAGGTTCAATGAAATCCCTATCAAACTACCAATGGCATTTTTCACAGAACTAGAATACAAAATTTTACAATTTGTATGGAAACACAAAAGACCCTGAATAGCTAAAGCAATCTTGAGAAAGGAAAGCAGAGCTGGAAGAATCGGCTCCCTGACTTCAGACTATACTAGAAAGCTACAGTAATAAAGACAGTATGGTACTAGCACAAAAACAGAAATATAGATCAATGGAATAGGATAGAAAGCCCAGAGATAAACCCACGCACATACGGTCACCTTATCTTTGATAAAGGATGCAAGAATATACAATGGAGAAAAGACCCCCTCTTCAATAAGTGGTGCTGAGAAAATTGGACAGCTACATGTAAAAGAATGAAATTAGAACACTCCTTAACACCATACACAAAAATAAACTCAAAATGGATTAAAGACTAAAATGTAAGGCCAGACACTATAAGAATCTTAAAGGAACACATAGGAAGAACACTCTTTGACATAAATCACTTCAAGATCCTTTTTGACCCAACTGCTAAAGAAATGGAAATAAAAACAAAAATAAACAAATGGGACCTAATGAAACTTCAAAACTTTTGCCCAGCAAAGGAAACCATAAACAAGATGAAAAAACCCTCAAAATGGGAGAAAATATTTTCAAATGAAGCAACTAACAAAGAATTAATCTCTAAAATATACAAGTAGCTCATGTAGTTGTATATCAAAAAAACAAACAAACAAATCCAAAAATGGGCAGAAGACCTAAATAGACATTTCTCCAAAGAAGATATACAGATTGGCAACAAACACATGAAAGGATGCTCAACAACACTAATCATTAGAGAAATGCAAATCAAAACTACAATGAAGTATCACCTCACACCAGTCAGAATGGTCATCATCAAAAATCTACAAACAATAAATCCTGGAGAGAGTGTGGAGAAAAGCATACCCTCTTGCATTGTTTGTGGGAACGTACACTGATAGAGTCACTATGGATAACATCATGGAGGTTCCTTAAAAAACTAAAAATAGAACTACCATATGATCCAGCAATCCCACTACTGGGCATATACCCTGAGAAAACCATAATTCAAAAAGAGTCATGTACCAGAATGTTCATTGCAGCACTATTTACAATAGCCAGTACATGGAAGCAATCTAAGTGTCCATCAACAGATGAATGGATAAAGAAGATGTGGCACATATATACAATGGAATATTATTCAACCATAAGAAGGAAGGAAGTTGAGTTATTTGTGGAGATGTGGATGGACCTAGAGTCTGTCATACAGAGTGAAGTAAGTCAGAAAGAGAGAAACAAATACTGTATGCTAACACATATATTTGGAATCTAAAAAAAAAAAAAAGTTTCTGATTTACCTAGGGGCAGGACTGGAATAAAGACGCGGATGTAGAGAATGGACTTGAGGACATAGGAAGGGTGCAGTGTAAGGTGGGACGAAGTGAGAGATTAGCATTGACATATATATACTACCAAATGTAAAGTAGATAGCTAGTGGGAAGCAGCTGCATAGCACAGGGAGATCCTCTTGGTGCTTTGTGACCACCTAGAGGGGTGGGATAGGGAGGGTAGGAGGGAGACATAAGAGGGAGGGGATATGGGGATATATGTATTCATACAGCTGATTCACATTTTTTTATAGCAGAAACTAATACAACATTGTAAAGCAATTAATCTCCAATAAAGATGTTAAAAATGTGTTATTATTATTATCATCTGCAGAAAATGAGTTTAATCCCTGGAAAAACTTTCCCAAATGCCTATCATTTGCTACTTATGAATAAAAATGATCTGAGTAGCCCAGGAATTTCTTCTTTCCTTGTTTCATACCATGGCAATTGTTATTTGACTATTCTGTGGACCTCCATTCTTATTTAAGGTCATTTTCTTTGGTCAATTTAAACCTCTGCACAATTTATTTGTTAAACTACAGTCTTTTAACTTCATGAAGTTCTATGTTCTTGTTGACCAGATACCTTCTCCTTAGAGAATCTAGATTTGGGGAACTATGTTAGTCATTTTGGGAAATTCTCATTTAACTCTATATCTAAAAGAGACAGATCTCCATACACAAGTAGGCCTTTAAGTTACTGCTTTATACAAGTAATAGATTTTGACACCTGTTCTACTGTACATACTCAGTTGAGGTAATTTACTGACACTGCATACAATAGCCTTCTATTTTGGTGTTTGAAGCAGACTTTCAATTTTGTGCAATAATTTGCTCGGATAACACAGTGACTCTACTCTTACTCTGCATTTTCTAAGAACTTCTCCTTTGGCTGGTTGAATTTCAAACTCCCTTGGATTATCTCATTACTCTTGAATTAAGATTGATTGATTCTTTCAGGGACTTATAGTGCACATGGGAGGGACACTGGAAGTGAGGGTGGAGATAGCTTACTTTAAAATTTTCAAGAACTCCCAACCTGTTCTCTCCCTTTCCCCTTCCCTCTTTATCTCAATATCTCTGTAGTTTCTGGGAACAATGTAGTTGTCTTTGTGTATAAGTAAAATATTATGGCTGTAAGGAGATAACCCTTTCCTCATATTAGTTGTGTATCTTCCCCTTAATGTGGAAATGGGGCCATTGAGGGAAGAAGAGCCAGTGGTTGGAATGACCACTCTCCCAGTGAATTTAGACTATCATAACAAAGTAAAAATTCACTTCTGAAAGCGTAGGTGAGAAACAGATGTTTACTTTTCATACAGTGACTTTTCCTGGGCCCACTGGAGTCATTCAGGACATACACTGTTCAGTTGTCCTTGAGATGGAAATCTCTTTAGGGATTGCAAAGTCTCCAGATCAACATTCTGAGTCAGGGTTTTTGGAAGCACTGTGATAGGACCAAGGAATAAAGGTTACTTTTTTCCTATTCCTTCTGAGATATTAAATAGACAAAAGCCACACCTGCAAATATCTCTGAGATAAGAATTTCTCTTCCTTGGGCTTCTGTTGAGATTACTGAGGGTCAATATCCTTAAGCTGCTTAGAAGTTCTTTGGTTTGATTCTGTGAGGTACTGGCTTGAATCTTCCTGAGTACACACCTTTGGCTTCATTTTTAGATTATGTTTTCCTGAAAGTGTCCTAGATTTGATCTTTGCCCAGAAGCCATTTCTTAATTTTAGCATCACAGGTCATCTTGAGAGGCTGAGAATTTTTAAACTCAACAATTCTTGGCTCTGTTTTATTGGTCTTTCCTTTAGCCTTTCTCTGCTTGCATTTTTCTATAAGCAGCAGAAGAAGTGAAGTAGCACCTTCACCATGCTGTCTGGAAATCTCCTTAACTGGGTCTCCCAGTTCATTAGGTATATTTTCTATTTCTCATATTATCAGAGGGGACAGTACTGCTAAGCTTGCTGCCATTCTGTAAGGAGGCTCCTCTTTCCTTCAGGTTTTGGTAGTACTGTCTTCACTTTCCTGTAAGCTTTTACCTGCAGCCTCCACAAAGTCTTCTACAGGCTTTCACTGACACTTTCCTCAAAGTCCTTCTAGCTTCTGCCCACTGCCCTTTTTCAAAACCACCTTATATTTTAAGCTTTTGTAATGGTAGCACCCCACTCTTAGTACCAAAATCTGTCTTAATTTCCTGTTGTTGCATAACAAATTACCCTAAAACTTAGTGACTTAAACAACAATAATCATTTATTGATTGACCAATAATAATTTATGGTTACACAACTTTGTAAATGTATATATATATATATATATATATTTTTTTTTTTCTTTTTAAGTGGGGAAGTTAGGATTCCATCCAGATCTAACTCCACCATACCATGCTACACTATATAGTATCAGAAAAAAAAAAAAAAAGCTGCCCTCTATGCTGTCTGATATATTTTAGACTTTGGCCCCAATGTCCCCATCTCCTGGTGTTTACACCCTGGCATCATCTCCTCCCTTTGAGAGTGGGAAGGATGTGTGACTTGCTTCTTACAATAGAATATGACAAAGTTGATGGGAAGTTACTCCTATTGTTATGTTATGTTATATTATATAAGACTTCCTCTTACTAGTAGATTCATTCCACCCTTGCTGGCTTTGAAGAAGAAATCTGCCATGAACCCTACAGTCACCAGGAAATGAATTTTGTCAATAACCTGAATGAGTTTGGAAGTGGATTCTTCCCCAGTCAAGCCTCCAGATGAGAATGCAGCCCAGCTGACACCATGATTGCGGCCTTGTGAGACCCTGATCAGAGACACATCTAGGCTGGGTCTGAACTTCTGATCCACAGAAATGTGAGAGCATAAATGTATATTGTTTTAAGCTGCTAAATTTGTGATACTTTATTATATCACAATAGAAAAATAATAAATACTCCTTTGAATATAGCTATATCAAATTTTATGGTAAAATTTATGTACCATGTTTATACTATTATAATTTTATGAACACATTTTGCAGTTTTGTCTTTTCTTTTTAAATTTTTTTATTTTCCAGGATAAATACTTGTCTTAGTTTTCTTTGTTTTCTATGTACCTGTCACTAATTCATTTTTAATCCCTCTGTATAAATGTAAATCTAATATCAATATTATCAGACACCTCAGGTGAACTGTCAACTTTGTCATTGCTGATGAGAAGTTTGACTCCATTCTGAGTTTCTCCTACCCCCACATCAACCCAGAGAGCTTTTCAGTTATCTTCACCTTCTGAATTCTAAAATTTTATGATTAGGTATAGTGGTAGTATTTCTCTTTTATTTATTGTGGTGGGCACTCAGCAGATACTTCCAATCAGGAAACATATGTAAGGTCTGGGACCTTTATTTTTTATTCTCTTCCTCTCTCTCTTTGGAGGGGGTAATGTTCTGCTCTTCCTTTTCTCCTTGAATAAGAAGAACTTCAAGTCCTGTTTTTGCTCTAGATCTCTTTTACTTGCCTTCTCAGGGATTTTATTCCTACACATACATCCTGAAGTTAAGGGGTGCAAATGAAATTACTTGTCTGCTTTCCTCCCTAGGTTTCAGCATTTTAGGATCTGCTGAATCAGTTATCACTCATCTGTCTGCTGTCCAGCTTCCAAAATGTTGCTGTTTTCTCTTCTTTTTCCTCCCTCTCTTCCTCCTCCTCCTTCTTCAAGCTTAGCCCTTTTTAAATGATCACTTTACTGTCATTTCAGTATATTTTGGGGAAGACAGGAACATAAGCTGTTCATTCTAATATTTTTAGCCAGAATCTGACCTCTCCACATTTAACCTTCCTGTTATTCTCTAATAATAGTCCTATGAAGTAAGCAGGAGAGACATTATTGTCCCTTTTTTACTGATAAAATACTTAAGAATCAGATGGTTTGAGTGACTTGTTTGAGATTACTAAACAGGTTCTAGAATATTCAAGTCTCAGTAATCATATTTATTGTTCTTTTTACCTACAGCTATTGCTTTCTAATTCTGGCCAATAGACTCAAAGGTTAGTAAATTTGGAAGGGGCCTTCTAGTCTACTGTTTCCCAAAATGTATACCACAGAACACAGTCCCAGGAGAAGCTCTGTAAAAAAAGATTCCATAATCAACCACATTTGAGAAATACTCTAAACTAATGGAATCCGTTAATTCTATGACACCATTAATTGTAGGAAATAGTTACTAAGATTTAATAACAGATTTTGGTGGAGCTGTAGGGAGGGTAGGGAAGAAACATATTAAACAATATATTATAAAAACACATAGAATTTGAGAAATGTAAAATTGTTTTTAAAAGTAAATCTCAAAACTGAGAAAACACAACATGTACCCTTTCCATAGTTGTTCATGTATTAGACTTTGAAAATGGTAATAAAGAAATCTGGTAAGAATATTTAGCTCAATAAATTTGACCATGAAAGCCCTTTATCATTTAACACCTATTAATATTCTAAGTAATTTGTTTATTGATGTAATAACTAGTTGTTGAGTCTCTGCTCTTTGTAGGGCACTGTGCTAGAAGCTCAATAGTGGCGTGGTGATAAATCAGTCCAGCCCCTTGTGGAGCTTAAGTGAGTCAGGCGTGTGTCTAACAGAGGTCTTACCCTAATCTGAAACACTAGTAAAATTTACTCTGAGGAACTGACATTCAAACTAAAACCAGGAGGAATATGAGTTATCTAGACTCTTGTGGGGTTGGGTGCTGGGGGTGGAGGGCAAAGAGCATTCCAGGAATATGTAGTGTTGCTTCAGGTTCCACATTGAGAAATACTGAGCTAGTCCAACCGCCTTAATTTACAGACAAGAAAAGTATAACCTAGAGAAGTTAGAATTAAAGAATGTCAATACTGAATGGAATCTTAGACATCTAATCTAATACTAATACCCAGCACACAAATTACCTTGATCTCATCCTAGATAAATAGATGCCCTCCTCCTTTTGAACCATGTAAATGGCAGGAAACCAACCTTTCTTAGAGGTTAAGAGAGACCTGAGTCAATTTCTCTTGGAGATTCATAAAATATAAAAACAAAAAAATGCCAAGGGTTATTTTACATTTATAATATTTACAGTAAATAAATATTTTTGACACACGTATAAAAACACTAAAGAAAAAACAGTGATTAAATACACAATCTCACAACCTTGAGTTTTGACTCAAGGCTCTTATAAATGTGAGATCTAGACTGAATTATACTCCGACGCCCCATCCTACCTACTCCTACCATATAGGCTTTACAGAAAGCTCACTAGTTCTCATTCTATAGGTTGAAATGATAATGTAGCATCCACCTACATTTTGGAGTCATGTGGAACAGGTCCACTCCCTCTTCCATCAAAAGGCCCTTTACATATGTGTAGACACTCACCATGGGTCCCCAAGGTTGAAATATCTCTAGTAACTTCAGCATTTCTTAGGTGCCACAGTTTCCAGAAACTTCATTCTCCTGTTTCATCTCCGAGTACCCATGCCCTGGAAAATATTTGCATTCATTTGGCTCTATGAAGCTGCTCTGTCAATATAGTGGTGTGATAACTTATTTAAATGCAAAGTCCTCACTCGGACGTCTTTGACTCATTTCATACTAACTGATAGGGAATTCCCTCCACTACAGCTCTATCCTGTCATCACCTTCCAATAGTACATTCTTCCTGGAAGTGGAATGGGTTCTTTCAGCAAAATGAAATTAGTTTTGCATGTTACTCTGCAATCGGGGTATTCAGATGGAAAACATGTACCCTGAATCTGTATTTCAGCCAGTATGATGTGCCCATGGACCCCACACATGCCAGTCATTGAAGGTGAGCTAAGGATGCTTGAGAGAAGTTTTTGGCAATTTTCCAGGACTCCCCTCACTCTCCTGTCTAGTTTCCACTTGAACCCATTCCCTATTTTAGACTTGACACTTTCATAATTTTCACCTGACTTAATATTTCTTTACAGGCTTTGACTGGCTCTAATTTTTTTGGCTTGTTTTCTTCCAAATGACCTCACATAAGATATCTGTCCCCTCATTTTGGGCTCTTGGACCATTTTCCCTCTAATACCCTTCTTGTATGTTACACTGGCAAGCCCCATTTTGGCTATTACTGAAGAAAAAATATATATAATGTGAGTGCCTGGTAAAACTAGCCTCTCATTAATTCTAGAGATTTCTTCATCACACCCAAAGTCCTGGGACATTTCTCATCTGAGACATGTAATTGCAGCACAATATAAATAAATCTCCTCATATGCAAGACCTTCATGAGGACTTTTAGAAGAAAGTCTGGGTCTGGGCCTCTGTCTCTGAGCTTCATGGGAAAAATGAGTACCTTTGATGATAATCCTTTGGAAGATTGGATAATTGTTCTTAATTCTTCATTCCTTTTGCCATGGCTTCCCATGAGAGTAGGCAGTGTATCTTTCCAGGCTCCACTGGATATTGGCCTAGGTCTGGTGAGCTGCTTTGGACAATTTAGTTTTAGCAGAGGTGACACAGCAGAGGCTTCATGTGTGCTTGCCTGGAGTGCTTGACCTCTTGCACTTTGGCTATCCAAAGTGAGAAGAGCCAGCACCTGGAAGCCAGTGGTCTCAGAGTGAGAGACTTGAAGAAGACCTGAACCTGACCTGCCACTTGGAGCAGAACTCCCTTGCCTAGCCCACAGACTAGTTAGTGAGATAATGTTTATTGTTGTAAGTTACTGAAATTTTGGAGTTGTTGCAGAAATTGGATTGAGAAAATCCTTTTACGTCATTTTTAGTATGATTGCCTTCAATGTATTGCTTTTATTACCTCTCTTGCAAAGCTTTCTATTATGGATTGAATTGTATTCCCCCAAAAAGATATGTTTCAGTCTTGACTTCTGGTACTTTGAGAGTGATTTTATTTGGGAATAGGGTCTTTACAGATGTAATCAGGTTAAAATGAGGTTATACTTGCTTAGGATGGATCCTCATCCAATATAACTGATAGCTGTCTAAGAAGAAGAAACAGAAATGCAGATAGAGAAACATGAGGAGAACATTATGGGATGACAGAGGCAGAGATTGGAGTGATGCAGTTGCAAGCCCAGGGATGCCAATGATTGACAGGCACTACTGGAAGCTAGGAAGAGGCAAGGAAGGATGCTACTCAGGGTCTCAAAGCTAGCATAACTCTGCTGACAACTTCATTTCAGACTTTCAGGCTCCAGAACTGTAAATGAATACATTTTTGTTGTTAGAAACAACCCAGTTTGTAGTACTTTGTTATGGCAGCCCTTGGAAACTAATACAGTTTTCCTAATGGCTCTGGACCCCAAAGTTTTTCTCTCTTCACAAAATACCTTATTGGTACCACTCTCAGTGCTCTCATAACATTCTGCTTGTTATCAGAGATTCTTTCATCTCTCTTACTAGGCTGTGCACCCCTGAGGCTTTGCACATCTTCCATGAGGATTAAATGAGTTAGTCCATCTGAAAAATTTTATGAATTGCCAAATTGTGATACAAATATTGGGTGGTTTTGTGATTATTAGTATGAACTTTGTTACATACTGTCATTTACCCAGCACATATTTGTTGAGCATCCACCACTGAGTGCCAGGCATTGTGCTGGGTGAAGTGGATACTGTGCATGGAGTTTACAAACAAAATAAACTCATCATGTAGGATTAAACAAGGTGCTGTGATGGAGAATGATCGGGGAGATCTACTTTAGAGAGATATGACAGACCTCTCTGATGATATTTAATTTGAGATATAAATGATGAAAGCATGTCATTAAGGTGAAGAGCCAGGGAAAAATCATTCCCATCAAAGGAAAAAGCAAGCTCTAAGCCCTTGTTTTGAGTGAGAGTGTGTCCAGGTTCTAGGAACTGACAGAAGACAAGAGGGGACCAAACTGAAGTGGGTTCAGATCACATGATTTTACGTTTGACAGGCAGATAGGGGCCAGATTCTCCAGGATCCCTCAGACCGCAGTCAAGAGTTTAGATTTTCACTCTAAATGCAATAGGGGAACTACTAGAGGATTTTATGCAAAGGTTTAAGAAGGAACTTAAATTTTTGGAAATCCCTCTGACTTCTCTTATGGACTAGATGGGGGTGGGTATGGGAGGAAGAGCTGGAAGAGCAGTTAGGAAGAGAGTGTGATAGTTATCTCGGGGAGACCAGGATGATAACACGGGCTAGGGCAACATCAGTGATAATTTCAATAGCTTGGATTTGTACAGATATTTTCAAAATGGGACCGACAGTTCTTTCCAATTGCTTAAATAAAGGCTTAAGAGAGAGTTAATGAAAACTCCCAGGTTACGTGCTTTCTTAGCTGTGAATTTGGTGGTGCCTTTTATTGAGATGCAGAAGATGAGTTTTAGGGGAAATTTAAGAGTTCACAAGAAATTTCCCTCCATATTTCCTTCCCAAAATGTCAATTTTGGGCTTTAACATAAGGTACAGACATTCTGATCCAATGTACATGGAACTTAAGTGTCAACTGGACCTTATGTTTTAGTACAGGGCTTGGCAAACGTTTTCATAAAAAGAATGGTAGTAAATATTTTAGGATTTGTAGGACCAGAAGCAAAATATTGAGTATTATGTAGTTACCTATATAATCATTTAAAATGTAACCATTTAAAAATATAAAGTCCATTCTTGAATTACAGGACAATAAATAAAACAGGCACTTGGCTGGATTTTGTCTGTGGCAGGTAGTTTGTTGACCCCTGGTCTAGAACAACAGTTGACAAACTACTGTCTGTGGACAGTAGTAGCCAGCCATTCGGGGTTTTTTGTGAGGTATTTTTAATCAATTTATTTATTTATTTACTTATTTTTGGCTGTGTTGGGTCTTCGTTGCTGTGCGTGGGCTTTCTCTAGTTGCGGCGAGCAGGGGCTGCTCTTCGCTGTGGTGCATGGGCTTCTCATTGAGGTGGCTTCTCGTTGCCGAGCACAGGCTCTAGGCGTGTGGGCTTCAGTAGTTGCAGCATGCAGGCTCAGTAGTTGTGGCACACAGGCTTAGTTGCTCCGTGGCATGTGGGATCTTCCTGGACCAGGGATCGAACCCTTGTCCCCTGCATTGGCAGGCAGATTCTTAACCACTGCACCATCAGGGAAGTCCCCAGCCATTTGTTTTTGTAAATAAAAAACGAATCACACTTATTTGTTTACATATTGTCTATGTATGGCTGTTTTTCTGCCACAATGAGTTGAGTAGTTACAACAGGTACCACATTTCCTAGTCTGCTTGGGCTGTCATAACAAAATACCATAGACTGGGTGGCTTAAACAACAAAAAATTATTTTCTCATAGTTCTGGAGGCTGAAAGTCTGAGATTAAGGTGCCAGCGTGGTCAGGTTCTTGTGAGGACTCTCTTCCTGACTCGTAGATGGCTTCCATCTTGTATGTGCTCACATGGCCTTTCCGGTGTGTGTGTGTGTGTGTGTGTGTGTGTGTGTGTGTGTGTGGTATAGAGGAAGAGAGAGAGAGAAAGCTCTCTGCTGTATCTTCTTATAAGGGCACTAATCTTGTCAGGAGGGCCCTACCCTCATGACCTCTTCTAAATCTAATTACCTCCCAAAGGTCCTACCTTGAAATATCATCACAGTGTTTCCCATTTTGCAGATGAGAAAATTGAAGTTCAGATATGCTTGTGTCCAAAGTCACATCTCTAATAAATGAGCTCTGAACCAATCTTTCTGCTGCTAATTTTCAAGCTGTTTTCACTGCAACACACAGTTTTGAATCTGGCCAATCTTTTGTGAAATACCAGATACAAACAGAGAAAATATGTTTCTGGGGAGCAAGAAAATAAAGATGTATTAGTTGATATTTTTAGATACTTTCAACTGTTGGGCCAGATTGTGGAGAATGGGGAAATGACAAATATCATATTTCTGTTCCAAAAAGGACAATAAACGACGTAAGTGGTTCTCCTTAGGTTAGTGTATGAAGCAGGTGTAGGGGAAAATATGAGAAACAACCTTGTGGGCTCCAGTGAGGAAACACTTCAAAAAATATCATTTGATTAAGAGACAGACTGCATGATTCAATGAGGAGGCGGAGGTATTGCCTTGGAAAAGCATCAGATAAAGAAATACTAAATGCCTGTAGAAGTGTCGTGGGTATGGGGGCTAAAAACAGCTTGTGGAATGGCAAACTTTCTGAAAAACATGGCAACAGCAAGTGTCCGTAAATGGCAACTTCACTCTCTGTGGATGAGTGGGAAACAGCAGAGGATAATTTTTAGATTGCTTGTTTTTTTACGTTAGTGGACTGAAGTGATGCCATTGGAAATATTAAGAAGGATGAAAATGTGCTGGTGACGAAAGAACACTTATGAAAATAGAATAGCACCAGGACGTGGTAACCTGATGGAGATCATTCGATGACTAAATAGAGAATATTGTTGATACCTAAAAACCAGTGCTGTGAGCCAATTAACCAGAATAGACACCCCCTTCCTCTGCAGCACATTGGTGTAAAAGAGTGTGCTCCACATTGAGAGGCCTTTTTGAGTTTTTTTGTTTGTTTGTTTTTTGCGGTACACGGGCCTCTCACTGTTGTGGCCTCTCCCATTGCGGAGCAGAGGCTCCAGACACACAGGCTCAGTGGCCATGGTTCACGGGCCCAGCCACTCCGCGGCATGTGGGATCCTCCCAGACCGGGGCACGAACCCGTGTCCCCTGCATCGGCAGGCGGACTCTCTACCACTGCGCCACCAGGGAAGACCCTTTTTGAGTTTTATATGAAGAAAGAAATGATGTTAAATATCATTAGAAAACAGAAAATATCAGTTAGCTTGAATGTTTGGGGATTAGGGGACTCTGAGCAATGATATTTTATGATTATTTGTTTAATAGTCTATCTTGTTTCACAAATGTCCAAATTTTCTGTCTCAGTCTAACGGAAGATTGAAAATCTTGCTAGGTTTCAGGATTTCTTTGGATAATAAAGAAATCCATTCATTTATTATTATTTATATGATAATAATATTTATTATTATTCATTTACTTATTACTATCATTCATAATAAAGGCTCCATCCATTCAGTAGATTTTCATTGAGCAATTACAATATAGCAGATTTTCTGGTGTGTGTGAATGACTTAAAGATAGGGAACCTGCACTTGTAGCATCCAAGGAACAGTAAAGGTAGCCATTGAAGCTGAAAGATATTGAGATAATTGTAGGTTGAAACCAACGCATTTTGGAAATTAACCTAAGAACCCTAAGACAGTATCTTTTGTCACCATCAGACTCCATCTCCTAAATATGGAGGGTAAAATATGTCAGACTGAAGG
This sequence comes from Mesoplodon mirus, assembly GCF_964341445.2. Taxonomy (NCBI): domain Eukaryota; kingdom Metazoa; phylum Chordata; class Mammalia; order Artiodactyla; family Ziphiidae; genus Mesoplodon; species Mesoplodon mirus. The sequence continues at coordinate 30,331,112 of NC_138983.1, read as the reverse complement.
CTTTAGTTAGCTAGGTTTTGGTTGGTTGAGCTTCATTATTAAAATATAATGAAGATAGTATCAATTTCAAGTTCAATCTTATTTCATGGTTTAATATTTTTATTTGCTTTGCTCCAATGATAAACATCCATTGTCTTGGATTATTAGGATGGAATCAAATATTTCTACCACTTTTTAATTTTTTTTAATTGAAATATAGTTGATTTACAATGTTGGGGCTTCCCTGGTGGCGCAGGGGTTGAGAGTCCGCCTGCCAATGCAGGGGACACGGGTTCATGCCCCGGTCCGGGAAGATCCCACATGCTGCGGAGCGGCTGGGCCCATGAGCCATGGCCGCTGAGCCTGTGCATCCGGAGCCTGTGCTCCGCAATGGGAGAGGACACAACAGTGAGAGGCCCGCGTACCGCAAAAAAAAAAAAAAAAAAAAAAAATCTCTTGGGGAATTCCCTGGCAGTCCAGTGGAGCTCAGACAGTTCCCCATCTCCTGGGAGGACTCCAGGACAAAGGGATGGAGCATCCTATGTCTGAGGGGTGACCTGCAGGGCTGTGGGACCAGGCAGGCCCTGCAGAGGAGGCTGCTGCAGGCCTCACTTTGCTTGCTGCAGAAGAAATACCTGCTGTAGCTGCTGCCCTGTGGTCCCTCATTAGGGTTGCCTCCACCTTGAGAACACATGTGGAGGTGAGCAAGGGAAGTCAGTATCTGAGGAGAGCTGCCGGGCCTAAGGGGCGGATGGGCCACGGGGAGGGGAGGCATGCTGCTGGTGACCCAGAGTCAGCAAGAGGTGGATGGCGCCTGTAGGAAGTCAGAGTCAGGAGGCATTGCCAGGTACTTTTTCATCCTCTCCCTAGTGACCCCCTTGTCCAGAATGCCAAAATGCACAGGCCAAACTCAGCCTGTTTCCTAGAGCTGCACACACTGTTTGGACTGACTTGAGTTGGTCAAAATAAAACAACCAAAGAGCCAGTCTGAATCCAATGAATAAGGTACAGCCCAGTTTGTGCAGGTGACTGATGACTAGACCAGGTGTTTGTGCCTAACAGCCTCCCACGATTTCTCACCATCAATAATACTCTGTTCCAATCAGGAAAAGAGGAATAAGAATGTATGCTGAGTGCTCTTTAAAAATGATAAGTTGTGGGGGCTTCCCTGGTGGCGCAGTGGTTGAGAGTCCGCCTGCCGATGCAGGAGACACGGGTTCGTGCCCTGGTCCGGGAAGATCCCACATGCCGCGGAGCGGCTGGGCCTGTGAGCCATGGCCACTGGGCCTGCGCGTCCGGAGCCTGTGTTCCACGGTGGGAGAGGCCACAGCGGTGAGAGGCCCGCGTACCACCAAAAAAAAAAAAAAAAAAAAAAGATAAGTTGTGCCATCAAAACCTCCCAACAAATCTCGGAGGCAGTTATTCCATTTTGTAGATGAGGAAGCAGAGGCTGGGGCAATTTCCCGCTCTTCCCTGCTGTCAGTAAGCTGCACAGTTATTATTTATTTCCCACTATAAGACTGAAGACGTGATTTCTGAGTATCTCACTGGCTCTGAACTTAAGCACCTAAGCTGCCCTTTAAGGTTTCTGCTCTGAAGTCCAAATGTTTTTCTCAGGACATTGCTTTGAAGGGGCACAAAGACCTCCTCAGTTCTCCTGGCAGGAAAAGGATTGGACTTGCCCAGGAAACCCTCACATCGTGTGGCAGGTGAGGGAGATCTTGGGAGACCTGAATCCAAAGGGCTCACATGATACTCTCAGCAAAAGTACAAAACTCTTGCAACACATTTATATCCCTGGGCTCCAAAGCCCATAAATTCTCGTTTAGTCCAGGTTCCCTCCCATGTGAATCCTTCTCTGCACTGGTTCTGCTGTGTGTTCTCCTGTGCTTCACATGTAGGTTGCATAAGTATGTTATTATTCAAGTCTAATTCATTCTTGAGGGTTCTTTCTCCATGAATTTCTGACCTGTTTGACATCCAATTCCTTTTGCACTCACTGCCTGTATGGCATTGTATAGCAGCTATACAGCTGTTTGCTATCTCTTTCATGTTTGTCAACTTTGTTTTCCAGAAGAGGATTTAAAACACTTGTGGGCATTAGGCATTGCTTCTGTTTGTTTTCCTCTACATCTTGTGCTGGACACACACTTAGATGCTCAGTAACTACAGATTGAGGGTCTTTTCTCAAAGTCAAAACAATCAGACTGTTTTCTATGTGCTCACCCAACCTCCAACTAGTGGATTACTATTAATTTCGTAGCATCTCAGCTTTAAAAAGTTGGTTGCTTCCCCCATATAACTCTTTTCATCCCATTTTCCCTTTCCCTTCTATCCTTTCCATAAGCATTTCTCAGGTACCTTCTAAGTTATTAATAATGGAAAACTGCTGTGTTGGATGCTGTGATTCATAACTACAGGGGATGGACAGAAGAAATGGTGGTACCCAGAGGCCTGAACACTCGACCAGCCACTTCCCATAATCACAGCTAATTCCACAAATTCCCGGGGAAGATATGGGACAAAGAAAGAAACCAGTTAAAGTCACATTTAACTGTGTTTTTTGTCTCTGTTGTTGTTTTGCCTTAAATTGCCTGCCTGTACCCCTAGCTGAGCTTTAATGCTTGCAGTTGCAGGGAGTTCTTTGGAATAGATCAGTACCCATGCTGTAAAAAAACTCAATTACCCCAGTGCAGAAGTCCATGTAGAAAAGAACTAAGACCCTCAGCTGACAGCCTTCCCTGAGCTTCCAGGCAATAGCCAGCACTAACTTGCAATTGTGTGAGTGAGCCATCTCTGAAGTGGATACTTCACCTCCACATGAATTTCCCCAGCTAATGCCATGTGAAGGAAAAGCATTGCCCAGCCAAACCTTGGCCAAATTCCTGATCCACAAAATTGTGAGATATAATAAAAGAGTGGCTGATTAAAAAAAAAAAGCATGGTCCTTAGATCACTTCCATAAGAATCATATTAGGAAGATGCCCCAAATTATGCTAGTCACACCAGTTCCAAAGAAATACCATAATGGAAACATTCTCAAAAGATACCACAAAAAAAGCCAATAGGACTAGGAGAGAGAAACCATACCTTGGAAAAAATCTTAAAAAAAAAAGTTTATTTACTGTATCTTTATTTTATTTTTTAATCAAAGTAATATATGTACATACACATACATACCACTGTGTGTGTGTATATATATAAAGATATGCTCTCTTTGGTATCTTAAAATAAACACATGTATTTATTTATATGACCAGCAATCCCTTGCTCTCCACCTTTGCCTACCATTTCCTAACCTCCAGATCTACTTCTCAGAGGGATTCATTTCAACTCTCTTATTTACCTCCAAAATTTTAAATAACATGCTATACTTCTGTTTCTTGGCTTGTTAATTTTAGACTTTAACTGCCTGTCTTAAGGTAAATAAAGATTTATCTCTCTTATGGCTCCCTCTTTTCTTGTTTGTTTTCTGTCTCCTTTCCAATTTTCTCTTTGTTGTTTTGTGTACTTCCTTGGAGATTTCCTTAACTCCTATTGGATGTTTTATTTTGGATACTTTCAATCTCCCAGAGTGCATTCTTCTTCCGAATTTTTCCTTTTTTCTCATGGCATCTTCTCCTTGTTTACTGAAGGCAAAATCTTCAATATCTTGTCTTAACTGTGAGGATATTAAATATAAGTTATTTGTCTGTTTGAAATTTTTCCTTTTTATTGGAAGATTTCCTAAAAGCCCTGTTGTTGCATGTTAATCCATGTTCAAGTGTTAGGCACTAAGGGACTAGTTGAAAGTTCTGCATGTAAGAATGCATTCGTGGACTACTATTGGGGGACTGAATGGTGAATGAGTCATTTTGATAGGAAGATCCACTAAATGTCATAGATTTTCTGTGGTTCATTCCATTTTTCCAAGGGAAAAAGAATCATCCAGTAATTTGCTTGGAAAACAATCTCACAGTCTTTTGGCTATGGCAAGGAATTTAGATTTAATTTTAAGCAAAATGCACAGTCCCTTGAGGGTTTATGCAGTGGAGTGACAGGGCCTGATTTATATTTTTAAGTGATCATTATGCCTCTGGCATATGGGAACAAATGGAAAATCAGAGCAATCAGTTATATCAGGAGTAGTCCAAATGAGACTGAGTGCTCCATTATTTACCATTGTGGCCCCAATATTCCTCTTTGTAAAGAGAATCAAGGCTCTCCTATAGAACAAAAAATTAAAAACACAAAACAAAACAACAACCACCCCCTCCAAAAAACAAAAGAAAAAAAAGCCGCCTACCAAAGAGGAGTTGCCACTTTGAATCCTTGGACAATTTAGAGTTCACAAGGTGATAATGGGGTTCCTTGAATTTTATTTTATTTATTTTAATTTATTTTATTTTATTTTTTAACATTTTTATTGGATTATAATTGCTTTACATTGTTGTGTTAGTTTTTGCTGTATAACAAAGTGAATCAGCTATACATATACATATATCCCCTCTCTCTTGCATCTCCCTCCCACCCTCCCTATATCACCCTCCCTATCCCACCCACGTAGGTGCTCACAAAGCACCAAACTGATCTCCCTGTGTTATGCAGCTGCTTCCCACTAGCTATCTATTTTACATTTGGTAGTATATATATGTCAATGCCACTTTCTCACTTCTTCCCAGCTTCCCCTTCCCTGTGTCCTCAAGTCCATTCTATACATTTGCATCTTTATTCCTGTCCTGTCCCTAGGTTCATCAGAACAATTTTTTTTTTAGAGTTTCCACATATATGTGGTAGAATATGGTATTTGTTTTTCTCTTTCTGATTTACTTCACTCTGTATGACAGACTCTAAGTCCATCCACCTCACTACAAATAACTCAATTTTGTTTCATTTGATGGCTGTGTAACATTTCATTGTATATATGTGCCACATCTTCTTTATCCATTCATCTGCTGATGGACACTTAGGTTGCTTCCATGTCCTGGCTATTGTAAATAGTGCTGAAATGAACACTGAGGTACATGACTTTTTTTGAATTATGGTTTTCTCAGGTTAAATGCCCAGTATTGGGATTGCTGGATCATACTGTAGTTCGATTTTTAGTTTCTTAAGGAACCTCCATAATGTTCTCCATAGTGGTTGTATCAATGTACATTCCCACCAACAGTGCAAGAGGGTTTCCTTTTCTCCACACCCTCTCCAGCATTTTTTGTTTGTAACTTTTTTGATGATGGCCATTCTGACCGGTGTGAGGTGTTACCTCATTGTAGTTTTAATTTGCATTTCTCTAATGATTAGTGATGTTGAGCATCCTTTCATATGTTTGTTGGCAATCTGTATGTCTTCCTTGGAGAAATGTCGATTTAGGTCTTCTGCCCATTTTTGGATTGGGTTGTTAGTCTTTTTGATATTGAGCTGCATAAGCTGCTTGTATATTTTAGAGATTAATCCTTTGTCAGTTGCTTCATTTGCAAATATCTTCTCCCATTCTGAGGGTTGTCTTTTCATCTTGTTTATGGTTTCCTTTGCTGGGCAAAAGGTTTGAAGTTTCATTAGGTCCCATTTGTTTATTTTTGTTTTTATTTCCATTTCTCTAGGAGGTGGGTCAAAAAGGATCTTGCTGTGATTTATGTCACAGAGTGATCTACCTATGTTTCCCTCTAAGAGTTTTATAGTGTCTGACCTTACATTTAGGTTTTTAATCCATTTTGAGTTTATTTTTGTCTATGGTTTTATGGAGTGTTCTAATTTCATTCTTTTACATGTAGCTGTCTAGTTCTCCCAGCACCACTTATTGAAGAGGCTTTCTTTTTTCCATTGTATATTCTTGACCCCTTTATCAAAGATAAGGTGACCATATGTGCATGGGTTTATCTCTGGGCTTTCTATCTTGTTCCATTGATCTATGTTTCTGTTTTGGTGATAGTACCATACTCTCTTGAATACTGTAGCTTTGTAGTATAGTCTGAAGTCAGGGAGCCTGATTCCTCCAGTTCCATTTTTCTTTCTCAGGATTGCTTTGGCTATTCAGGGTCTTTTGTCTTTCCATATAGATTGTGAAATTTTTTGTACTAGTATCTGTGAAAAATGTTATTGGTAGTTTGATAGGGATTGCATTGAATCTGTAGATTGCTTTGGGTAGTATAGTCATTTTCACAATGTTGATTTTTCCAACCCAAGAACATGGTATATCTCTCCATCTGTTTGTATCATCTTTAATTTCTTTCATAGGTTTCTTATAATTATCTGCATGCAGGTCTTTTTTCTCCATAGGTAGGCTTACTCCTAGGTATTTTATTCTTTTTGTTGCAATGGTAAATGGGAGTGTTTCCTTAATTCTCTTTCGGATTTTTCATCATTAGTGTATAGGAATGCAAGAGATTCCTTGCATTAATTTTCTATCCTGCCACTTTACTAAATTCATTGATTAGCTCTAGTAGATTTTTGGTAGCATCTTTAGGGTACTCTATGTATAGTATCATGTCACTGGCAAACAGTGACAATTTTAATTCTTCTTTTCCAATTTGGATTCCTTTTCTTTCTTTTTCGTCTCTGATTGCTGTGGCGAAAACTTCCAAAACTATGTTGAATAATAGTGGTGAGAGTGGGCAACCTTGTCTTGTTCCTGATCTTAGAGGAAATTGTTTCAGTTCTGCACCATTGAGAATGATGTTGGCTGTGGGTTTGTCATATATGGCCCTTATTATATTGAGGTAAGTTCCCTCTATGCCTACTTCTGGAGAGTTTTTATCATAAATGGATGTTGAATTTTGTCAAAAAGCTTTCTCTGCATGCATTGAGATTATCATATGGTTTTTATCCTTCAATTTGTTAATATGGTGTATCACATTGATTAATTTGCATATTTTGAAGAATCCTTGCAATTCTGGGATAGACCCCACTTAATCATGGTGTATGATCCTTTTAATGTGCTGTTGGATTCTATTTGCTATTATTTTGTTGAGGATTTTTGCATCTGTGTTCATCAGTGACATTTGCCTGTAGTTTTTTTTGTGTATGACATCTTTGTCTCATTTTGGTATCAGGGTGTTGGTGGCCTCATAGAATGAGTTTGGGAGTGTTCCTCCCTCTGCTATATTTTGGAAGAGTTTGAGAAGGATAGGTGTTAGCTCTTCTCTGAATGTTTGATAGAATTTGCCTGTGAGCCATCTGGTCCTTGGTTTCTGTTTGTTGGAAGATTTTTTTTTTTTTTTTTGCGGTACGCGGACCTCTCACTGTTGTGGCCTCTCCCGTTGCGGAGCACAAGCTCCAGACATGCAGGCTCAGCGGCCATGGCTTATGGGCCCAGCCACTTCGTGGCATGTGGGATCTTCCCAGACCAGGGCACGAACCCGTGTCCCCTGCATTGGCCAGCGGACTCTCAACCACTCTGCCACCAGGGAAGCCCCTGTTGGAATATTTTTAATCACAGTTTCAATTTCCGTCCTTGTGATTGGTCTGTTTATATTTTCTATTTCTTCCTCATTCGTCTTGGAAGGTTGTGTTTTTCTAAGAATTTGTCCATTTCTCCCAAGTTGTCAATTTTATTTGCATATAGTTGCTTGTAGTAATCTCTCATGATCCTTTGTATTTCTGCTGTGCCATCTGTTACTTCTCCTTTTTCTTTTCTAATTCTATTGATTTGAATCTTTCCTCTTTTTTTCTTGATGAGTCTGGTTAATGATTTATCAATTTTGTTTATCTTCTCAAAGAACCAGCTTTTAGTTTTATTGATCTTTGCTATCATTAACTTCACTTCTTTTTCATTTATTTCTGATCTGATCTTTATGATTTCTTTCCTTCTGCTAACTTTGTGGTTTTTTTGTTCTTCTTTCTCAAATTGCTTTAGTGTAAGGTTAGGTTGTTTATTTGAGATGTTTCTTGAGGTGGGATTATATAGCTATAAACTTTCCTCTTATAAATGCCTTTGCTGCATCCCATAGGTTTTGGGTTGTCGTGTTTTCATTGTCATTTGTTTCTAGGTATTTTTTGATTTCCTCTTTGATTTCTTCAGCTATCTCTTGGTTATTTGGTAGCATATTGTTTAGCCTCCTTATGTTTGTATTTTTTACAGTTTTTTTCCTGTAATTGATATCTAGCTTCATAATGTTGTGATGAGAAAAGTTGCTTGATATGATTTCAATTTTCTTACATTTACCAAGGTTGATTTTTGACCCAAGATATGATCTATCCTGGAGAATGTTCCATGTGCACTTGAGAAGAAAGTTTATTTTGTTGTTTTGGGTTGGAATGTCCTATAATTATCAATTAAGTCCACCTTGTTTAATGTGTCATTTAAAGCTAGTGTTTCCTTATTTATTTTCATTTTGGTTGATCTGTCCATTTGTGAAAGTGGGGTGTTAAAGTCCCCCACTGTGATTCTGTTACTGTCAATTTCCCTTTTTGTGGCTGTTAGCATTTGCCTTATGTATTGAGGTGCTCCTATGTTGGGCACATAATTATTTACAGTTCTTATATATTCTTCTTGGATTGGTCCCTTATTCATTATATACTGTCCTTGTCTCTTGTAATAGTCTTTATTTTAAAGTTTATTTTGTCTGATATGAGAATTGCTACTCCAGCTTTCTTTTGATTTCCATTTGCACGGACTATCTTTTTCATCCCCTCACTTTCAGTCTGTATATGTCCCTATGTCTGAAGTGGGTCTCTTGTTAACAGCATATATATGGGTTTTGTTTTTGTATCCATTCAGCCAGTCTATGTTTTTTGGTTGGAGCATTTAGTCCATTTACATTTAAGGTAGTTATCAATATGTATTTTCCTATTATCATTTTCTTAATTGTTTTGGGTTTGTTATTGTTAGGTCTTTTCCTTCTCTTGTGTTTCCTGCCTAGAGGAGTTCCTTTACCCTTTGTTGTCACTCTGGTTTCATGGTGCTGAATTCTCTTAGCTTTTGCTTGTCTGTAAAGTTTTTAATTTCTCTGTCGAATCTCAATTAGATCCTTGCTATAGAGTAACCTTGTATAGAGTAATCTTGGTTGTAGGTTTTTCACTTTCATCACTTTAAATATGTCCTGTCAGTCCTTTCTGGCTTGCAGAGTTTCTCTTGGAAGATCAGCTGTTAACCTTATGGGGATTCCCTTGTATGTTATTTGGTTTTTTTCCCTTGCTGTTTTTAATATTTTTTCTTTGTATGTAATTTTTGATAGTTTGATTAATATGTGTCTTGACGTGTTTCTCCTTGGACTTATCCTGTATGGGACTCTCTGCACTTCCTGAACTTGATTGACTATTTCCTTTCCCATGTTGGGGAAGTTTTCAACTATAATCTCTTCAAATATTTTCTCAGACCCTTTCTTTTCTTCTTCTTCTTCTGGGACTCCTGTAATTCAAATGTTGGTGCCCTTAATGTTGTCTTGGAGGTCTCTGAGACTGTCCTCAATTCTTTTCATTCTTTTTCCTTTATTCTGCTCTGCAGTAGTTATTTCCCTATTTTATCTTCCAGGTCCCCTATCTGTTCTTCTGCCTCCATTATTCTGCTCTTGATTCCTTCTAGAAATTTTTAATTTCATTTATTGTGTTGTTCATCATTGTTTGTTTGCTCTTTAGTTCTTCTAGGTCCTTGTTAAACATTTCTTGTATTTTCTCCATTCTGTTTCCAAGATTTTGGAACATCTGTACTGTCATTTCTCTGAATTCTTTTTCAGATAGACTGCCTATTTCCTCTTCATTTGTTTGGTCAGGTGGGTTTTTACTTTGCTCCTTCATCTGCTGTGTATTTCTCTGTGTTCTCATTTTGCTTACCTTACTGTATTTGGAGTCTCCTTTTCATAGGCTGCAGGTTCGTAGTTCTCGTTGTTTTTGGTGTCTGCCCCCAGTGGTAAGGTTTGCTCAGTGGGTTGTGTAGGCTTCCTGGTTGAGGGGACTGGTGCCTGTGTTCTGGTGGGTGGGGCTGAATCTTGTTTTTCTGGTGGGCAGGGCGTCCAGTGGTGTGTTTTGGGTTTTCTGTGAACTTAGAATGATTTTAGGCAGCCTCTCTTCTAATGGATGGGGTTGTGTTCTTGTCTTGCTAGTTGTTTGGCATGGGGCATCCAGCAGTGAAGTTTACTGGCCATTGGGTGGAGCTGGATCTTAGTGTTGAGTTGGAAATCTCTGGGAGAGCTCTAGCTGATTGATATTATGTGGGGCTGGGAGGTTTCTGGTGATCCAATGTTCTGAACTCGGCTCTCCCACCACCGAGGTTCAGGCCTGACACCTGGCTGGAACACCAAAACCTTGTCAGACTCACAACTGGGTCATCCTTTTTATAATTGGATTTCTTAGGTTTCTTCCTTTATTTTCTCAGCAACCATCTTACTAGAATGAGTCACCATGAAACCCCTCTATTAGGTCCTATGTTGAATTTGATTTTAATATCTTATTTTGGAATAGCCTAACTCAAAACTTTCTACCTCCAAGCTGCAGAATCTAGCTAATATCAGTGTATTTTATTTTGACTGGAGTTATATAAGGTAAGTTTTTTCATTCATTCATTCATTCATTCATTCAAGAAATAGCTTTTATAGAGTTTACAGTCTAGTGATCACACTGGTGAGTTCAACTTCATGGTTAGAAATGTTGTATTTCTTTGGTTAATTAAAAAAATAAGAAAGCAAATTCATTATTACCTAATAAAATTGGGTAATTCATAGCTAATTAGTTTATACAGACAAATGTTTCAAAACAAGGTTTTTGTGAAGGAAAAACAAGATTGAAAATAGTCCTTGGGGGACTTCCCTGGTGGCACAGCAGTTAAGAATCCACCTGCCAATGCAGGGGACACAAGTTTGTTCCCTGGTCTGAGAAGATCCCACATGCCATGGAGCAACTAAGCCTGTGGGCCAAAACTACTGAGCCTGCACTCTAGAGCCCTCATGCCACAACTACTGAGACTGCACGCCACAACCACTGAAGCCTGTGCACCCGAGAGCCCGCGCAACGCAACTACTGAAGCCCGCGTGCTGCATTTACTGAAGCCTGCGCATGTAGAGCCCGTGCTCCACAACAAGAGAAGCCACCTCAATGAGAAGCCCATGCACCACAACAAAGAGTAGCCCCCACTTGCGGCAGCTAGAGAAAGCCTGCACATAGCAACGAAGACCCAGTGCAGACAACAACAAAATAGTCCTTGAGAAGCAGTAGAAGATAAACGGTTAAGAAGACAGAGTATCTGAGTTCAAAGCCTGACCCTTCTTCCACTTACCAGCTGAGTGCCCTTGGGGAAATGACTTAATATCCCTGAGTCTTAGTTCACACTTTTGCAGAATTGGAGCAATAATAATAGAACCTACTTCACAGGATTGTTCTGAGTACTTGGGTGAAGTTATTATTATTACTTTGAGGATAAAATACTTGGAAACTTACCACTTCAGATAATATGGTTTGAGAAGGTATCTAGCTGGGGAGACCAGACAGGTATTTCTAAGACAACAGGAAAGCAAAATAAGTCTGCATTAAAGTAATCCATACTGTCATTTTTGAGAAAGCAGATGAAATTTAGGTGTGCTCGATTTGATATGGAGCTCATGAGGGAAAAAGTCCTAAAGGGGTTAAGTCTTGGATTTGGTCTTCAAACTATAAAACTTCAGAGTAGAAGTGAGTGTAGAAATCCTCCAGTTCAACATCCTTCATAAAACATTTCACATCAATCACCTGGTGGGAAGTAAAACAAAAAAAAAAGGATGAGAATATAAGATTGGCTAATAAGTTTACTGCTATGGAAAATTGATGCTGAACCTTATAGGGACCAACTGGAGTTGCTTCTGATTTGCTCTGTTTGAGGGTCCAGGAAACTGAGCTATTTATCCGTCTAATTTTGTCCAGGAACACTTCTATGGTTGGGGGTTTTCTCACCAACAATTTCATCCTAACCCATGTGTGGGTCAGGAATGCTACTACATTGAGAGAAAGCCCTCAGGCAAAATCATGGGAGTTTGAGTGAGAATCTATTGGCACACCCAGGAACAATGAGTGTGGTGAGTAGTGGGTAGGGAACCAACAGCATTTGCTACAAACCACCACTTTCCCCTCTTGGATCAACTAGTGCCCTCTATTAAGTTTATTCTGTTCTTTTACTGATTTTTCAATGTGGGGGATAGTCACAGTTTCTTAAGAAAATAAAAAGAGAATTCGTGGCATAAACTATAGTCCCTATTGCTGTAGATGGTCCTGAAGCTACTGCTGATATTTATCATCTTCCTCCTCCACCATCCATCTAGATTCCCTTCATCCTCAGCCAACACTTCTGCTTGTCTAGGTTGCTTGCCTTATAGGGTGACCCAGACCTTTATCTCTGAAGGGTTCAAGTTCCTCATTACTGGGTTGTTGTCAGTCTGTGGTTGCTGAAATTAATGGTTCTATGTTAATCAACAGTCTGGAAGTAACAAGAGCATCTCAGTGAATCCTCTGAGTTCCATACATACTTTTTACTATCCCAGTTATGTAGCAGCTGTCTTATCTTCTCATGATAACTACGGCTAATAACTGCTAACAATATAGAAACTGCCAATTGTCCCTGCCAATAAAGAACCCCAAATGATCAGGCAGCAGGTGTAGTTTTAGAGTTAGAAGAATTTTACTGTGTCCACTGGTAGAAGTATTTCCCCACCCTGGAAACCTACAGAACCTAAAACTGTAGAAATGGGAAGCACAAATTCAACTACAGGTCACAGGAAGAAATTATTCCCAGAGCCTCTTCCCACCCCTGAGTTCCCAGATTTTTGTATTCTACCTGTTAGAAACACAGCACCATATAGCGGCCATTGGTTACAAATATATACTGCATCTTGAAGAATAACACCCTATTCTGCAGAGTTCATCCCCAAGCAGGTACATTAGCTGTTCAGAGGCTATTCCAACATCCTATCAGGCCAGCAGCTTCCAGATGATGCAATATATGGTAGAAAAGTTGATCTCATTAACATGCACCCATTTCCACATTTCCTTTGTCTTAAAGAGTCTTTTATCTGAGGTGATATTATATGGGCTCACAGGTCAGTAAAATGAACATTCTGTGGACCATCAAATAGTGATGCTGACCAAGACACTACCAGCAAGAAAGGAAAATCCTTATCCAGAATATGTATCAATTTCATTCAGGATGAATCATTGCCTTTTCTAGAGGGGAAACTGATATAATCAGTTTACCAACAAATGATTTGTTGATCCCTTTGAGGGATGGTACTATATCAAAGGCTCGGTATTGGTATCTGATACTGATGGGTTGAATATTCAGCAATGAGAATAACAATATCAGCCTTGGTGAGTGGATCATCATGCTGTTGTGTTCATGCACAGCCTCTATCCCAGCCACTATCACTGCTCAAATCCCATGGGACTAATGTGGAGGAATCCAGACTGATGCTGTACATGGTGGATTTGCAACACAGTTGAGGAACACTGAGCTTGGGAATTTAATGCTTTTACAGCTGGTAAAAGCAAGCCTACTCTTTGACTGGGGGAAGTCATAATCTCATTTCTTTTGTTAAATGTGCTTATTTTGAAATTCATCTATGTTATTTTGTGTATCTATAGTTCATTCCTTTCTTTACCGGTAATATTCCATTACAAGGATATGTTTACTCATTCACAGGTTGATAAGCATTTAGGTTTTTCCAATCTGGGGCTATCACAGATAAAGCTGCTGTAAAAATTAATGTACAAGTCTTTGGATGAACATATACTTTCTTTTCTCCTGGGTGAGACATCTAGGAGACAAAATAGGAGTATGTTTAAATTTTTAAGAAACTGCCAATTGTTTTTTCAAGTGGTTGTTCCATAAGAGCCCCAGTTCTTTCACATCTTCTCCAACTCTTGGTATGGTCAGGATTTTTAATTTTAGATATTTTAATAAGTGTATAGGGAGGACCTTCAAGAAGGTGAAAGAGCAAGACATGGAGATCACCTTCCTCCCAGCAAGTACATCAGAAGTACATCTACATGTGGAACAACTCCTACAGAAAACCTACTGAACACTGGCAGAAGACCTCAGACTTCCGAAAAGAGTCTTGGTGCTCCGGCCAGGTGTCAGGCCTGAGTCTCTGGGGTGGGAGAGCCGAGGTCAAGACATTGGTCCACCAGAGGCCTCTTGGCCCCTCATAATATCATTTGGCGAGACCTCTCCCAGAAATCTCCATCTCAACGCTAAGACCCAGCTGCACATAACAATCAGCAAGCTCCAGTGCTGGACACCACACGTCAAACAACTAGCAAGAAAAGAACACAACCTCACACATTAGCAGAGAGACTGCCTAAAATAATAATGAGTTCACAGACACCCCAAAACACACAACTGGATGTGGTCCTGCCCACCAGAAAGACAAGATCCAACCTCATCCATCAGGAAACAGGCAACAGTCCCCTCCACCAGGAAGGGTACACAACCCACTTAACTAACCTTACCCACTGAGGGAAGACACCAAAAACAATGGGAACTATGAACCTTCAGCCTGTGAGAAGGAAACCCCAAACACAGTAAGTTAAGCAAAATGAGAAGACAGAGAAATACGCAGCAGAAGAAGGAGCAAGATAAAAACTCACCAGACCAAAGAAATGGAGGAGGAAATAGGCAGACTCCCTGAAAATGAATTGAGAGTAATGATAGTAAAGATGACCCAAAATCTGGAAACAGAATAGAGAAAATACAAGAAACATTTAATAAGGACCTAAAGAGCAAACAATCAGTGATGAACAACACAAGAAACAAAATTAAAAATTTCTAGAAGGAATCAATAGCAGAATAACAGAGGCAGAAGAACAGATAGGGGACCTGGAAGATAAAACAGTGGAAATAACTACCACAGAGCAGAAAAAAGAATGAAAGAATTGAGGACAGTCTCAGAGACCTCTGGGACAACATTAAATGCAACAATATTAAAATTACATGGTCCTAGAAAAAGAAGAGAAAAAGAAAGGGAATGAGAAAATATTTGAAGAGATTATAGTTGAAAACTTCCCTAATATGGGAAAGGAAACAGTCAATCAAGTCCAGGAAGTGCAGAGAGTCCCATACAGGATAAGTCCAAGGAGAAACATGCCAAGATGCATATTAATCAAACTATCAAAAATTAAATACAAAGAAAAAATATTAAAAGCAGCAAGGGAAAAGCAACAAATAATATAAAGGGGAATCCCCATAAGGTTAATAGCTGATCGTCCAGCTGAAACTCTGCAAGCCAGAAGGGAGTAGCAGGACATATTTAAAGTGATGAAAGTGAAAAACCTATGACCAAGATTACTGTACCTAGCAAGGATCTCATTCAGATACAACAGAGAAAATAAAATCTTTACAAACAAGCAAAAGTTAACAGAATTCAGCACCACTAAATCAGCTTCACAACAAATGCTAAAGGAACTTCTTTAGGCAGGAAATAAAAGAGAAGGAAAAGACCTACAAAAACAAACCCAAAACAATTAAGAAAATGGTATAGGAACATACATATCAATAATTACCTTAAATGTAATTCGATTAAATACTCCAACCAAAATACATAGACTGGCTGAAGGGATACAAAAAGAAGACCTGAATATATGCTGTCTACAAGAGACCCATTTCAGACCTAGGAACACATACAGTCTGAAAGTGAGAGATGGAAAAAAGATATTCCATACAAACGGAAATCAAAAGAAAGCTGGAGTAGCAATTCTCATATCAGATAAAATAGACTTTGAAATAAAGACTATTAAAAGAGACAAAGAAGGACACTACATAATGATCAAGGGATCAATTCAGGAAGAAGATATAGGAATTGTAAATATTTACACGCCCAATATAGGAGCACCTCAATACATAAGGCAAATGTTAAAAGCCATAAAGGGGAAATCAACAGTAACACAATAATAGTGGGGGACTTTAACAACCCATTTCAACAATGGAAAGAGCATTCAAAATGAACATAAATAAAGAAACACTAGCTTTAAATGACACATTAAACAAGATAGACTTAATTGATATTTATAGGACATTCCATCCAAAAAGAACAGAATACACTTTCTTCTCAAGTGCTCATGGATTGTTCTCCAGGAGAGATCATATCTTGGGTCACAAATCAAGCCTTGGTAAATTTAAGAAAACTGAAATTGTATCAAGTATCTTTTCCAACCACAATGCTATGAGACTAGATATTAAATACAGGATAAAAACTGTACAAAATACAAACACATGGAGGCTTAACAATACACTACTAAATAACCAAGAGATCACTGAAGAAATCAAAGAGGAAATAAAAAAAACACTGGGAAACAAATAACAATGGAAACACAACGGCCCAAAACCTATGGGATGCAGCAAAAGCATTTCTAAGAGGAAAGTGTATAACAATACAATCCTACCTCAAGAAACAAGAAGCATTTCAAATAAACAACCTAAACTTACACCCAAAGCAATTAGAGTAAGAAGAACAAAAAAAAAAACCCCAAAGTTAGCAGAAGGAAAGAAATCATAAAGATCAGATCACTATGGAGAACAGTATGGAGGTTCCTTAAAAAACTAAAAATAGAACTACCATATGACCCAGCAATCCCACTACTAGGCATATACACTGAGAAAACCATAATTCAAAAAGAGACATGTACCAAAATGTTCATTGCAGCTCTATTCACAATAGCCCGGAGCTGGAAACAACCTAAGTGTCCATCATTGGATGAATGGATAAAGAAGATGTGGCACATATATACAATGGAATATTACTCAGCCATAAAAATAAACGAAACTGAGCTATTTGTAATGAGGTGGATAGACCTAGAGTCTGTCATACAGAGTGAAGTAAGTCAGAAAGAGAAAGACAAATACTGTATGCTAACACATATATATGGAATTTAAAAAAAATGTCATGAAGAACCTAGGGGTAAAACAGGAATAAAGACACAGATCTACTTGAGAATGGACTTGAGGATATGGGGAGGGGGAAGGGTAAGCTGTGACAAAGCGAAAGAGAGACATGGACATATATACACTGCTAAACATAAGGTAGATAGATAGTGGGAAGCAGACGCAGAGCACAGGGAGATCAGCTCAGTGCTTTGTGACCGCCCGGAGGGGTGGGATGGGGAGGGTGGGAGGGAGGGAGATGCATGAGGGAAGGGATGTGGGAACAGATGTATATGTATGACTGATTCACTTTGTTATAAAGCAGAAACTAATAAAAAAAAGAAATAAAAAGAAATAAATGGAAAAAAAAATGAAGGAAACGATAGCAAAGATCAATAAAACTAAAAGCTGGTTCTTTGAGAAGATAAACAAAATTGATAAACCATCAACCAGACTCATCAAGAAAAAAAGGGGAAAGATTCAAATCAACAGAATTGGAAATGAAAAAGGAGAAGTAACAACTGACACTGCAGAAATACAAAGGATCATGAGAGATTACTACAAGCAACTATATGCAAATAAAATTGACAACTTGGAAGAAATGGACAAATTCTTAGAAAAACACAACTTTCTGAGACAGAACCATGAAGAAATAGAAAGTATAAACAGACAAATCACAAGCACGGAAATTAAAACTGTGATTTGAAATCGTCCAACAAACAAAAGCCAAGGACCAGATGGCTTCACAGGCAAATTCTCTCAAATATTTAGAGATGAGCTAACACCAATCCTTCTCAAACTCTTCCAAAATATAGCAGAGGGAGGAACACTCCCAAACTCATTTTATGAGGCCACCATTCTGATAACAAAACCAAAGATGCCACAAAAAATGAAAACCACAGGCCAATATCACTGATGAACATAGATGCAAAATTCCTCAACAAAATACTAGCAAACAGAATCCAACAGCACATTAAAAGGATCATACACAATGATCAAGTGGGGTATATCCCAGGAATGCAAGGATTCTTCAATATATGCAAATCAATCAATGTGATACACCATATTAACAAATTGAAGGATAAAAACCATATGATAATCTCAATGCATGCAGAGAAAGCTTTTGACAAATTTCAACACCCATTTATGATAAAAACCCTCCAGAAAGTAGGCACAGAGGGAACTTACCTCAATATAATAAAGGCCATATATGAAAAACCCACAGCCAACAGCATTCTCAATGGTGAAAAACTGAAACCATTTCCTCTAAGATCAGGAACAAGACAAGGCTGCCCACTCTCACCACTATAATTCAACATACTTTAGGAAGTTTTCACCACAACAATCAGAGACGAAAAAGAAAGAAAAGAAATCCTAATTGGAAAAGAAGCAGTAAAACTGTCACTGTTTGCAGATGACATGATACTATACATAGAGAATCATAAAGATGCTACCAGAAAACTACTAGAGCTAGTCAATGAATTTGGTAAAGTAGCAGGATACAACATTAACACACAGAAATTTCTTGCATTCCTGTACATAATGATGAAAAATCTGAAAGAGAAATTAAGGAAACACTCCCATTTACCATTTCAACAAAAAGAATAAAATACCTAGGAATAAGCCTACCTAAGGAGACAAAAGACCTGTATGCAGAAAAGTATAAGACACTGCTGAAAAAAATTAAAGATGATACTAACGGATGGAGAGGTATACAACATTCCTGTATTGGAAGAATCAACACTGTGAAAATGACTATACTACCCAAAGTAATCTACAGATTCAATGCAATCCCTATCAAACTACCAATGGCATTTTTCACAGAAGTAGAGCAAAAAAATTTCACAATTTGTAAGGAAACAAAAAAGGCCCTTAATAACCAAAGCATTTTTGGGAAAAAAAAAAATGGAGCCGGAGGAATCAGGCTCCCTGACTTCAGACTATACTACAAAGCTACAGTAATCAAGACAGTATGGTACTGGCACAAAAACAGAAATATAGATCAATGGAACAGGATAGAAAGCCCAGAGATAAACCCATGCACATATGGTCACCTTATCTTTGATTAAGGAGGCAAGAATATACAAAAGAGAAAAGACAGCCTCTTCAATAAGTGGTGCTGGGAAAACTGGACAGCTACATGTAAAAGAATGAAATTAGAACACTCCCTAACACCATACACAAAAATACCTCAAAATGGATTAAAGACCTAAAAGTAAGGCCAGACACTATAAAACTCTTAGAGGAAAACATAGGCAGAACACTCTATGACATAAATCACAGCAAGATCCTTTTTGACCCACCTCCTAGAGTAATGGAAATAAAGACAAAAATAAACAAATGGGACCTAATGAAACTTAAAAGCTTTTGCACAGCAAAGGTAACCATAAAGAACACAAAAAGACAGCCCTCAGAATGGGAGAAAATATTTGCAAATGAAGCAACCAACAAAGGATTAATCTCCAAAATATATAAGCAGCTCGTACAGCTCAATATCAAAAAACAAACAACCTAATCCAAAAATGGGCAGAAGACCTAAATTGACATTTTTCCAAAGAAGACATACAGATTGCCAACGGACACATGAAAGGATGCTCAGTGACACTAATCATTACAGAAATGTAAATCAAAACTACAATGAGGTATCACTTCTCACTGGCCAGGATGGCCATCATCAAAAATCTAGAAACAAAAAATGCTGGGGAGGGTGTGGAGAAAAGGGAATCCTCTTGCACTGTTGGTGGGAATATAAATTGATACAACCACTATGGAAAACAGTATGGAGGTTCCTTAGAAAACTAAAATAGAGCTACCATATGACCCAGCAATCTCAACTACTGGTCATATACCGTGAGAAAACCATAATTCAAAAAGAGTCACGTACTACAATGTTCATTGCAGCTCTATTCACAATAGCCCGGAGCTGGAAACAACCTAAATGTCCATCATCGGATGAATGGATAAAGAAGATGTGGCACATATATACAATGGAATATTACTCAGCCATAAAAAGACACGAAATTGAGCTATTTGTAATGAGGTGGATAGACCTAGAGTCTGTCATACAGAGTGAAGTAAGTCAGAAGGAGAAAGACAAATACCGTATGCTAACACATATATATGGAATTTAAGGGAAAAAAATGTCATGAAGAACCTAGGCATAAAACAGGAATAAAGACACAGACCTACTTGAGAATGGACTTGAGGATTTGGGGAGGGGGAAGGGTAAGTTGTGACAAAGCGAGAGAGAGACATGGACATATATACACTACCAAACGTAAGGTAGATCGCTAGTGGGAAGCAGCCGCATAGCACAGGGAGATCAGCTTGGCACTTTGTGACCGCCTGGAGGGGTGGGATAGGGAGGGTGGGAGGGAGGGAGACACAAGAGGGAAGGGATACGGGAACAGATGTATACGTATAACTGATTCACTTTGTTATAAAGCAGAAACTAATACACCATTGTGAAGCAATTATACTCCAAGAAAGTTGTAAAAAAAAAAAAAGTCATGTACTACAATGTTCATTGCAGCACTATTTACGGTAGCCAGGACATGGAAGCAACCTACGTGTCCATCGACAGATGAATGGATAAAGAAGATGTGGCACATATAAACAATGGAATCTTCTCAGCCATAAAAAGAAATGAAATTGATTTATTTATAGTGAGGTGGATGGACCTAGAGTCTGTCATACAGAGTGAAGTAAGTCAGAAAGAGGAAAACAAATACCGTATGCTAACACATATATATGGAATCTAAAAAAAAAAGAAAGAAAAAAACAATGGTTTTGAAGAACCTAGGGGCAGGACAGGAATAAAGACACAGATGTAGAGAATGGACTTGAGGACATGGGGAATGGTAAGCTGGGACGAAGTGAGAGAGTGGCATGGACATATATATACTACCAAATGTAAAATAGATAGCTAGTGTGAAGCAGCTGCATAGCATAGGGAGATCAGCTCGGTGCTTTGTGACCACCTACAGGGGTAGGATAGGGAGGGTGGGAGGGAGGCTCAAGAGGGAGGAGATATGGGGATATATGTATATGTATAGATGATTCACTTTGTTATAAAGCAGGAACTAACACACCATTGTAAAGCAATTATACTCCAATAAACGTTAAAAAATAAAAAGAAAAAAGATAACCTTTTAATGAAAAAAAGTGAAGCAATTATACTCCAATAAAGATGTTAAAAAAATAAATGTATAGTGGTATCTCATTTTTTAAATTTGCATTTCCTGATGACTAATGATGTTGACCCTCTTTTCCTGTGCTTATTTGCCGTGCTTCCGTCTTCAGTGGTAACACATCTGTTCAAATATTTTGCCCATTTTTGTTGGTTTGAGAGTTATTAGTAAGTTTTGAGAATTGTATTTTATTTTTATATTTTTTGTTATGTAAGTCAAGCAGTATCTTTGTTAGCTGCCCATCTACCTTGCCTCTGGAGCATTTACAGTCTATTAGTAATAACCTTAAATCCCAAGTTATTGCCATTTTGCTGTTTGGTCTTGCTTCCCTTTTCCGTAAATACCTGCGTGGGCCATGCTGAGACTTGATGTTATATATCCTATATATCTATAGGTCATTGTTGTCCAATATAATTTTCTGTAATAATTGAAATATTCTATGTATTTTGACATTATTGTACTATCTTATTTGAAAAATGAACTCATTAAGGTTATATTTATCTTTGCCTCTTTTTTTTGCCTTCATTAAGTAAATAAAACACAGGAGCATAAATATTTATAATAAAATCAGTCTTAAAATCCAGTGAATCCATACATAGTACTCAAAAAAATAAGCATTCTTCTAACTGTACACAATAAAAGGCACAAATAATCCAATAATAATTTTCCTGATTGGCCAAATATATTTACAACTCTTCTCAAAACAATGAAGGGAGATAAGGGCAGATCCTGAGGAGGATACCATCTTGTGATGAGTCTACTTCAAATCAGGGCTTTGCATGGTCTCCAGGTGATGGAAAATTCACTCTATCCATGGGAAAGCAGCTTCTCCTGCCATCCTAGAGACACCTGAGGGGGAATCTGAGGTTTGAGTGTTCTCAAAGATATACACCAAAATTCCCTCATTCTTGTTCTCAGGGTCTCACTCCTTCCCTTTGGCGTCCTGACCCTTGCATAGGGGCCCTACAGGAGCTGTAAACTCAGTTTCCTTTGTAACTCTATCATTCTTACAATCAGATATTGAGCCTGATCTTCAGCATAGCCTGCCTTGCAACTGTAAGGAATTAAGTCTCTTAACGTTGCCATGGAGACCCTCTACCTTTCACATCATGCCCTGAGTAGATAGTTGGCTGATCTATCATATGTTTTTTCAAGTTCTCTGAAACTTGCCAATAAAACAAGCCAGCCATCTTTATAATTAATATTGCCTCAATTTTTTAAAATAGTAGAACTATTGCATAAGCCTTCCACCTGTATTCCATCCCAGCCCTCAAGAGGTGAACACCTAAGTAATTGCTATGCTACACATGCTGTCGATATCACCAAATTACTTGCACTGAAATCTTTGAGGGAAACCCAAGGTGAGACCAAGATCCCAGGGAGCAATATTAGGCAAGAGGGGAAGTGACACAGGGAAGAGAGGAAGTAGTAGGTGTGTTTATGAGCACACTGGGGACCACACGGACCTGTGTAGAAACTGTCTCAGAGGCTGAGTTTGTTGGGTATTTATCAGCCAGTTACCATCATCATTGGTGGTATCTGTGCCTGTGGCTTTAACACCTAAGTACTTCAGCCCACTCTGCGCATGGGCAGAACCTGCCCCTGAGACCAGAGAAAGCGTTCAGGCAGAGTAATGTGTTAGCAGAAAGGGTAGTCTGCATGCCCAGGCTGACTGAGTGCCGGGGGGAAATGGTTGAAGACCACAGCGTAAGGTACAATGTTCTTTCCTCTGCCTCTTTCTTCAACTTCAGCCTGCACAACTCATGCCATCTGTGGTCCTCTTGAAGATTTAAGATTTGCAGCTTCTCTCACCAAAACACCTGTTTTCTTACCTCAACACCATTGCTCACGCTGTGCCCTTTGCTTGAAATATCCTCCGTTCCCTAAGGTCCACCTTACTGCCCTGCTGAACTATAACTCTTCTTTCAAATCTCAGTTCAGCTGCCGCTTCCTCTTGGAAGCATTCCCAGCCTCCCGCAGGCAAATGTGCGTTGGCCTCGAAGCCCACTTAATACCCTGGGCATATTTCTGGTATAGAGATTCTTGTGCTGCTGTGGTTACATTTGCTTTCCTTGCCTATCTCCCTGAAGGAACTTGGAGCAACTTGAGGAGAAGGATTTCTTTCATTCATCTTTATTTTCTAAGAACATAGCATGGGGTCTGGCATTGGGTAAAGAATCAAAGGGTGTTGGATGAATAAACAAATGAATATCATCTACTATAGCTCAGACTGCTTTTCAATGTCTCATAGCCAGCCAGTAGCAAAGCTGGGGGTAAAATTCATGTTTTTTAATGCCCAGTCTTGGAGGAAGTGGTTTTTGTCTTAGGTAATTAGAAGGCAAAAAACATGGGTGTCCTGGATGACACGTATGAAGAATGCTCTCAGTGTTGTTTTGTTTACTTTGGTATTCCAGACCATGAGGGTTGTCCTGCTGACCTGGAGAACTTTGATTTCAGGGCCAGACTTGGAGTGGGTGTTGGAGGATCTTGGAAGATGTACAGTGGTTTTTCTCCTTAGACGTTTTGGCAGGAAGAACCTGGTGGAATGGAGCTGTATTAAGGGAAAATGATAGTTACTTTTCTGAACTGTCATTGCTACTTCACTGTTCAGAAGGCCCTTTCAGTGCTTTCATGAGTGTGGCTAGCTCATTGTTTGTGCTTCACATTTTCAGCATGCAAATGTCTTTCCAAAGAAGCTCAGCAGAGCCTCAGAGTAACTAGTTTAATTTGCTTTCACGCAAATGCCTTTTATGTTACTTTTGTCATCACCCCACAATAATGATCTTTCTGTGTATTCCTTTAGGGTTCCCCAAGAAAATCCAGAGTTGCTGAACCACCACTTTTCCTTCAACATGGCTCCTCATTCTTTGCGGGTCAGCCACCAGGTGAGCTGAGTTTTACACTGGCCCAGAGTTTTATATAAGCCCTCCCAGGCCTGGCTCGGAATGAAACAGTGATTTTCTGCTTAACAGCCCAAAGATTTTGGGTGGCAGGCAGGGTTGGGGTAGGGGTTTATCAGGGTGGGCTTGCTGGTGGGCCGCCAAGGGGCTGCAAGGTGAACATTCATCTTGGCCAGGTGACTGAGGTCAAGGTCTGACCTTTGGCTCTATTGCTTTAAAAACCTGGTTTGTCAAGGAGGCAAGATTCATCTCTCAGGAGGCTCTCGCAGAACTGAGAGATAACACAGAATACTCACCTATTACTTTATTTTGAAGCACATCTCTCTCATGTACATTAGGAAATGCACATCATGGTCTCTGTCAAATTCTAGAAAGCGAAATTCTAATCGGAAACGAGTTCGGTGAGCAGGGAATCAGAGAAAGGGGAGCCTGTGGCATGACTCAAATGCTTTATGGCATCTTGCTGATAACTGAGCCACTATCCAATGGATAGCTGGGCTACCATGTTAAAAATGCAAATCTGAACATAAATCTCTTGGCTTAAAACCTTCAGTGGTTTCAAATTGCTCTTGGAATAAAAAGGGAAAAAAGAACTTGTTCCATAAAGTCTGACATGATTTTTCCTCAGCTTCACTCTAGCTTCTTGGTTTGCTTTTACTCTCCAAAGCCTTCTTACCTGTTCTCTTCCTGCAGTGACTTTTTTTCTCTCTTATCCTAGTTAACTCCTACTACTCTTTATTTATTATTTTTTTAAGCTTCTTTATTGGAGTATAATTGCTTTACAATGGTGTGTTACTTTCTGCTTTATAACAAAGTGAATCAGCTATACATATACATATATCCCCATATCCCCTCCCTCTTGCGTCTCCCTCCCACCCTCCCTTCACAAATCACCAGAGCTGATCTCCCTGTGCTATGCAGCTGCTTCCCACTAGCTATCTGTTTTACATTTGGTAGTGTATATATGTCCATGCTGCTCTCTCACTTTGTCCCAGCTTACCCTTCCCCCTCCCCGTGTCCTCAAGCCCATTCTCTATGTCTGCGTCTTTATTCCTGTCCTGCCCCTAGTTTCATCAGAACCTTTTTTTTCTTTTTTTAGATTCCATATATATGTGTTAGCATATGGTATTTGTTTTTCTCTTTCTGAATTACTTTACTCTGTATGACAGACTCTAGGTCCATCCACCTCACTACAAATAACTCAATTTGTTTCTTTCTATGGCTGACTAATATTCCACTGTATATGTGTGCCACATGTTTAGAGAAATGTGAAATGCAAATCAAAACTACAGTGAGGTATCACCTCACACCGATCAGAGTGGCCATCATCAAAAAAATCTACAAACAATAAATGCTGGAGAGGGTGTGGAGAAAAGAGAACCCTCTTGCACTGTTGGTGGGAATGTAAATTGATACAGCCACTATGGAGAACAGTATGGAGGTTCCTTAAAAAAATAAAAATAGAACTACCATATGACACAGCAATCCCACTACTGGGCATATACCCTACTACTCTTTAAAAAATGTGTGTAATACATGATTTCCAATCATCTGTAGTTTTATTCATTTTTTAATAAACCTGTATTAGTGCCTCTTATGGGTATTAGGGATACAGCAGATCAGTGAACAAAGCAAAGTCTGTGTCCTGTAGCCTTCTTGGAGAGAGACAAACAGTAGGAGGAACAACCAATGGAAAACAGAACATTATACACACACTGCACACCTATGTACTCATATGTGCACACATATATGTATACATTTATATATATATATATATATAATATCTAAAAGTAATAAGTATAATAGAGAAAACATAAGTGGCATTAAGGGAGGTGGGGAAGGAGGAAATTGCTGTTTTATACCAGGATTATCAGGGCATGTCTCACTGAGAGAATGATGTTTGAGCAGACCTGAAGGAAGTGAGGGGAGAGCTTTAAGGATATCTGGAGAAAAATGGTTCCAAACAGGAGGAACAGCAAGTGTAAAGGCCCCAAGGTAGGGTTGTGCTTTGTCTGTGGCTTTGTAACATTTATCACAGGTATTCGTTACAGCAATTATATATTTATATGTGTTATTATTTTATTAATGCCCATCTCTATCACTAGACGTCTAAGCTTTCTGGGAGCAGAGACTCAAATTTTTTTAACTTTGTATTCTCAACCTCTAAAGCATAGGTCCTGACAGAGAATATACCGTTCATACATATTTGGGGAAAAGTGAAAGGGAAAGAAGGAGAGGGAGGGAGGAAGTGGATGGGAGAAAGGGAACGAGGAATGAGGGGAGAGGGAAGGAGGGAAGGAGGGAGAAAGGAAGTAAGAAATCCTCCAAAGAGATGAGTTAAGCCCCTTGTCTCGGGCACCCTCTTCTCTGGTACGGGAAAAGATGGGCATCACCAATATTAGCCCCCAGACCTTTTCCCTCCTCTGCTTCTGTTGCTGCACAGCCCCTCTGTTGCCAGACATATTTTCCCCTTTAAATGTGTTGATAATTCTCTCTGGGTTAGTGTCAAGTCTTATGTGCCTGGAAAAACTCTTCTGAATCTTTAATGTGAATTCCCATATTTTCACTCTGATACATTTTCTGTTGATTTTACAGTTTAAGAGTTGGGAGGCCTCTGTTTTTCCTTGTATTCAACACTTAGAGGAACCTTACTTTCACCCTCGCCCCTCCTTAACATGCATCCTTTCTCATTTTCTTTTGATCTCCACTAGCCACCGATCTAGGCCAACACCACAGGTTAGTCCAGACAAATGTCTCTTTTCTGGGACTGTCCAAATTTCCCAGGCAGTTGGGCAGGGGGTTACTTCCTGTATTTTTAAAGCTCTTGCAGTTGTATGCCAGGTTTGGAATAGACACTCTCTAATCTGAAACAAGGACTCTCAGGAGGATTGGGTTCTTACCAAGTGAGGTGGGCCAGACCACAAAGTTTGGTTTGGGTTCCAGGATGGGTAAGAGTAATCACACACCTACAGAGTAAGGCTGCTTTACCTTAGCTTTCCTCCTGAGCCAACTCACCAGTCATGAACCAGCATGTATTAGTTTGTACCTGATAGTGAGGAAATAAATATGTTACAAGGGTTTTGCATTTTTGCCGAGAGTGTCATGTGAGCCCTCCGGACTCAAGTCTCCCACAATCTCCCCCAACTGCCACATGATGTGGGTCTTTCCTGAGCAAGTCCAATCTTTCTCCTGTCAAGAGAATTGAGGAGGCCGTTTTGCCCCTTCAAAGCAGTGTCCTGAGAGAGACATTTGGACTTCAGAGCAAAGAGATTAGAGGGCAGCTTAGGTGTCTAAGTTCAGAGCTAGTGAGATACTCAGAAATCACCAGGGGTCAGCAAATTTTCTGTAAAGGGCCAGATAGTAAATATTTTAGGCTTTGAGGACCATATGGTCTCTGTAGCAACTATCTCTAATATTAGAGCATAAAAGGAGCCATGTGTTCCAATAAAACTCTACTTATAAGACAGGTGGTAGCCTGAATTTGGCCCATGGTGGAAGTTTGCTGACCCCTGTCATAAGCCATAAAAATCCTTCATTTCAGTTTGAATTGAACTCTACATTTGATGGTGAGCTGCCACCATAAATGTTGAGTATGTTTACACCTTTTAAAAAATGTTGATTATCATTGTACACATTTTACAGAATATTGTCTTTTCCCCCAAAGAGTCTGTCATCTAGTATGTTTAATAAGAAATCTGTGATGACAAATAGGAGTTACATCAACAAAGTGAAAGATGCTCTTGTAATTTGCTGCTCAAAGTATGCCCACAGACAAGGAGCATCATGTCATCTAGAAGCTAGTTAGAAATGTAGGATTTCAGGAACATCCCCTGATACAGTGTGGCAGAATTTGCATGTTGACATGACTCCCAGATGCCTCGTGTGTATTAAAGTTCAAGAAGCCCTGTTCCACCACTCAGCACTGAATGCAGTGTCTCACAAGCATTTCATATTGCAAAACCTAAAAGATGGAATGCAGATTTCCAGCAACTCTCTAAAACAACTGTAATAATAGGTTCAGATTTTCTCAGAGACTCCTACAGTAAATTTTTGTTACATGAATAACCATCCATTTACTTAACTCTTTTGCAAATGATTGGTTTTCACACTATTCCTTAAAAAGTCTGACACATTCCTACTTTTAGCCATGGACTTTCTCAGTTTTTCTTGGCCTGGAATGACCTCTCACTAACTGACCTCTTTCACTAACTGAACCCCAAGGATCCCCTGGGGCATGATTCAAGCCCCTTTCCCTTTGACGTGGCTGCTCCCTTTTCTGAACTCCTATTATCTGGTCAACTCACAATTTGCTAAGCATGAGTTCTAGACTGCAGTCTCTCTGAGAGTGGAGACCAGTATCTCAATCATCCTTGAAACCCTAAGGGCTTAGAGCATCCTCCTTTGAATATGGTAAGAACCTTAAATATATATCGATTTCCATATCATGGGACGATAGGGTCCACTCACACTTGCCAAAGAACTGAGGCCATGTTCTTTCTCTGGAAAAATAGAAATCTCACTGTGACTTAAGTAACATACATCTTGACCCCATTCAAACCAGGCAAGAACTAGCAGCAGTAGTACTTAACCCTAACTCCAGGCACTCTGTGGATAGCATTGCAGACTATGAACTGTCAACATAAGAACTCATAGGTGGATGGCATATGATATAAGATCCATGCAGGAGCTCATATTTTCCAGCACCTGATCCAGCCTATCAGTTGTCATTTGGTTGAGGGTAAAGTGAAGATCTGCCACTGATACTCGGGTGTTCTCAGGTCAGAAGAAGCTGATTCCTATAGGAAGCCTTGACTGTGTCCATTTAATAGATTCTGCTATAGTGAGACTTTTGATGAATGAATAAATCAGACTCAAGTCTGATTTATTGAGTGATTCTTGGTATCTCAAACTTAGCACTGTGCTTAATGCTGTGAACATATAAAAAGACATATAAAGAAGAACACAGTGTGATCCCCGACCTTTTAATTCAGTTGGGGAGGTAAGTCAGGACCTGCTTCCTTAGTTAAATAAAATGCACGGTCACTCAGCCAGAGCTGCTTGTGGACAAGTGGCCAGTACTTAGTACCAATGCAATGAATATGTGGTCAGTAGGTGCTATGGTAGCTGGTAGGAAAGCCAGAGAGATTACCATAGGCTGGAGAGTTAGGAAAGGCTTACTGGTGGCAGTGGGCTTAGGGTAGGCCCTCAGCAAAGGGCACTTTGAACAGACTTGTGTGGAAAGGCTTGCGTTGCCCAAATCTGGGGTAAGGTTAGCTTCCTTATCCTTATCCATCCTTCTCACCCCCACCCCTCCTCCTTGCAGCGTGTAGCCAGGGAAAATCTGCTGCTCTTTCCTTCCTGGAAGCTGAACCACTGGCTTGGGCTTGTCTGTTAGTCACCTTTACTCCTCCCTATCACCCAGCAAATCCAGGCACTTGGCAGTGTGGCTGGACTAGTGATGCAGTGGTAAAGCCCCTCTTCTTCATCAGAACTTGGTTCTTTCACTTGGTGTCAAGTTGTGTTCTCTCTGGGCTCTCCGAGGAGGCCATGGAATAGACTGCACGGCAGCCTGGGCCTACCTGAAAGTGAAAGTGAATTCTTGCTGCAGGAAAAGAGCAAGGAGCTACATATGGCTCATCATCTGTTCCTGCGTATTTTTTCCCTCTGCTGCAATGAGACCTGCTCTTAGCTCTGGGGGAAGCAGCAGCTAAAGTTAAGTCCCATCTTTAGGAGGAAATAATTATCAACTTTTATATAGACTATTTTTTCATGTTACTATGCCACTTATCATGTAGTTAACAGATATTTATTAGGTACTGATTTTATGCCAAGCCCTGTATCAGATACTGGGGGTGTGACACCAAGTAAGGCACAGTTCCTGCCTTCTTGGTATTTCCTGTATATGGAGGAAACAGAAAAATCAAGCCAGGCAATTATAGTTCAGTGACAAGTGCTGTGAGACAGGTATACACGAGATTATTAGGCACCACCCAGAAGGAGTACTTCACACAGACTTGGGGGTAGTGCAGTAGGAAAGTCTTCCAGATGCACAAATGTCTAAGCAGAGTTTTAACAACAAGTAGGAGATGCTAGGTGGAATTGGATAGGAATAGGAAAAGCACTAGGGAAATAATTCCAAAACAAGGGAAATGCCTGGACAAAAATCAGGGGAGAGAGGTCATAGTGCTTTTAGGGGATTGCTTGTGGTTCAGTGTGGCTGGAGAGGAGAGTAGCCTTAAAGTTAGAGATGTAAGTAGGGAACTTGTTTTTGGTATTTTTATATGAGATGGTCAGTCAAGTATTATCATAAGAGGAAACAGATGAGAAGACTCAGGAAAACCAAGTTTATTGTACTCACAAGTCCTAGAGACAGAGGACATGGCATACTATGCAGGGCCACATGGGAAAACACCGGGGTGGAGGGGGTCAGGAGAGAGAAGACAGGGATCAGGCAAAGGTTTAGGCCAGAGCCCTTACTGGGTTTCCTTGGAAAAGGAAGACAGGGCAATGGAAACAGCATAGGACTGGCTAGTTTGAAAAATTATGGAGGGCTTTGAGCTATAGGAATGGTTTCTAGTTGCCTGGTACCTGACCCTAGGATAATTGAGGCAGAGGAATATTGCCTCCTGGGGTATATGGGCCAGATAGAGGAGATAAGGCTCTGGACTGGGTAGTTTGTATACTAAAGGCCTGCCCCAGGCTCAGTCCTTGCTCTCTATGAATTGGCTAGCCCAACTAGGGGGCAGTGTCTCCCCAGGCAGAATGGCTTTTTAGGAGGTCAAAATATCCTAACGGGCAGAAAATTAAAAAGTATATATACAGTATACCTTGCATGTGGTATTAGTTTTGGAAGTTATTATTCCAGGCAATAATGGGGAGATACTGAAAGATTTTAAGGGAGGCAGTAATATGATCATATTATGCATTTTAGAAAAGTCACTTTGGGTAGAGACTGGGTTGGAGAGGGGCAGTACTAGGGCAGAAGGTTGAGGCAAAAGTCATGCAGCTACTCGAGTGGTTTGTGGCAAAGTAGTCTGTACTCAATACCAATGAACGGTAGTTGATAGGCTAAAGTTGTCCCAGCATTAAGTCCTATGAAGGAGAGTTCCACTTCTCCAAAAGGCCAAATAACAGTCACAAAACTCAGACTTCCACACTGCTCTTCTGACTTAGATCATGCTTCTCTTCCTGGAATCAATCACTGTGGCCAGTAAAATAATAAGCCTGATTCGGCCTAAACCAGGTTATGGGGACCTCCCCTAAAGACTGCTCTCCCAGAGCCCTTGGGCTAAGAGTTGACCAGCAGAGGTTCTTCTAAAGGGAACTCATGGCAGGATTATCAGAATGAGAGCAAAAAGTATCTGGGGAAATAAAGAATCAATGTCCCCCTCATAAGATTCTGGTTTGGGCAACTGTCTGGGTCATGGTACCACTCACTGAGACTGGAACCATTGAAATAAGTGTGAGTTTTGAGTATAGAAGGGTTTGATAATTAGGTTTAAAACACAATGACTAGGACACTGGAATTTTGAGTACTAGAATGAAATATTCAGTACGGGTGGAGAAAAGATTACCTGTGTCTGGGCTTTGTTATTTATACAAACACTGTCTCTGAACTGAGGATGCTGGCTCAAGAATTCCTCTCTGTTGCACAAATCCTCTCTGTTGTTCTAGACACCACCACTGTCCCAGACAAGGTTGTAGGTACTGAAAATACAAAGTTCAGTGATCTCTGTCCTCCAGGATCTGATTGTGTGGTAGGAAGGAAGGGACATATAAATAAGAAACTGCATTATAGTGAATTAGGGATTATTAGAGAAGACCAAAAATGGACAGAATTAACATAAAGAAAGGGACTAGTGATAGACTCTGTTGGAGAGCTGGGGAAGTCTTCAGAGAGGTGGTAATTTCTGAATAGAGTTTTGCTGTGAGTGGGAAAGGGAGTGGAAACCCTAAATAGTATGTTAAGTGCTTGCAGAATTGCAAGTACCTCTGTATAGTAAGAACGTGAAATGGTGGAGGTGTTGGTAAGAGGCCATTGATAACTCTTATTCTAAATAACAGCATGTCCACCTCTCCATGTGGTACAATTTGGGAAAGAGAAAACTCTATATTCTTCCATCATTTTACCTATCCATCATAGGTATGACCTATCCATCATTTTACAATAAAGGATTAGGGTTTTGAGCAAAAATTAAAATATTAATCTTGAGGAAAGTAAAAAGCAAGGTAATCATTACCTTTTATTATGTATTTTTTCACATTAGCTAATCACATAAGATTAGACAAGAAGGGCTTCAGGAAGTGGGATACATTCTTGATACTCCCCCTCTTTCCTAGACACACATTAGGATCCCAGCCAGCGTCTGTATATCAAAAGTTCAAGAGCATTAGTTGCTGCTACAAGAAGGACCGTGATTACTCACCAAGAACTATCCAACTGTCTTTAATATGGAAACTCCTATTCATTCTTCAAAAGGCTAAATTGCAATACTTTATTGCATGATTTGAACTAATGTAGCTTCTGCTTCAAGAGCAATTTTCTCAACTATTGGTACATTGTATTGCAATACTTCTATTCACTTATCTATCTTACCTGTGAGATGTTAAGCTCTTTTTCGGAGGCAGGAAAGGAACCTTATGTATCCTTGTAACTCAAGGGTCTAATGTAATGTGTGGCACACTCAGAAATCTTTTAAAAGACAGAGTTCCATATGGTTTAACCACCTTCCAGCTCTAGACACTTCCCTATAGTAGTCCAGAAGGGGCCACCTACCTAGAAGTTTTAACACAGGAATTTCTAAAGATGACACAATTATTTGTTGATGATGATTGAATCTAGCCTGTGTTCTTCCCTCCCATTTTCTGTCAGTTTTTATTTGTGTACTCAAGCCTCTTCTTCTCACATACTGTTTTGTTAGGGGTGGTTATCTTCATGTTGTAGGACTTTTAATTCAAGTGTAAAAAGTTGAATTGTAATCGTTGAATAAACTGATCAAATTTCATTATAAAAATCTTTATAAAACCCCACTGTCTATTTTTTTAGTTTTATAAATACTGGCTTATTGTAGAACTTTCATAAAATATAAAAGAATATTAAGTAAATAGATTCCCTCATACCTTCTTTTCTTTTTATCTACCAAGCTCCCTGGCCCCAAGGTGACTACAGTTTTCTTCCAAGTTTTTTTCTTTGCATTTACAAAGGTACTCATTTATTTTTTCCCTTCAATACATAATTGTTGAAATTATATACTATATGCCACACTGTTCAGACACTGGTAATACTGCTGTAAATGAAAGAGGCAAGGTTCTTGCTTTCTTGGAGCTGAAATTCTAATGATAGGTAGAGGTAAATGGATAGGTAGGTAGATAGGTAGAGCTAAGAAATATTTTAAAAATATAAAAATGAGTGATAAAATAC
Organism: Mesoplodon mirus; assembly: GCF_964341445.2. Classification (NCBI taxonomy): domain Eukaryota; kingdom Metazoa; phylum Chordata; class Mammalia; order Artiodactyla; family Ziphiidae; genus Mesoplodon; species Mesoplodon mirus. The sequence continues at coordinate 30,297,833 of NC_138983.1, read as the reverse complement.
ACAAAAGATTTAAAACTGATATTATAGAGATTGAATCATTATATCTATATGTATATATGTACATTTTGCTAAAAGCAAGATGACAGGTCCAAAATGGGAGCCCCAAATGCTGAGCCCCATGTCACCAAACCAAGACTTAATTAGTTTTGACTCCCCCAGAAACAGAATCTTAAACCAGTCAATCAGGAATCACCTGATCAGCACTAGTTAGGTAATATGACTCCTAGACCCCTGCCAGACCCTAAAGGAAAGTAACCTTGCAACAACAACCCACCTTTTTGCCTGGTATAACTTCCTTGCTCTTGTTCCCTTCTGCCCACCAAAGACTTTATTTCATACAGCTCCTTGGGGCTCCTTTTCATCTGTTAGATTGGATGCTGCCTGATTTCAAATTGATTTTTGCTCAAGTACACCCTTAAATATTTAATATGCCTCAGTTTATCTTTTAACTATATATGTATAAATGTATATAGTATACATATATGCAAAAAGGAATTATTTAATACATTCTTTTTCAGATTGCTCTCTATCTTTAATAGAATATTTTAGACCTCTTCTGCTGTCATTACAGATGGATCTATGTTAAGCTGTTGCATAAGAGTTCATGCACATCCCATGCACATGGGATGAGGGTGCCCCTGGATTTGGCAATGTGTTAGCCTTGTATAGAAATTAACTTTAAATACAGTCATCACTGTATTGTATCATGAGCTTTGATGTTATTCCTTATACTGAGAAAACTGCTAAATAGCCTGCTTTCCTTATCAGCTTGAGGGTGGATGGCTCAGATGGCCTCTCAGATGCTGTCTCTCTTTAACCCGAGCTTTCTGGGTTGCATCAGTCTCTGTTCTCTTCAGCAATCAACCTTGCGGGGTAGGGGGAGGTGCATGGAGGAGAAGGTGGACGTGGGGGAAAAGGTAATGATGGGATGTGTTCTTTTGGCAAAATGCATTCTTTGCTCTATTTCTTTCATTACAGAGGTCTATTCCTTTTAGTAGGAAGAACCTCTTGCTGAAATATACTACGTTTTTTTAAAAAATGGATGTTTTCCATTGTAGAGTGCACATCTGCACATTTAGAGTGCTTTCCTAGATGACACAGCTAAATAAGCCAATAGCAGCAGTGGCTATAATGATACCTCTATCATGAAGTTTCTGATAACATAATGTCGGACATACAGTAAGTACTCATTAAACACATAAGTGAATGATTGGTATCAGGACCACAAGAGGACCCTGCAGTCATCAAAGAGCGGGAGGGTAATGAGTATCTTGTAAGGATGGGAGAAGCTCCTGAAGGGTAAGAGTGTTCATTCATTCAGCAAATATACAGTGAGCACTTACTATTCAGCAAATATTCAGTGAGCACAGCCTCTAGAAAGGGGTTAGTACATTTCTAGTCACTGGGCATGAATGGACTCTGAAGATAGAATTTACCAGCTTCATAGATTTATCAGGGATCTCCCCAAAATAATCCTCAATTTTCCTTAATCACTTGTTTTAAAACTGAATGTTTCAAAGCTCTCTGTGGGAGGGGGATATGAGGATGGGAACAGCAACAAGAAAATTAGGATTATAATATTGTTAGAGTGCCTACTATGATATATTTTAAATCATTTCAACGAGGTCACTCTAGAAAGAGACTTTCTGGTTCTGAAGAGCTTAATTCTCCCAGATAATTTCCTCTAATGTGCCACTTCAAACCCAGTCCTCTTTTCTCATTTTTTCTCCAACTCCTTAAACCTCATCAGAGGCTGCTGAGCAATCTTTTTGAACACAAGAATAAAGATCATTATCATCATTATGCTGTTACCCTTGAAGAAAGCATGTAGAGACTGACAGAGGATGTATAATTGAAGAAAACATGGAAACTCGAGGTTGTATCATAGCCTTTTGCTTTCCTGACTGCCAATAAATCTAATTGAGATGAAATATGTATATCTTTACACACACACACACATACCCCTATTATGGGACAGTGTTTTGATAAGTTTCATCAGACTGTAAGTTTCATGATAATAGGGGCCACGTTTATGTGTTCACCAATATATAATCCAGTGTTTGCACAGTGCCTGGCACAAAGTAGGCACTTACTAGATACCAGGTGAATGGACAAATACATAAATTGCATTTCTAGCCCCTCTTATAGGTTAATTCTTATGTCTATCTTTTTCTATTTGCTGTAGCTTTTACATTCTCGGGATTCCATTTCAAGTATCTCTCCTCCTCTTTCACAATTGTTCTCATTAGTTTATGGAACTCCTGTATTATTAGAGAATTACCTTTCATTACCTATACCTATATCTGATTCATGGCTTTAGGAGAGGGCCAGTTTTTCAATCTCCTCACTCCTCCTTTTAATAGTTCTCTAGAATTTTCTTTCCTCTCCAATGTCCCCAGGAGCCTCAGTATTGTCTGCTGATTGAGATTTAATATCCTCACCCCCAGGGTTCAGCTTCAGTTCCAATTTCAAGTCAGGGAAGTTCTAGTGAATGAGGCAGCTGTGATAGGAGGGAAGGAACACTGAGAGTCAGACCTGGCTTAATGACAGTATTACAACTTACTAAATGTTCGGTCTTGGGAAAGTTATTTAAATTCTGAGCCTTTGTTTCATCATCTGTAAAATGGGATTAAGCACATTAACATAAGTAAATATCTCAGCACGGTGTTTAGCTGATTGCAGACGCTGCAGATTCACTTGCTTTCCTATATCTTCCCTGGGTTCCCTGGACACTTTTAAATCAAGGTTTCTCAACTGAGCCTCCTCAATACTGACATTTTGGGCCAGTTAATTCTTTGCTGTGGGATTTGTTCTGTACATTGAAGGACATTTAGCAGTAGTCCTAGCCTCTATTCCCTAGATGCTAGTAGCCCTCCCTCCCACTGTGACAATCAAAAAGTCTTCAGACACTGCCAAACATCCCCTAGGGTGGGGTTGGGGGGAAATTTTGCCCCAGTTGAGAACAACAGCTTTAACTATAGAAACTGAATTTACTAAATGCATTCTGCAAGTTTAGTTATTTCAGATGCCTGAACCAATCTTGCCCATATTAGAGGATCTAAAATTCCTTTTGGTAATTGTTCACTGTCCATCCATCCATCCAGCCAGCCAGCCATCAACCTACCCATATTTAATTCATTCATTTATAAGCTTCTTGAGGTCAGGGTTTTAAAAAATGTATTTTGTTCTCTGTTACATACCCAAAGGCCTGGGGTTGTGTCTGACACATAGTGGGTACTCGTTATATATTTGCCAAATGAATGAATGGGTTAATAAATACATCCATCCACTTATTTATCTATCCAAAATTTACTGTCATGAAAGATAAAAAGATGAATAGAACATGGACTCTGTACTCATGGAGCTTAGAATTTAATGAGGAAGACAGAAATTTACACAAAACCAATAGAATATCTGCATTAGTTTCTCAGAGCTGCCATAACAAAGTAGCACAAACAAATTTATTCTTTCACAGTTCTGGAGGCTGGACATCCAAAATTAAGGTATGAGCAGGTTCACTCTCCCTCAGAAGCCTCTAGGGGAAGATCTTGCCTCTTCCAGCTTTGGGAAACCCCAGGCATTCTTTGGCTCATAGCAGCGTAATTGCAATCCCTGCCTCTATCTTCACATGGTCATCTTTCCATAAAAATGTCTGTGTATCTGTGTCTCTTTTCCTCTTCTTATAAGGACACCAGTCATATTGAATTAAAGAGACAGTACTTCAGTATGACTTCATCTTAACTAATTACACCTACAAAGATCCTATTTCAAAAAAAGTCACATTCTTAGGTATTAAGGGTTAGGACTTCAAATATCTTTGTAGCAGGCCCAATTCAAGCCATAATGATATTAAATCTGAAAATAGGGGTAGGAAGAAAGTACTCTAGGGCCAAGAAGAGGGAGAGAGTAATTCTTAATTTTTAATGGATGAGAGTAAGGAGAAATTGAGATTGGCTTTTTGGAGAAGCCTTGAATAATGAGTAGTTTTGGGTAGCAAGATAGCACCAGGAGCAGCCATTTCAAGCTGAAGATACAGCATAAACAATGGCAGACGTGGGTTAACAAATAGATGGCATGCAGGCTGTCAACCATTCCCTGCCTTGGCTCAGGCCATCACTGCCTGTTATCTTACCCTAGTTCATTATTCTTGCTGATTCCAAACATCAGACTCAAAACTCTCCTCAATACAACACTCCAGGCAGCTATGGCCAGTCAAGCAGCCTTGGCACCCAAGACAAAATTTAATTACTACTGTTGCATAGAGGAGGAAAGTATATTTAAATAACTATGACTAGTTCCTATGGCTGGAACATGGCGTCCACCGTAGGATGGGTGGGAAAGGTGGCTGATTCCATTACAAAAGCTTTTATAAGAACCCAAGCTTAGTTTTTTGTTGTTGTTCTCAGATTCTGTGAGATTTCTGTGTCTTTACTATAACTGTCCCTCCTCTGAAACCATTTTTTTGTTCTACTCAAGCTGGTTTTATAAAGTTTCAGCTCCTTGAAATAAAGAAATCCCCACCCAGATAAGTTCTTCAGGAGTGTATTAGTTTTTTCTTGGCTGCATAACAAATTACCACAAACTTAACAGCTGAAAACACTATTCATTTATTGTCTTAGAATTTCTGTAAGTCAGAAGTCCTGAGCATGACATGGCTGAGTTTTCTGTTCAATGTCTTACCAGTCTGATATCAAGATATTGGCTGGGGTTTCAGTTCTCACTTGGGGCTTGGAGTCCTCTTTTAAGCTTACCTGTTGCTAGCAGAATTTATTTCCTGGCAGTTGTAGAACTGAGGTTCCCATATTCCTGTTAGCTTTCAGCCAGAGACAGCTCTCTGGGCTTCTTGAGACCACCTCCGTTTCTTGTCACATGGTGTCCTCAGGCAGTCCTCAGAGTAGATGTTTGTCTTCTTCTAGGCAAGCCAGCATGTATCTTTCAGACTTCCTGTTTTGCAACCTGCCAGGAGACTAACCTTTTAAAGCACTCATCTAATTAGATCAGGCCCACCCAGGATTATCTTGATTTGGCATTAAAATGTAACAATCACAGGAGTGCTATCATATTCACAGGTTCCATACACACTCAAAAGGGAGAAAATGGTATCAATGCAAGGATGAGGGTCATTCAGGGTCATCTCAGCATTCTGCCTGCCACAAGGCATATTCTGGTTGGGTATTCCAATCTCATGGCAGACCTGTGACTGCCTGTAATCTTGGATGATGTGCTTTCATCTCTCTGGGTCTTAATTTTTCTCGCCTGTAAAATGAGGGCACTGTTGTTGATAAGGTTGCTGCTGGTTCTATGAGCCCTTAGGGAACAGATATTTGTGTCCATTGCCTCCTGGAAGGTCTTAAAGTTTTATGTGACAGGTTGATTGGGGGATAGAGGGGTGGGTCACCCTTGCCTTTTCTATACCACATGAGGCTCACCAAGCCCTTTGTTTCCAGCTTCAGTGTCTACTTCCTGTCTGTTCATAAGACTACACTGAGGGCTTCCCTGGTGGCGCAGTGGTTGAGAGTCCGCCAGCCGATGCAGGGGACATGGGTTCGTGCCCCGGTCTGGGAAGATCCCAAATGCCGTGGAGCGGCTGGGCCTGTGAGCCATGGCCGCAGAGCCTGTGCGTCCGGAGCCTGTGCTCTGCAATGGGAGAGGCCACAACAGTGAGAGGCCCGTGTACCAAAAAAAAAAAAAAAAAAGACTACACTGAAAGCAGAGATATACATAAGCACTATGTCCATGTATGCTTCTAATACCTCTAATCCTGGCAGTACCTACTATGGTTAGGAGCCTCTTGGGAGCCGTTTTTTAAAAAATGAAAGTGGCACTATCACATATGACTCTCTTCTCTCAGATTTCTGCCTCTCTCCACCTCTTCCAAGGTAAGGCTTAAATGAATTAAATCATAGTTAATATTTTTTTAAATTCTGAACATTACCACTACTGCCACTGGCAAGAATCAATAACCCACTGAATGCCACAGGATTCAGATTCCAGGTAGCTTTATATTTGGTTCAGCGTGAACCACTCCATCTTCTACAGGCTCTACATTTTAGAGTAGATTTTTTTTGTACCTTTAATTATAATGTAGACGTTTTCATTAACATGGACGCCAGGAATTTCTATTTGATCTGCCTGTCTTCACTGTAGTTGCTCACTTAGTCAGAACTAAATTAGAGGAACAAATGCCCTCCCTTTTCCTTTGCCACATCTCCTGCTGGTTATTGTCTGTGGCAGCCCCGAAGGGCTGTGTCTGTGGGTTGATGGGTTATCTGATGAGTTATACTGAACATGCTGTAAACAAGCTGGAAGAATCAGTCCTCAGAGGGTGTGCATTTCTCTCACAGGGTATTCGTAAACAGAGCCGGTGTGTTATATTCATGGGTGCACTCTCTTATTTCCTGCCCTTGAGTTTTTCTACAGAGTATAAAAATGGGCGGAGATGGCATGTAAAGGCTGAATGGGTGGAGATGCTCTGTTGTACTAATGATGTCTCCTCCCTCCAGTCTCTTCTTGGAGAGGCTGCCTATGTTCCCTTCACAAAGTATGCTTCTCTCCTCCCTGCTGAGCAGGCAGAGAAACAGGTAACTCAGACCTTTGCCCTACTCAATTACTTGATTGGAATAGAACCATCCAGTCAGTTTCTTGGATTCTTTCTTCTTGGAGTTTAGAATTCAAACTCAGAAACATCATGTTTCTGCAGGGTTAGGGACTTCAAAAGGCATAAGTGCACAGTGCAGGTGGGGACTGTTCATGTGGGCTGTCTCCACAAAAATCAGATAAAACTTGACATAGTGAGAGAGAGCAAGAGAGAATTCAAATGTAACCAGAGAAGCGGAGATGACACTCTTTTTGTTGTGTTCACCTCAGAATCTAACACAGTGCCTGGCACACCATGGGAGTTCAATAAATGTTTGCTGAATGACTGACTGACCCAGCCCTAGAGAGATGGAGTAATTGCAGTGGTCCCTCCTCTACATCTCCTTTCTTTAAATCCCTTAAAATAGTCCTGTGTTCTCATAGTATATCCCCCCTTTTGTTATTTAGCTCCTATGAGTGGGTTTCCATTGTTTGCACCTAGATGATCCACAGCTAAGTTCCCAGCCAGCATGAACACCTGACCTCCAGCTCCTCCCTGGACATCAGCTCAGACCATCTGAGTGGCTGGATATCAGTTTACATTGCATTCCTTAATATTTGTGGATGTGACCTGTTTCCCAATTTATATAACCTTTCAGTCTACAGAAGTGTGTAACGCTCCTTAGAAGCAACTTTCAGGTCTGGTTTTCTGTTCCAGGCTCAAAGCTGCCACCCGGTTAGAAGTCCCCATCAAACCACTCCTGGGTGACTCCTGGTTGCTCTGATGACAGTCCCTTGTCTTTGTCTTTCTCTTTCATGGGGCATATTTTATTTATTCACACATATTATTGAGCACTCAAGCTGTGAGAGGCAGTATTCTGGGTGGTGGGAAAATGAGGTAAACAAAACAAAATCCTTGTACCTGGTCATTCTCCGTTTATTGCTTCCCATTCCCAGATCCATCCTCCACTTCTCCACCCTGTTCCGTGCCTGAGACGCTGACTGCTGGAGACAGCACCACCCGTGCCGCCTTGCTGGCTGGATTCCGGTTGGCTTTGGTTAGTGAGCATCAACGCAGAAAACGGGGTCGGGGTAGAGTGGTAAGAGGTTGGGCTTTCTCCCTGTCCCACGGTCTCAGCTCCAGCACTGGCCATCTCCTCCATTGCCAGAGCTGCTGTCCGCCAGCCCCTCCTGCAAGCTCCAGAAATTGCTGATTCCGTGGACAACATTTCCTCCCTTTGTGCCTCCCTCTAAGCCTAAGCGTGGTAATGCCTCTGGCTTTTGTTCAGTTCTAGATGTCTCAAACTTCTTCACTGTTTTCCTCAAAACAACTCTAGCCTCTGTAAAATGCCCACCTCTCTTTTGAAATCCTTTGGGTAAAAGCATCAGAGTGGAATTCTGTGTCCTGCTGGGACCCTACTTGATATAGTCTGGGACTTACATGGAGCCTACATTCTAGTGGGGAAGAGACAACTAACAAATGAATAGCAAATTCCTTTCATATAGTGATAGGTGGTACAGAGAAAAATAAAGCAGGGAAACAGAGTGGCAGACACTATTATGGTGAATGGGGTCAGAGGAGGCTTCTTTAAGGAAACTTCTGAATGAGAGAGGGAGGGAGAGAGGCAGGGAGGGAGGCAGGCAGGGAGGGAGCTACATAGACATATGAGCAAGTTTAAAGCTTGAGATGGGAATGTGTTCGGGGTATTTGAGGAACGCAAAGGCCAATGGGCTGGTAAGAAATGAGGTCTTAGTGTTTAGTATATTGCTTGGCTTAGGGAGAGGGAATGCGGTGTTAGGAAAAGACCATGAATTCTGGAGGCATGCAGTGAATCCAAGGTCTACCATCACTGTGTAGCCTTATGACAGCAGACAAATTACTTCAAATCGGAGTCTCAGTTTCCTTGTTCACAAAATGAGAATAATAATAAAAACCTCAAGAGACTAAGATAAAATTCATGAATTCATAGCCCAGCACCTGGCTCTAACTTCTCCTCCCCTACATTTCTTGACCTTACTCTTAAATGCTGAATTAAACTCCATGGCTTCATGAGCTTTATCAGACTCCCTGTTGAATGCTTTCATAGTACCCCTTATTCATTTATTCATTCTACCAATATGGACCATCACAAATGGTATCACAGTTTGCAGCTGTGATTCCATTTTGAGAATGATCTTTTAAGGTGTCTCTCTCTCCCTAGACTGTAATCTCCACAAGAGCAATTCTTTGTTTACTCTTGGATACCCAGACTGTAGCACAGACCCTGGCACATGGTGAATATTTAATATTGTTGGATGAAAGGAAGGAAGAAGGAAGAACATCTAGTATACTTTCAATAAGATTTTATTTTCCTGGAGACTTTATTCTCCTGGGGAATTCCAGTTCACTCAATAAATACTAGTTTAATTGAAATGAACTGTATGTAAAGCTTTATACTTATTTCTGTGGGGTATATTAAAGAAGAAAATTCTATGAAGGTAAGGATCACTTTATCTTTTTCATCTTTACATCACTAGTGTTTAGTATAATGCCAAGCACTTAGTGATAAATACGCTTAAATATTTGTGAATAGAAGTAACCTAACAAATTGATTTAAAATCTGATGTGTGTGTGTCAGGGGCAGGGCATGGAGATTACAAAACGGAATCATCTTAGATATTTTTGTGATATGCAAAGTCACAGTGAGATTTTTTGAAAACCTTTTCCCTTTCTCCACCCAGCACACAAAAGAGGGCTCTGAAAAGAGGCTCTTTTGGAAACTGTCTAGAAAAGGTGAGGTGTCACTTAGGAAGGGCCCACACTGTGAAAACATCATTTCCTCTTTTATGTTTAGAAAAGGTTGATAGGAGGATGTGTAAAAGACAGAGATGTAGTGATTTGGTTGCCCTGGGGGGACCTTGAAGCCACAGATACCCTGGAGGAGGGACTTGGTGTGTATTCTATCCCCTACCTGGTACTGGTTGCCTAGAGAAAGCACATTCCAAGGCTGGACAGCATCTGACACCCTGCTGAGAACAAAGCCCCCAGGCCAGGGACACATGGTTTTGGTTACATGGGGAATTGTGTTTTTCAAGAACTGTAATATTTCCCCTTTATACATGTCTTATTTCAGAGAGGCTCCTGGCCCTTCCCGGGCATGTCTCCTGTCCAGGGGGTAGATCCATCTGAAAAGCACAGCCACAGGTAGACTGGTCCTGGCCTCTAGCAGAAGTACCTCTCTATTAGGACCAGGGCTGGGTTCCTGGAGGTCACGTTTCTGCAGGGCATGTGGTGCTCACTGAAACACTGTCTCATCAAAATCCTGGGATAACAGCTCTTGCCCAAAGTACTCATTCTCTCTATCTATAAAATTCTTCAAAGAGCCTATGTCTGAGAAAACCCCCCACCAGCCCAACAGAGTTGGCAGATGCAGTTGTAGTCAGTTATATCTGTGTCCCTGCATATTATTGTCTCTGGATGAAGCCCAGATTTGGACATTAACAAATGTGTGAAACAGCAAATGCTTTGTACTTATATGTCTGTAAAAACCAACTTTCCATGAGAAGCAAGAAAAAAAAATATCTTTCTGCCCATTTCATTCTGTTCTTGAGAAATTTCGGTTAAAAATATGTCCCCGAGTAGCTCCTTTTACATTGATTATGATAAGGGATGCCGTATTAATTGGACTCTGGAGAGTAGATATTCCCATCCGTGGCAGTACAACCTAATAACCTCTTTCCCAAGTTTGGAGAATTCACCATTACATCAATCTTGTTGGAAGGCAGGGTTTACTGCCTTATGTGACAGACACTAAAAAACAGACACCCACTCTCCCCTCCTGCTGGCCCCTGGGAAGATAAATTAAAGACACCCAGTTAAATTTGAATTTCAGATAAATGACAATATTTTCAGTGTTAAGTATATACTAGATATTGCATGGGATATACTTATACCAAAAAATATCAGTGTTTATCTGAAATTTCCATTTAACTGTGCATCTTACATTTTCATTTGCTAAATCTGGCAACCCTACCTGGGGGCCAGGATATATGACTAAAGCTGAACCAATTAGGTGTTCCCTCTCTGTATTTTGAATATAACTCAAGTGATGCAGAGAAGCAGCAGCACTTTAGAATTTATTCAGCCAGTGGCAGTGGTGGCAGTGATATCCAATGTCTAGTCATGGTAGAAGGGGTGCCAGTGGTGGTTGCCATGGTGCAGTGAAAGTGCTGGAATCTGGTTTCAGTAGCAGCCATGGCAGCAGCATCCTGATCAGGTTATTTCTTAGGCATAACCTTGATTCCTGCCCATTTCCTAAGTCTTTCCTCCAGCCTTCCCATAAATCCTGTGAGCTACCCAATACCTTCCTATAAATTCCTTTTTTACACATACTTTAGCCAGCGTTGATTTCTGGTTTTTCGAACTCTAAACCCTGACTGCAATGGTTAGGAATGTGGTGACGATGAAATGTGTTATTCAGATCTCCCACTGTAAGGAACACAACTGACCGAAGGCTTACAGCTGTTGCCCCTCGGAATCTACCTTTGTGTTGGCTCCCAGGCACTCTTCTTGTAGGCTGCTTCTGGACTCTGGAGAGCTGCAAGACTCCTCCAGTGAGCAGCTTTGGTTAGAGGACTCCCCACTGGTCTGGCTGAAACATTCTTGGAACTGTGCTGCCGTCTAAGACTCTTTCTACCCAATCCTCTTTCCTTCCTTCTCTCCTTGTACAGGTGTCAGACCTACATCCTGACCTCCACCTTCTGCTCCCCCCGCCCCTAATAATTCTCTTTCATATCTAATACCATCTGGAAATCTGCAAGGAACTAACACAGGGGTGGAGGAAAAGTCTACATAGCTTTGGTTTACAAAATTTTCCTTGGCTGCGTTACCGGAAAGATACTGTACGAGATAGAAATGGAAATGTTAAGATGGCTCACACCCTCATCTTTGGTCCCTGTTGTCTATCCTCTTGCAGTTGAGGGGGATTATCTGCAGCTATTTTAAGAATGTGTGCCTGATGGTTTACTTAAGTACTTGAAGGAATCCAGTTCCTCCTTTCACTTTGGCTTTCTGGCTCAGAAGACTATCATGATTTGGGGTATAATGCATATTATAAAATTTTCCTTGATGTTTCAAGATAGAAATTAAATTATCATGACCACTCTGGAGCTGAAGTTCAACTTCTGTCCACGTTGCACCTTTCAGGTAAGCTTCACCTCAGCATCATCTGCTGCGGGCATTTTCATAGTGATGGTGTCAGTGAAAGCCTAGTTTATAGTGCCATCTAGCCCACAGTGGCTGGTGATGAGAGAAAAGTTAGTCATCTTGCTGTATTTTGTAATTCAGCATGACGGGGAGGTATAGCTCTGACTGGATATTCCACAGACCAGAATTAGCTTTGAGGAGAATATTTCTAGGCAGTGACCATGGCTGTGGCTTGGCCAACGGTCTGCTTCAATCTTCCTGTGACTCTGACATGGAGGCAAGGTGATCTGAAGAGTAGGGATGAAGTGAGTACTAGACAAGAAAACAGAAGATGTGATTAGCCCTGACTTTGTCTCTGGGAAGCCACATGACCTGGGGCTATTGAAGCATCTGGGAATAGGTTCAATCAAATATCAAGGATGGCAATACTAGTAGTGTCTACTTTATAGGCTTTGTGTTGATAGCTTCTGCTCCTTGTGTGTTATGAGTTCATCTTTCCTGGGGAATCTTACTATTGGTGGCCACTTGTGAAGCTCCCCTTGGTTTTCTGGTGACTTCCAGCTGGTGATCTCAGGACACAGTCCTTTTATGGGTTTTCCTCATAGCTCCACAAGGTAGTTGCCTCTAGAAAACCTGCAGCTTCCACCTAATATCCACCTTTGGATGGACTCTAGGACAAGAGATTCATCTTTTTACTTCTTGGAAACTTGGGAGCCTCTGCCGGATGGATCACAACTCCATCTCCCCATGCACTCTTCTCTGCCTCAACCACTCAGAAACAGGCTGGCAAAACCAGACATTGACTGGACACCCAAACCAGGAATGAGGTGTCAAGTTCCTCTTCTGACTCACTTTCCCAGCTTCTAGGAACATTGTATTAGGGCCCTTCCCCTGAGATGGCTTCAGGGAGAGAGCCAGTGAAGCACTCCTTTCCCCTTCTAAAGGACAGGAGATAGCATCTCTTCTCAAATACTGCAGTTTCCAATGGCAGCCTTTGGGGCTTCCTGTCCCATCTTACATCTCTTTGGAAAAGATGGTCAGACAAGTTTCAGTTACTGTGTACTCGGGCAGAGAGAAAGCAGGAAAACTAGCATATTCTGAACTGGGAGAATGTAGTGACTTTGCTTTCAACAGAGTCCTCTAGCCATGATAGTCCCAGCTATCGGAGAACTTCGGGGAGGGAAAGGTCTAAGTCATTTCATTACACCATTGTTGCTACTATGTTGTTTACAGTAGAAATCCAGCGATTCTCACATCTTTCTATTTTCTCTAAAGAACTTAACTATGTAAATGATCATACATTCTTTTAATTTTTATTTTAGGCTTTTGGTTTCTTCTCTCCCACTTTTCCTTCTTTCTTCTATTCCTCCCTTTCTTCCATTCTCTTTTATTTTGGTCCTTGTCCTGGACCACCCAGTTATTATGTATGGTCTAGTCTCATTATGGTTAAGAGAACAAATTCTGAAGTTAGACTGCCTCAGTTTTCAGCTCTAAAATTTGCATAACAGCACCAGTATCATACGGTTGTTGTGAATTTTAAATAATATAATTTCTTCCTTCAACAAACTATTACAGAGCACTTCATGCCAGGTTTTGTTCTAGAACCCACAGAGATGCATGTTTCCAGTCTCATCTCTTACTGCACCTCCTTGGGTTCTTGAATGTTATAGTCACACTGGATTAGTGAACATTCCCAAGATGTGCCTCTTCTTTCCTGTCTACTGCCTTTGTTAATGCAGTTTCCTCAATCTAGAATGTCCCTCCCTCACCTATTGAGTGTCTTGATGGTGTTGTGACCTCAGTGTATGTTTGTGCTGAAGTTTTGCTACTTACCATTTCACTTCCAGGTTTCTGGTTGAAGAGCCAGATGGGGTAAGGAACAACCATTAGATAAAACTTTCTGGAAATAATTAGATTTGAAAAGAGTTAAGCCTAAATCTTGAGGTCACATGACCTAGATTTTCCCCCATCTGTTTGCAGGGGATAAGGTTGAAACAGAATAATGAAGGTTTGCTCTTGGGCATTGGGGTGCCCTCACCTCTGGTTATGGTTTTCACCAATTATATTAATCACTTCACCAGAGAAGAGCAGGGAATGCGCCTCCAATGTTACTGCCTTTTGGAAAGTGGACCTGAAGTAGCCTCATGTTTTTTATAAAGACTTATGGGAAGGGGAATAAATAGTCCCTCTTAATGATTAGGAGCTATGACTTAATTCTGTAGGAAATGGGAGTCTTTGAAGTTTTTTCAACAAGGGCATAATATCCTTATTGCTTTGCATTAGGCTTCACAGCACTCATACCATATATTGATACATTGTTTTAGTGTTTTCAAAAGTTTCTTCAAATATATGATCTCATTTGACATGTATTTCAGCAAGCAAGTGTATTACATCTTGAACTATATACAGGGCAGTGTCTTGTTGGCTCCCCTTCATACTAGAAATCTGAAGATGGATAGTATATCCACAGGTAAGGCAGGGACTTTGTGTTGAACTCATAAGCAGAATGTTCTGGGTTTTTTTTTTTTTTTTCTTTCCCTTGGTGTGGTGAACATGTATCTTGAGAAGCTAAACTTGAAAGGTCAACCTGTCTTTTAAGCACTGAGTGTCTAGGAAACCACACGGCTGTGAGCCTTTGCCATGGAGGGTTATCTCTGTCTGGAATCGAATCTGTATATATTATGTCAGCCTCAGCCAGTTGTCCAGTGATGAATGTGGTGCCTACTTCATCCAGCTTGGCGTTCAAGAGGGCCCTCTCTTCCAGCTGATGGAAGGATAATTAATAAGCATGACAGAGGATGGTGAAGAGACTTTTGCATGGAGAATCTGTTGGCTTTGCCCACACGTGTGAGTGATTGTCCTTGTGCCCTTGGGGGCAAATCCTCTTGTCTAGTGTGAGTCATAACAACTGTAGCCTCTTAGTTGGAGCCTCAGGTCATATGTGAAGGGAAGCCAGCTTGAAGCTGGAGCTGCTCACTCATGCCTTTTCAATGAAGAGCATGAAATGTAAAAGCCAGGTGGCCCATATCTTTTCATTTTGAGAATTCAGTGATGACCCCTCCAGTTACCCACCAACTCAGTGGTATAACTCCTGAATTTGGAGTTCATCCTTAAGAATGTAAGAGAGGTAATTTTATTCATGCCATTTCCAGTCGGGACAAAGACATCCACTCAATCCCTTGCCCATTCTTTGAATTTGGTGCCCCAGGGCACTAGTGCATGTGAGTGTACACACACACACACACACACACAAGCCCACAATTTAGACTCAGTTGTGGATTTTATATAAGTTAAATCAGTGAATAAGAATGATTTCTAAACTATGGTCAGTCAGAGACCAAAAAGCTTAGAACAGATTTTTGATGCTGTTTTACTATTTCTCACTATTCTAAGCTCCAGGAAATAGGAAATATATCTGTTTAATTTTTATTTAAAAAAATTATTTTCAGCTAGGAATGTTTTCCATTTCAGATAACAGAATACCTACTTACAGTAGCTTAATGAAATAACAGTATTTTTCTCCCATGACGTTAAAAAGAAGTTTGGAGACAAGCAGCTTCCATATGTTGTCACTCATGCACTCAAGATGGCTACAGAAGATGCAGAAGTCATGGATGCAATCAAAGTCAGAACTGGAGGGCTGTATCACTGCTGAGAGCCTTTCTCCTCACCAGTTTCTTATCTGAGAGATAATATCTTTTCCTGAAAGTCCCCATCATACTTCCCCTCATAATGACTATTCATGACTACCCCTGCATGGAAGGCTGAGAAAGTATGTAATTTGCTTTTCCAACTTTATAAAAGACATTTTAAGAAAGAGAAGAATATTGTTAGTTGTTTTGGAATAGATGACCTATGTATATGCTACACAACTCTATCTCTTAGTGCCTGATATAGGGCTTGCTACTGCCCAGTAAATAATTGTTGAGAGAAAGTGATCCAATCCCTCAATAATCATTGGCCCTGCTGATTCTCTCTCTTTCTTTTCATCAACTATTAAGTTACACTTAAGCTACAGCAGACCAAAAAGATGTGGATTCTTTGTTCCCAAGTCCCAGAGTTTCCTCTAAGTGAATCCCAGGTGATTTGGATCTAAAACTACTCTGTTTCCTTTCAAGAAAAATCCAGAAAGGATTGTCTCAGTGAATACATTGCATTGTTTGAATTATAGAATCTTTTAAATATCTTAATATTTGATAAGGCTATATCCTTTCAGCACTCTTCTTTTGAAAAAAATACTGGATTATTATTGTTTAGTTCCTATAAAATATCAATTTTTTTGTTTTCTTTCTTCCCTAAAACTTTTTGTTTTTATAAAATTGAAAATATTGAGTTTATTGGGTAATTAAAGGAAAAATTAAGTTTGTGATATTTGATTTTCTGTTCAGGATCATGGCAAACATTTCCATTTAGGAATGCATTCCTAAACTCTTATATCTCTCCTTTGTGCTCTTGTTTTATAGAAGGTGTTGCTATATTGTCTTTTTGTTTGTTTGTTTATTTGTTTTTTGTGGTACGCGGGCCTCTCGCTGCTGTGGCCTCTCCCATTGAGGAGCACAGGCTCTGGACGCACAGGCTCACCGGCCATGGCTCACGGGCCCAGCTGCTCTGCGGCCTGTGGGATCTTCCCAGACCGGGGCATGAACCCGTGTCCCCTGCATGGGCAGGCGGACTCTCAACCACTGCACCACCAGGGAAGCCCTGCTATATTGTTTTAAAATATCATAGTGATATATTTGTCACAATTTTCTTCTGCTTCAAAATTTCTGGTGCATGATATTTGTTTGACATTTTTCCTGTTTTTTTTTCTTTCTTTTTATAACATCTTTCCACATAACATCTTTAGACCTTTAGGTGAGTTTTGAAGGTGGTTAAATATGAGGGAGAGTCAAAACCTCCAGTCTGAACCAGAAGTATGAGTGAATTTTCCTAGCCTTAAGCTTGTGCTCTAGGGCTGTTCACAATATAAATTTACTTCTTTTTCTATGCCTCAATGGTGGGCTACTTTCCATATTTTTTACATTTGGTCTTGTTCTTCCCAGCTTCTCTAGACTTCATGCTTAAATTAATTCAAGGAAGCTCCCAACACCACTTATATGTTTTTTTCCCTCCTTGTGTTCTGATGAGTTTTGTTTCTCAAAATGTTCCACGTACTTTGGAGAAGTAATTTGTGCTGGCTTTGTTTGAATTCTAAAGCTATGGATATTCTTATTTGGTGTCTTTCCATATCCTAGTATGCTTTTTAGTGTATCTGTCCTCCTTGGTTATATATTTTAGTTTACATTTTATATAGATATAGTTTTGTTGAACAAGGATTTTGTATTACCTTTGCTGCTTTGGAGGTGACTTCTAGAAGAATCAGGAAGCAACTCCTATATTTTTCTGTGATTTTAAAGCTTGAAGATAGTTTATTTTATCTTATAATTTAAAAAATTTAAATTATAAATGCAACTATGTGCTCAGTGTTAGAACAAAGTGTATATTGAGCATTGATTTCATTTTCTTTCCATACCTTTCCAGCATAATCATATGATAGTATGATATTACAACCTTTACTTCACATTGGACTTTTGCAGTATGATAATTTAGAGGATTACTTTTACAAAAATCTTCTGGAATGGCACTATTTTTCCATAGGACTGCTCTTAATCTTTGATATTCAACTACTTCTATTTTGGAATGCATATCTCACCATCCATGATGGTTTCTTTCTTTTGTATTAATTAACTGGTCTAATTTTACCAGGTTCTCTTGAGTCAATGACTAGTAGAATTTGCAGTGAGAACTTAGCATACTTCACGGAACCATGAATCTCTTGAAAGTTTGTAATTTTATTTTTAGTCAATTCACACTGTGTTTGCATTGTAGTTTTGGTTGTTTAATAGCTTACAAACAGAAGAAAGTGACCCTCATAGGTAATGTAAAGGTTAGGAAAATACATTTTTAGTAGGAGGGAAGCAATGTTAAAGTGGAGAAAATTTTTTCCTGTGATCATAGGAGAATATTTTCATTTTATGATGAGTTTCCTTCCTACACAGTCTTATAATTACAGGGATTTAAATAATGTATATTGATATGAAGAGGACCTCCTAAACTCCCTTGTTTAGGTAACATGTAAATTCATGAAAGTATAGCTTAGCAAGGAAAATAAAAGTTTACCTAAAGTTAACTAAAATTGGGTTTTATTCTATTCTGACAAGATCCTGGATAAATACATAAATATAAATATATATTGTTATATTTTGGGTGCTATATTTGTTTACATTTTCCATTGCTAGTTCAATATGATTATGAAATTAAGATGATTATCTGTCACCTGCTTAAAATAATCCTACCTCATATATTTTTAAATAATTACATTTACCCACTTTTAAAACTTCTAATTTCACATTTGATTTAGTACAGATGATTCTTCAATCCATATTAGTGATTGAATACTTCTTGAATGGAAACAAAAAGTAAATTAGGAATTATAAGACTTGAGTTGAACTTCTTTCCTGACTTGTAAACTTAGTCACTTCATGTCACCTCTCTGAATGAATCTTGTTTGAAGAATATTTTTAGATTTAACTAAAATATTATTGAAAGCTTCAAAAGTGTATTAAAGTATAAAAGAATCTCTATTCCCAAGAATGTCTAGAAAAACATCATTGGGTGGTATCTAGATGAAATGAGAGAATCAAGCAAATGAGAATTTGCTTGGTCATTTCAGTGACAAAGGTGTCACTTGTGTAATTATCATTTTTGTTTTTCAACAAGGATGATTTTGTGTAGAATCAGCTGTTACAGATTTGCATCACTTTATATCCTTTCACTGCTGTGTTTTCTCTTGCTTCTAACATAGCTCACAGAAGCCATAAGATAACATTCTTAGCATATTTAGCACATTAAATTAATCAGTGCCCACATATAAAAATATGTCCACTAGCAGCTCTATAACAACTCAGTGCCTTTCACATAGGTGATCTAATTTGTCCGGATACCACCAAAACACAAAACTGACTGTGGTTCCTGTAGTATTGCTTCTGTAGTTATGAGTGTTTAAACATGTCACATCTGGCCTAAACAGATGTAACATTCAGATCCAAACCTGACAATCACTTATTGAGATCCCAATAATTCAATTATACATGCATAATTTATTACAAATATTTACTGAGTATTTTTGCATCTATTCTTTGTTGATATTACACTAGGCAGTGGGAATGTGGATGCAGAAGATGCTGTCCCTGCTTTCTAGGAGCTTAGAATTGAATGTAGCAAACAGAGGAGTAATGGGACAAATATATTAAAATCAGATATAGGTGCCATTTCCTACCACTCTTCCCTTGTTTACTCTGCTCCAGCCACAAAGGCCTGATTCCTGGTCCTCAAACATGTTAGTGGAATGTTCTACCCCAGAGAGGCATATGCCTAACACTTCATCTAGGTCTCTGCTTAACTCACCTCTTTAGTAATGTCTTCCATGACCTTCTTATGTAAAGTGGTACTTTTTCACTCTGCTTTATTTTTCTTCATGGCACTTATAATTTCCTAATATTATATTATACTATATTATATCATATCATATCATATTATTTTTCTTATTGTCTTTCTCCCCCATTAGTATGTAAACATCCCAAGGGCAGAAGCTTTGACTTGATCACTACTTTACCAGACCATCAAAAATAGACCCTGGTTCATAGTAGGCATTCAGTATTTTTTTTTCATAATTCAATAGCTATAATAGAGATATGCACAAAATGTTTTATGTCTGACACTAGACAAGACTTTCATATACATATATAATTTCAATTAACTCCTACAACCCATGAAATAGTTACTATTATCTCCTTGTCAGCAATATGGAATATGAGACATGAAGGATTAATGTGCCTTTATCTGGGAGTATAGTGAGGTACAGCATAGTAGATGATAGAGCTCAGGTCTTCTGAGTCCACTTCCAGTAATCTTTCCACTACACATGGACTGTCCAGTAGCTAGGAGAGCAGATGAGAGGTTAAATACATAAAAGAAAATATTCTGTTATTGTTTTTGCTGAGACTCTTCTCACAGGCCTAGAAAACTCTTATCAACATAGGTTTTTCTTTAACATAAATCACCCATGTAACCTTGAGTTAGTTACTATAGGTAGAGTTTTTATGACCCTGTAGCTCATCCTTTCTATTTATCTCTGAATGGGATGACAGGTCTAAAATGTGGAAAGGGACTGTATGAAGTCACGTGATTTATTGTCTTGGCCAGGTGTCTTTTGGTTGCCAGTGAGAGAACCCCAACTCCAATGGTAAGAGAATTTATTGGCTTATATAACTGGAAAAACATAAGGTGGATATTCATGTATTGCTGCATTCAAGTATTTGTAGGATTGCACCAAGACCCTCTCTCATTTTCTCCCTCTCTTATTAGCAAAAGGCCCCATGGCAGTTCCAAGTCACCTGGTCTTTGGAGTGGATGAAGTCAGGAAAAGAAAGAGCAACTGTCCCCATGGTCCTTGCAAAATGTTTGAGGAGAGCCCTGATTGGTCTGGCTTAGATTACACACATGTTTACCTGACCCAGGAGGCCTGGGGCCTAGTGAGTTCTTTCAGGGTTCACATCCCTGGGCCCAGTGTGGGCCTGAATCTTGTAAAGTGAGAATTATTATAGCATTGGAGCTTCTCTTCACTTCCCTGAAGGAAGGAATGCTATGCAGACAGAAACTATTCAAACACCTCCCTTAACTCCCCCTACTCCTATAAACCTTATTTCTTCAGTAAGCAAATCTTTGTGAGAATGTTCCCTATGTCAAGCTCTGGGATAGGCCCTGACTATTATCTTTTTAATCAATAATCCTTGACCTTGAAGATACAGATATGAAGAAAAATGGCCAAAATGGAGAAAGATAAATAAAATCACAAACCAAGGTAGAAATTGCTTTGGGAGCTCAGATGAAGCACTGAAAAAATATGGACCTGTTTCCTGACCACGCCCCTCTATATCCCTCCTTCACCATTTCCAGTAATTTTAGATGACAGTCTCTTTGCAAACTCTAGTGTATCCTTGGCCACATTCTTTCTGCATTTGTTCCATCATCAAAGACAATCCCTCCCTAAGTCATCTCAAACAGCTCCAAAGCTGACTTTCCAAAGTCATGGTTTTGCAATGTTTTAGGATCTTACTGTCCTCTTTTTATTTCATGCAACTCCTTCAGTGACATTTTGTTCTTAGACACCAGGGACTGTTGCTGGGAGAGGAAAAGGATGGGAACAAGTGGGGAGGGTTAAATCATGACAGAAAGTGAAGACGGGGTACCTTCAAATTAGATTTATTTATTAGCATGATGACTCACAGGATAATAATGCCACTTTGCCAGTGGCCAGGATAGAAGGAAAGACTATAAAGGAATAACTGGCTGATACTTAGAGACATCTAAGTTGTTATATCTTTAGGAAGTTAAAAAAGTACGTTAGTGTCTGCTTACTCATCCCTGGGCAGGATGTTCTAAGCTGGAAGAAAAAAAAAAAAGTTTGCTTTCCTCTGATTCTGATTGTCAAGGACAAAAGGCCCAAGTTCTGCCACTAATTAGATTTGTGACCTTGAGAAGTCACTCAATCTAGCTTAACCTTAGCTTCTTTGTTAAAGAAACAGATGGTAAATTATATCTATTTTATGGGTTGGTATTATAAAATCTATCTACATATCTAGTATCATACCCACTGACATATTTATATGATATGTATATATATATGAAATATATATATACATATGTATATATATATATATTAGAGAATATTTACTAAGGTCCTGTTAAGCAATAGAAGACAGTAGGTATTGAGTAAATCATTTTCCTTATTGTTCCCCCTTCCTCCCACTTAGTCTTGGTTTCCACCTTTACAGATGGCTGAGCTGAGTCAACTGATCACTAAAATACCTTTTCTTCTCTGAATTCTATTCTTTTGGACATTTTTATATCTTTTACAAGTGAGGAAAATAGCATTATGTTCCAGAAATTATTTTGTGTAAGTAACATATCCTCTTGTCAGAAGAACTCTTCTGCTCAGTGTTCTCACACACATTTTTTTTTTTCTACCATAAATACAGTTAAAGAGTCATTACCGCTCAGTTTTACCGTAGAGATTTCCAAGTTATGCAGTGCCGGAGAGACAGCCAGAGCCTTTGGGAAAGAGAGAGGCAGCCTTCAAGGGGGACAGAGCTCACCCTCCAGGCATGGCTTTCTCCAAGAAGTTTCTTGGGGATGAACGGTGGTGGGTCAGTTTCCATGTGTATAGTCACTGCAGAATTTCTTTACTCTTCATCTTTGCCTTCACTTGGAGAGGAAATGATTCAGAGGACACTGGGACAGAGAGTTTCTTCTAAAGCCATCCTACCCATCATCACATCAGCACTGAAGTTAGCTTCGTGTTTCCCGCCAAACTCAATGAGCTCAATTTCCATATCATTTTCCAGGACTCTGGAAGAAACTGTCACGACCCACAAACAGACCAGTAGAATCACAGAATAACAGAATGATAGAGTCAAAAACAACTAAAGAAGTCACCCCATTCAACTCCTTGCTTTAAGGTTGAAGAACTTGATGGTCCTTAAGGTTAAGTGACTTGCTCAAGGTCTCAGAATAAGTTAGTGACAGAGAAAAACAAACCAATATTGTCATTACCCATCCCTGGTTAACATTTACGTAACACTTTAAATTTACAGAATGCCTTTTCTATATGTGTCCTATTTCACAATTAAATTTATTTAAATTATTTATTATTTTCATTTCCACATACAGGGAAGCTAATTTGCGGTTAGAAAAGATTAAATAACTCTGAGATCATATCTCCAGAAAATACCAGAACATAGATTTGCATTCCAGTTATTTTTATTTATTTATATGTGTGTGTTTGTTTCCCTTGTCATCCATCCAATCAGGAAACAGCTGGCCAGCCTTCCTTTATCAAATTTTAATTAAGGGAAAAAGTAATAAAAGGTATCCATAAATTAGACCCTGATGATTTGAATAGAAAATAAATCTATTGTGCAATTGGTGGCTTTAAATTTACAATGGACAGACTTGTTTTTGATTGCTATAGAACTATGACTTTTAGAAATAAGGATGTCCTAGTAAATAAATACTAACATACTCCTGATTTGGCTTCAGTAGAAAATTTAATATGTCTTTAATTAAGGAAACTGGTGACTTTTTATTTAAAAAATATGAATTATTAATTGAGGTAACATTAGAAATACTGATAAGAAAAGAGAAGAGTATAAAAATCACCCATCCACAACTTTACAATCTAGAGATAACATTTGGTATACATGCTTTCAGATTTTTTAAATTGTCTTATGCATATGTATAATTCTTTAAACAAAAAAAGTGATTATAGTATATGGACTCTTTTAAACTATTTTAAAAATAAATTAAGATCATTTTCTTTATGAATATATACAAAGATTCTTTTTAATCACTGCCTAATACACATTTTATGCATAAAAAATTTAATTTCCTTTTGCTACACATTTCAGTTATTTCAAATTTGACATTATTATAAATCATGCTATAGATGAACACCCACGTTTATAGATATTTGCACATTTCTCTGATTATTTCCCCAGAATATATTTCTAGAATTGAATTGCCGAGTCACAGAGTATGCATATTTTTACAACTTTTTATACATTATGGCAAATTACCTTCTAGGACAATTTGGATGGTATTCTTCCTACCACAACACTCTGTCTTAATAACGTCTGATTTCCCCCATCCAAATACTATTTTCTGAGTTTAAGGGAATGGCTTTGATCCATGTTAGTAATATGACTTTAGGAAAAAGAAAAACTCTTACATGTAAGATTGACTCAGATATTCTGGCTCCTAGAAAATTATAAAAAGGGTCCTAGCCTCTGGATTTGGGTACACTGTGAATATGCCTAGT
Organism: Mesoplodon mirus; assembly: GCF_964341445.2. Taxonomy (NCBI): domain Eukaryota; kingdom Metazoa; phylum Chordata; class Mammalia; order Artiodactyla; family Ziphiidae; genus Mesoplodon; species Mesoplodon mirus. Next base: position 30,274,155 of record NC_138983.1, on the reverse strand, counting down.
ACAAGGGATGCTACTACTTTGTTTCTAGGAAGAAAAAGATGGAGACTCTTCTGGTCTGCTTTTCCAGGGCCATGGTCATTGGAAGTATAGCAAAGAGCATAGATTCTAGAGCCTGAGTATCTGCATTTAAATGCTGACTCTATTACCCACTAGCTGTGTGACTTCAGGCAATTACTGAATTTCTCTGTACTTGTTTCTTTACCTTTAAATGGGGTAATAGTCCCTATTTAGCAGTGTTGTATGAAGACTAAATGAGTTATACAGGTAAAGCTCTTGAATAATGCCTGACACATGAAAATACTAAATAAATATTAGCCATTATTGTTGTTGATATTATTGTTATTAAGCTGTAGCAATTATTACTGAAAGCCAAATACATAGTAGATACTCAACAGTGTTTGCTAAAAGAATAGTAAAGAAATGATGAATGCATCTAGAGAGAGAGTTCTTGGCTAGAGACACAAATCTGGGAGCTTCCTACAGAGCAATGATAGGTGAAGTAGGTAAGTGACTGAAGGGTGGTCCAGCAAAGAAAGTTGAGGAATGAAGTCCTTGACTCAGGAAATACTACTCATGTCTACTATCAGAAAGAAGAAAGTAAGTTTATAAAAGACACTGAGGTGGATCTGATGTTGGTGATGAAATAGTTGGAAAACCAAGACAGCAAACAGAGCAGCCTATTCTGGTTCGAGCAGTGGCTTTGGGTTTTAACCCTGGGAGATAAAGATGAAGAAAATAGATATGAGAGAGAATAAGGATCCCTTTGCCCCTGTCCATGACTTTAGGATTATAGGTGACCTGATATACTAGCAATAAACTCTTAAAAACCAGCAAGGAGTTAAGGTATGGTTCTTTCCAGATAATAATTGTATTTTCTATACAGCTGTACTGTCCAACATGATAACCACTAGTCATATGTAACTATTTAAATTTTACTTGATTAAAATTAAATAGAATTTAAATTCAGTTCCTTGGCTGCACTGGCCATGTTTCACATTTTCAATAGCCACATATGGCTAGTGGCTACATATTTTACAGCACTGAATTAAACATTTTCATCATTTCAGAGAGGCTTATTGGACAGTGCTGCCTTCTATGATCTGAAGGAGTTAGCAGTGTGGGGATTTCAGACACCCTGGCAACAAGGAAACTGTGATTTGAGGGTACAGCACATCCTGAGCCTTATTTAATTCCTGAGATCAGTGTATCAGTCTGGTCTCAGCAGGAAACAGACACTACACACAGATTGGACAATTTGAGGAGAGTTTAATAATAGATTCCCATTGGCTGGACCAAAAAGAAAGCCAGAGGGTGAAAGAACCTGTTAATGTAATCCGCTAAGGTCAGGTGTAGAAGGATGGACCACAGATCTGCAGGGTTACTTGGCAACTGTTGATAGAAATGACTTGTGTCATTTCTCCAGCACTGAGGTCTTTGACCTACTGAGGGAAGCATGCAAAGTGAATCCTTGCTCTTCTCTCTGGGTAGTCTGATCTTTTCCTTCTGTCTTCTCACAAAGAGGCTTTGGGGAGCCTTTTTTTTTTGACATTTTTACACACTGTTTAAGGTGTGCCTGGGTGGATTTTATTTTACACTTGGAGAGTCTGACTTTTTTATGTTAGTGAATTACCCATTAGTTAGGCATTAAAATATACAATACAAATCAGAACCAGGCTTGGGCATAACCTCAGATGACCGCGGCTATGGGGTGAGGGAGAGGAAGGGGAGAAAGCCCTCTTGACTATACAAGTAAATTTGAGGTATGGAGCCTTGTTTTTCTCAAGGATGAAGAAAATGTGGAATTAAGTAGGGAAACATCTGTTTCCTTTTTGATGTCTGGATACAGTCACCAGGCAGCTTTGCTTTTTGAAAGTTAGATTGGGAGAGAAGTATTAGACATTTGGTTATGGAACTTGGTCCCCTCACAGACAGTTTCTCACTACTGGTGTTTTGATAAGTGGTTCAAGACAATTCAAGAAGAAATTCTTATTCAGCATAAGACCACCTCCCAACACCCACCCAACTAAAAATTGTGTAGCTCTTTAGTTTGTGTGTGGCAGGTATCAATATTAATATCTCATTTTGGAGATGTGGAAACTGAGACTCGAGTTAAATGGTTCAGTCTGAATCACACATTTAATTGGTACTAGGATACTCAGAGCCTTCCAATAAAAACTGGTGCTCTCTATTAAATATTTCTCTGGCATATATAAAAAAGGGATATCACTTATTTCTTGTTTTGATTAAATTTTAATTGAAGAGAAAATGTACATACATGAAACAATGAGATGGTATTCCATAAATTTAAATATACTGAGGAATCATAGTACCTTCTAAGCAAATTCATTTTCTTTCCCTCCAAACCTATTTCTCTTTCCATATTTTCTATCTTGGTTACCACCATAATCTTTTGAATCACACAAGCTAGAAACCTGAGAGTCATCTTAAATTTTCTTCTCTTTCTCAACTCTTCCAGTCCATCCTCCAAGTCCTAAAGACTGCTAAAGATCTATCCCCTCCTCTCCAACCCCATGCCTCTGCTCTAAGTCACGTATTCCTCATCTCTCACCAGAACTGTTCCAATAGCATCTTCACTGGGCTATAGCTCAATACCAGTCTGAGCCGTTTTCCATCCTGGTCCCTTGGAAACTTTCCTTAAAGCCACATCTGAGCATGCCATTCCAGTTACTATAGCAGTAATTTCCAATCTCTGGCCTTTTTAGTCTTGATTACCTGATTTTAGTCATAATGGCAGATTATCTATACCCAGGGCTGATTCAGCTGATGTGAAGCAAATATGGCCACAGTGGTCATTAAATAATGAAAATTAACTCTAATTTTCCTGTAATAACTGAAATCACAGGTTGGAATATGCAGATCATATAATGTTTTTCTATGAGAATCATTAAACTAAATACATAAGTACTAACTGTTTAGAAGAGTTATTAACATAACACCTAAAATCATCTTAAGGTAAATGTTTCAGCATTCAGAAAACACAGGACTTTAAGGCTTAACTCCTTAATGTGATACCAAGATCCACTAGAATCTGACCATATCATTCACATTCTCTCTCATTGGGTCTTACTTTTTTTTCTGTAATTATAGATAATTATGTATTATGACAACTAGTTTAGATCCTGGTACAAAGTAGATATTCAATAAATATTCATTGAATAAGCGAATGAAAAGAACTTGCCTGCCCTACTAGATGTTAAGCTCCCTTAAATTCAGGATCAACATGTTGGTCATCCCTCTCTCTCTCCTTTTTCTCCAGAACATTGTGCATATAATAAATGTTTGTTGAGGTGACGTGCCAGAGGTATGTAGATAAAATACATCACTGGCAATAAGAAAAGTAAAAGAGCAATATGAGGCAGTGGTTGTAACAGAGGTGGTGTGATTTGAGATAGGTTTTGAACTAAGGGTAAAGAAAGAGAAGGAGATAGGGAATTCCATGTGGGGGAATGAATAAAAGGTCAAGATCGGGCAGATCATGAGTGACTTAGCTAGAGTGTGCATTTGAGAGGAAGTTTCTGTGTAGCAAAGAATTTAAAATTGCTCAAAGAGAGTTCTAGGCTTTGTCCTCAGCTTCTGGGAGGTAGTCTTGGAATGTCATGCCTAATAGGAATGTCTTTATTTGCCTGGGAGTCTTGGGTCACATTGAATAGTCTAACAAAGAAATTAAGGGTGCAGGCTTTGAGTCACATGGTACAGTCTACCTCCAGAAGGACTGGAGACTGAGATCTACCACACAGGCAATCAATCATGCCTATGCCTGATGGGCCCCAGTAAAAACTGTGGACACCAAGGCTCAGGTGAGCTTCCCTTGTTGGCAGTGTTCTGTGAGTATTGTCACATATCAGTGTCAGGGGACTAACGCTGCTCTGATGCCACAGGAAGAGGACAATTTCAAGCTACATGTTTGAAAACCTCCTGGACTCAACTCTACCCACTTATTACCTTGGCTGATTTTTAATCTGTATCCATTAGCTGTAACAAACTGTAACTGTGAATATAACTGCTCTCAGAGTGTTCTATGAAACCTTCCAGTGAATTGTATCAATACCTGAGGCTGGTTGTGAGAACCCTCTGAGTTTGCAGTTGGTGTCAGAAATGAGGAAAGTCGTGGGCACACTCTTCCCTCTACCTTTGCAGCTGGCGAACTTTCCCACTTTCCAACTCAGTTTAGATCTAAAATTATTTTTCTTTTTATTTATTTATTTGGTTGCACCAGGTCTTAGTTGCAGTGGGCAGCCTCCTTAGTTTTGGCATGCAAACTCTTAGTTGTGGCATGCATGTGGGATCTAGTTCCCTGACCAGGGATCAAACCCGGGCCTCCTGCATTGGGAGCGTGGAGTCTTAACCACTGCACCACCAGGGAAGTCCCCTAGATCACTGCAGCAGGCTACAGGCTCCACATCTTGCTGCCTTGACCTTTCTCTCACTCGCCTTGGTAGTCCTGAGGCCTCGGGCTATGTCCATACCCTCAGAAAAACCCCATCACTGGCTAGATGCTCTGCTAGAGGAGGGAAAAGTAATAACATCTTAACACCTACTGAATGCAGCCTTGCGAGCTATTTCATGGCATTTCATTTAATCCTGCAGTCACCCTCTGGGTTAGGTATTTGTCCCTTTTACATGCATAGAAAATAGGCTTAGAACAATTAGGAGCTAGTCCAAGGCCACACAAGTGAGTGCAAGGCAGAGCTGGGATTAGAAAGTCAGCAGAAGTTCAACTTGATCCTTCAGTAATAGGGAGATAACCTGGGGGGCTGAGTAGGGCAGGAATTTCACAAGAGAAGCATGGGAGGAATATGCAGTGTCAGTGTGGAGCCAAGAGAGGAATGAAGATGCTGGGAGATGGTTGAAAGATGAATAGAGTCATGGCTGTGCTTCAGCCAGGCTGCTAGAGATACAGTGTGGGTACAATTTAACTTCACAGAGTCCTGACCTTTTAGGTCAACACTGGAAGAAAAAAAAAAGAAAGAAAGAATTTCCTGGACCATTGCTCTCTGCCCCACCTCTTTCAATAGTGAAGAAACATCCTTCTGTGTTTAAATTTTTTTAAAAGCTCCTTCATTTTAAGTCACTCATGATTTCATCTGTCAAAGGACAAGCTTTCTCAGAACTAGGAAGAAAATGAATAAAATCTAGAGAAGATCACTAAAGAACTCTAAACCATGAAAGTGTTTCAGTGGTATCTGTGGAAAAAAAAAAGAAAATCCTGGTGACCTCTGCCAAACTGGAGTCAAAACCAACTCACTTTGTGAGATAAAACTTCTTGACTTGAAGTATTTGACACATAGAATCGTAACTGGTAAACAATGTAGGGCATGGGGAAGCTGTTATGACGATATAATAGCTAGTGGGTGTGAAACACTAACCCCCTTATGTGCCCACAATGCATTAGCTCATGTAATACTCACAATAACCCTGTGCATGAGGCAGGTGTGTTTAGACCCACCCAGCTGTTCCAGCACAACTATAATTAAATCATCATTTTGTAATTTGTTGTTTAGTGTGTATTTTCTGTTCTAGAATGTAAGTTCTCTAAGGACACAGACCTGGCCTGTCTTACTGCTCAATTCCTCAATGTTCACATGCCTTACCTACAATAAATATTCTGAGAATGCATGCTTAGTATATATTGAAGCCCCAAATTCAAACTCAGTTCTTCTGACTCTCAGGCAAAGTTGTACACAATGGGACCCAGGATGATCATTTAGGTCACTATAAACTGGCCCCTTAGCTTCTTCCCCAATGACCTTTGTTGTATCTTAGTTGCCTGACCTATCTGAACCATAGTTTCCCATCTATGAAATGAAATGCTTGGGATTAATGACTCCTGAAGTCCCATGAATCTTTGTGAAGCTATGAGTCCATGAATTTCATTAGTTGGTATTTTAGTCGAATTCATCTTTAAGAGAAGCAAAGCCTGTCATATGTGATATGGGCCATGGTGCAAATACGTTTCTCTGATATTATGATTCTTTTTTCCTCCTTTGCCAGGAGATCCCAATAACTTCAGTAAAATTAGGCATCTGTTCCCACTTTACTAGCAATAAGAAGACCTGCCTTCATGTTCTGATTCTGTGATCGCTTGATGATACTGAGCACCTTTGGCTTTCAAGCTCTCCATCTGTCATTAATAATAATAATGATAATAATAATGCATAATAGTAAGAATAAGACTAAAGTCTAATCTTGGAATGCCACTGCTATAACTGAATGTTTGTGGCCCCCTGAAATTCATATGTTGAAACCTAAAGCCTTATGAGGTGGTATATTGAGGTGGAGCCTTTGAGAGGCCATAAGCGCAGAGCCCTCATGAATGGGATTAGTGCCCTTATGAAGGAGACCCCAGATAATTCTCTTGTCCCTTCTACCATGTGAGGAGTCAGTAAAAAGATGGCCATCTATGAACCAAGAAGTAGGCTGTCACCAGACACTGAATCTATCAGCACCTTAGTCTTGGACTTCCCAGCCTCTAGAACTGTGAGAAATAAATTTTTGTTGTTTATAAGCCAGGTCATCTATGGTACTATGCTATAGCAACCTGAATGGATTAAGACAGCCAGGTACTATGCCTTCACTTTGTATTTTTAATTCATTTAGTTTGTAAGACAATGTTATGTACCAGATACTATTATCACCACAAGTGACTATGGAAACAGAGACTCAGAAGTAACTCACTTGGGGTCTCACATCTTAGAAGTGGTGGGAAAAGGAATTGAAGCAGACCTCTCTGACCTATAGATTTAAAGACTTTAGCCATCACGTTTATAGCCTTTGAGATGAGTGAGGTGGACCAGTCCAACTTTTGGACTTTTAAGTTAATTTTGTTTTTTTAAAGTCTTTGTGAAAATCTGATGAAAGTTATAATGTACCTTCACCAGAAAAATAAATATGATTATAATCAATATTTTGGAGGCAATGTAAAGATTTCATAAACTTCTTATAATGTAGCAATTGGAACTTCAGAATAAAAACAAAAAAACAACGAAAAAAGAAAAGCCCCAAATCTGAGCTAGATTTTCTCTAAGAGCATCTTCCAGAATGGACTTTCAGGAGCCTATGAGGAAAATCTTTTTAAGAAAAGTCACAAGGAGTACAATTAACCCCTTTCACCATTAGGTGAATGGTGCACTGTATACTATGAGTTTAGTTATATTGAAGCCCCAAACCATCCCCTCGCCTGCCTATAGGCTGGAGAATTCAGCCTGGTTGCTGATTACCACCATTGTCACGAGTTTCCACGTTTGCTCCAAGTTCTCAGATTTCTGTTTTTCAATTTTAATTTGCCCGGGACTTTGCAGGAAGAGAAGCCGTGGGGGCATGATTAAAAACATATGGTGTATGAGGTGGGGAGGGGGAGCAGTGAGCACAGCAGGAAGGAGGAGGATTGCTAAATTCAGTGTTTCTAATAAAGGAGAGTGGGAGAGTATTTGCTACTTTTGCTTGGGCTAAACTGTACTGTGTAATACTCCTCTTTCTTGCCCTCCGGGTCTACCATGACAGGTAGAGGAGGAGGTTAGGGAACTGTGATGTTACAGTGTCTGGTGTCTGGAGATACATATGTATATATATCTCTCCCTGGAGAGCTTTCATATTATCTAATGACATAATGACAGCCATGTCTGTCTCTATCTCTATTGTCTTCTGTTAAACAAACAGGAGAGTAATGGTTCCCAAGCCTGATCTGGTATCAGAACCCCTTGAGGAACCAGAATGTTCCCAAATACATATTCACGGGTCCACCCAAGATGCACTAAATCAGACCCATGGGGGAGCTGCCATTTGCCTTTAAGTATATATCCCCCTTGTGTTGTCAGTTTCCTCTATCAGAATTCTTTTACAGTGTAATAAAGGCTAAATGGACTCCCAGAATATTACTGCTATAAATAACTTAACACCTGTTAAAGTGGACACTTGTGGATTTGGGCTACCCAAAGTCCACTCTACCTTCTATTGATCACAGCAGCCACGTTTTCTTTTAGGAGTTTTAGGAATTGATCTCTCCCCATCGTGTGCAGATTTAATTGGATTTACTCTTGCTTTCACCTGGCAATGGGAAGAAAGAATGGTAAATTAGGTTAGTGTGTACTATCTCTTAAGAATGTCTGAAGTGATAGACAGGCATCAGAGAGAAGAAGAAGAAGGAGGAGGAGGAGGAGGAGAAGGAGGAGGAGGAGGAGGAGGAGAAGGAGAAGGAGAAGAAGAAGAAGAAGAAGAAGAAGAAGAAAGAGAGGAAGAAGAAGAAGAGGAGGAGGAGGAGGAGGAAGAAGAGGAGGAGGAGGAAGGAGAAGAAGAGGAGGAAGAGGAAGAAGGAGAAGAAGGGGAAGAAGAGGAAGAAGAAAAAGAAGGAAAAAGAAGGATGGATGCACATGTGCTCCGGCATGAGCATGCTGGTTAGGCTGTGTGGGAGTTCCTGCCCCTGAGGTCCCCAGAGCCTCTCTGGTCCCTGTTCTTTCCTGGACTGGTTCTCTAGGACTTCTCTCAATTCTGTGAGCCACCTGAATCTTTCCATTGAATTTCTTTTAGACTTAAGTTAGCCAGAGTCTTCTTCTGTCACTTATCCCTACATCCAGTTTTCTAATCCAACACCTTTATTTTATGTAAGAAATAACAGAGATCCACAGATCCTAAATTATTTGCCTAAGGACTTCAGGTTAATAAGTGGTGGCATTGGCCTGGAATCTGGATCTCTTGATTTCAGGGATGAGCCATGAGTATTGGTTTGCCTTTATCATATGGTTCCTCAGTTTTCTGCTTAACCTTGCTGTGATTTTCTAGATTCTTTTGGAATTTAGGCCAATAGGAATAAGAAGCCCCTCTTTGTCTGCTAATGTCACATTTGGAAACACAACTTCCATCAGTTCTCAAAATATTTCATAGGCCAGCAGGCCTTGCAGCCTAATTTCCTGCCTTTGGCAAATACCTACTTTAGATGTTTATAAAGAAGATGAACTCTCTCCTCCACTGGGCACCTGGTTCAATATGCCACCCCTATGGGGAGAAGACACTTTCTTCTCACAGCTAGTGGTTGTCCCAAAGCCCCAAGGTGTAGCTATTGATTGAGCATGGTTGAGTTGAAGAGGTGGGTCAGCCATGTTACTTTTATCTTAACTTTTTCCCCCAAAAGACACCACCATACACATTATGTAGAAATATTTATACTAGTTAAACCTGGGGATGGAGTCTGAGGTGATTAAAGTCTGTTGGTTGAGGAGGAATTAAAAGACACAGGTCGTAGAGGCTTTAGGAAGTGCCTGAAAATAATTGTTTCCTCCTGACTCTGATCATCTCCTCCTTCTCTGTCCATATCATTCAAAATGCTTCAATAATGGTTCTATCTATTTTAACCCATTCTTTATCATTTCACGCAGTTCTTTTCATTCATTCAGTACTTAGTAGTTCACTTACATTACCAACTATTAAATTTTCCCAGTACCCTGGAAAGTAGACTCCTGTGAGCCATAGGGACACTTCTAGAGAGGTTAATAACATGTCCAAGGTATGCATGCCCCATAAATGGCAATATGAGACCAGAAACCTGGTATCCTGGCCTTGCGCTGCTGATGCTCCTTCTTTTACACTGAATTGCTGTCATCATGCTGGCAGTGGCTTTGGGGAGGAATAAAGGGGTGAGCATAGAAGATACAAGAGAAGGCCTCAAGTCAGATGTGGGAGTTTTCTGACTGTAAATAAATCACTTGCCATTATTCCTCTGCCACTCACTAGAGATTGCGTAATTTGTTAACCAATTTATTCATCAAAATTTCTATTACTCTCTTACTGTGTACCTCCAGTTCCAAAAGGAATAAAACACAGCACTCTCCCTCCTAATTTTAAGTTCTCACAGAAGACTCTGCCTGGTCCAACTTGTCAGGTGGTTCCCTTTGAGCCAAATCAGTTGCAGACATGGTGGGTTCCACTGTGAAAGGTGGATTTGGGAATGTCACTCTGTGATCTGTTACTCTCTGTGATGTTGTTTGTCACATAGTTAAGGAGTTGGGAAGTCAACCTAATAGATGCCTTCACACAACAAGGTATAATGTATTGTGCAGTAATATAGTGTAAGTGGGAAAGAGCTTAATTTATATCAATTCTGCTTTTAAGGTATATGACATGGAGATGTTGGTGATAAAATAAAGACCTTACAGAGGAGCTTGGTATTTTGTTGGGGTCTTTAGGAAGCTATGGCACAGCAATACCTGGGTCTAAAATACTTTAAAGCTATAATAGAGTAAGTAAAGTTAATAGTATGTAGGGCTTCCCTCGTGGTGCAGTGGTGAGGAATCCACGTGCCAATCCAGGGGACACGGGTTCGATCCCTGGTCTGGGGAGGTCCCACATGATACAGAGCAAATAAGCCCGTGTGCCACAACTACTGAGCCTGCACTCTAGAGCCCACAAGCCACAACTACAGAGCCCATGTGCCACAACTACTGAAGCACATGCACCTAGAGCTCGTGCTCTGCAACAAGAGAAGCCACCACAATGAGAAGCCCGTTCACTGCAACAAAGAGTAGCCCCTGCTCACTGCAACTAGAGAAAGCCCATGTGCAGCAACGAAGACCCAACACAGCCAAAAATAAACATAAATAAATAAATTTATAAAAAAACATTAATAGCATGCAAGCAAGTCACCTAAGTACTTTCAATTCTGAACAGAATTCTCTGGAGGAAATGCACCCTATAAATCTCAAAAAATAAATGAAAAATAATGTTGGTCATAATAAACTAAGTGGGAGAGTATATTGTATACCCAGGAGAAAGGATCTTATTTTTCTTCCTCCTAGCTCTGTTATGGAAAGTGTTAAGACATATTATCAGCCAGGCTCTTGATTTGGAAATGATCCATAAGCCATGAAACATTAGGGGGAGTGAGTATATTGGTGCTATGACCATTCTGGGATATTAAAATGCCATTGACATTCATAACTACCAATGTATAAAAATAACAAATGCTAATGAAATGACCCAAGTGCTGAGAGCATGAAGTTTGGCCCTTGTCAATGTTTCGCTTCATGAAATATAGGCCATTCTGCTTCCCCTGCTTACATTAGACTGTCCAGGAGAATATGCACTTCATTATTCCACTGCTATCCATCAAAACTTTTGTACCCAAAAAGTATTATGGGGAAACAGTGCCTTCTCTTTTTCCTTTTTTTTGTAGGCTGGAGAGTTTGTTGAATAATGGAGTTACGATTTTGGAATGTGGAAGTGATTATTTGGGCCCAGGTAATCTGATTATACTGTTTGTATTTATCAGTGAATATTATTTGCTATAAACTGCATGCTTGTGTTTCTCCGAAGTTCATACATTGAAAACCTAATTCCCAATGAGATGGTATTAGGGTGTGGGGCCTTTGGAAGGTGATTACTAGGGTGGTTTAGAAGGTCATGAGGACTGAGCTTCCAGGATGGGATTAATGTCCTTATTAAAAGAGAAAGAGATGAGAGTTTGCTATCTTGGCCTTGTGAGGGTACTGTGAAAAGGCAGCTATCGACAAGCCAGAAAGCAGGCCCTCCCCAGGCCATAGATCTGCCAGATCTTAGAATTGATCTTGGATTTCCCATCCTCCAGAACGGTGAGTGGTAAATGTTTCTGGTTTAAGCCTCCCAGTCTATGGTATTTTTGTTACAGCAGCTCAAGTTGATACAAGTCTTCCCTGACCAAGCCTCGATATCACACTCTTTGGAATAAGGTGCACATTTGGCAGTTACACTAAAAAATGCCAGGTGACTATAGTTGAAAGTCATGTACTGAGGATTACAACTTTATATGAATTTCAAATTTTGGATAACACTTGATCAGAGTGGTAAAGGAAAATGGCATTCTTTGTGTGGTTTATCAAATGTCTACTGAATATCTGCTGTATACAGAGCATTGATTCAGACACTAAGAATTGTCTGGAATAGATGTTAAGGACTTACAAGATAATGTTCTCATTCACACAGAAGAGGAAACACATGTATTAAATGATGTGAGGTCAGTTAGGGAAGAATGCACCAGTGCCTGATAAATATCATCCAAATACAAACAATCTCTCATGCTAAGAAAAAGCAGTGTTGGACTTCCTTGGTGGTCCAGTGGTTAAGAATCAACCTTCCAATGCAGGGGACATGGATTCACTCCCTGGTCAGGGAACTAAGATCCCACATGCTGCGGGGCAACTGAACCGGTGTGCCGCAACTACTGAGCATGTGCGCTCTGGAGCCCACACCCCAGAACTAGAGAGAAGCCCGCACGCTGCAGTGAAAGATCCCTCATGCCTCAACTAAGACTCAACACAGCTGAATACATTTTTAAAAAAAGAAAAATTTATGTGACCAAGTGTTAAGGTGACCAAGACCAACAGATTCATAAGCAAAAATCATGAATAGATAATTCACAAAAGTGAAATATTGCTCATTTACAAAGATGAGAGGATGTCCATTTTCACTAGTAATCAAGGGAGTGCAAATGAAACCAACAACACTGATATACTAGTCCCCTCTATCAACTTGGCAACTTCTCTTTTTCTCTGTAAAGACAATTCTTCATGCAGGCAAGGCTGCACAGCCCATTGGGGAGTTATTGGCAAGATGTAACAAGCATCTTCAAATATTCACACCCTTTGCCTCTGGTAATTCCAATTCTGGGAACCTCTCTGCTAAAGAAATAGCTAATTCTAAATAACAAAAAACCTTTTTCAGGTGAACAGCAGTGCCTTTTTTAATGATGGAAAACGGGAAACAATGTAAATTCCTGAATTTGGGAAATGATTAAGTAAATTACGGTAAATTGACTTAAGTGCTAACATTTATTGTTTAGACTTTGCCAGATTCTGTTCTAGACACTTTTGGTGTCTTAACCCATTTAATTTTCATGGAAACTTTGTTACTATTCCAATTTTACAGATGAGGAGACTGAGGCATAGAGAGGATAAATAACTTGCCCAAGGTCACCCAAGTAACATATGGCAAAGAAGGGATTCAAATTTAGGTGGCCCTAGACTGATGGGCTATTCTATAGATATCTAATAATAAGTTTATACAGCATATATAATATTGACAATTCTTATGAAAGTATTAAAATAGCTCAATACATTGTGAGACAATAGCCTAATTCAAAGCTATTTTCAAAACCAACTATATATAGAGTGTATGTAATAAATAGAGATATATATTTGAATTTTGCTGGCTTTTAAGGCCTTCCTTTTGATTCCATAGCATTCTTCTGTTTCCTGCTCCTTCATTACATGACTCTTCCTCTAATATCTAGGTTGTTTTTCTGTCCCCCTCCCTGCCCATGTATATTATGTAAATTATAAATGCCTTCACACTCACATAGGTTATCCCCTACTCTCACTCTTCTGTAGATATTTTTTCAAAGCCCAGTGTCAGTTCTACCTCCTCCAAGATCTATCTAAGATTGTTCCAGCTCATGCTGACTACTCAGTTCTCTGATAGCCATTGCACCGACCCATCACAATTTCCTACTCTATCCCATGCTGTCTCACTTACTCATCCCTTCACGTGTATCTATGTGTTCTCTGAACTGGCCTGTGTGCACCTTGAGGATAGGAGTTACTTTGTATGTCTCTTATCTCTCCAACAGCTCTTATCAGAAGCTTGAGTACAAAAAAGGCCTCAATACACCCTGATTCACTGAAACAAGTTTTAACAAACCTTTTTTAAAGAGGCTCATTTTGGGCTTCCCTGGTGGCGCAGTGGTTGAGAGTCTGCCTGCCGATGCAGGGGACACGGGTTCGTGCCCCGGTCCGGGAAGATCCCACATGCCGCGGAGCGGCTGGGCCCGTGAGCCATGGCCGCTGAGCCTGCGCGTCCGGAGCTTGTGCTCCGCAACAGGAGAGGCCACAACAGTGAGAGGCCCGCATACCACAAAAAAAAAAAAAAAAAAAAAAAGGCTCATTTTACATACTGCTTTAAAACAGAGGAAATTTGTTTAAACAAACAGGACTTTATTTCAAACACTTAAGAATTACAGAGTAGTCAGACTTCAACACTTTATAATAGAATATTCCAATTGGAAAAAATTTTGAAGGTCCTATAATTCAACTCCTAATTTGACCAATAAGGAAAATGAGACCCAGCGAAATGCAGCACTTGGCCCAAGTTCTACAGGAGTGGAATTAGGACTAGAATCCAGGTCTCACACTTCCCAGGTAGGAGCTGAGATGGACCAGGTGACACTGCACAGTTCCCAACCACATTTAGATGACTCCTCTCCTTCCCTTGGGCTCCATCCCCTACTTCTCCAGTTATCCATTTCTTTTTTTTTTTTCCTCTAGTCCAAAACATGGACCTTGCATCCAGGTCATTCTCAAAATGCAGAGGTCCTGAAACAACCTCCTTCCCTGCTGAAGAAGAGGAGAGAAAGAGTTTCCTGAATGTCTGTCTTTTTCCTGACCCCTTTAGTTCCGCCTAATTTTCTGCACCCTGGCACAGACTGCCCTGCATGTCTGTGGAGAGACAACCCCTGCCATATTCTGCATTCAAAAGTTTTGGGTTTTATTAGAAAGAGCTATAACATTTGACCACCTTACATCAAGACCTCTGACATGCAACCACATGGCCAACTGAAAGCCTTTGAACCCATAATTTGACACTTGTTTTTATTTTAAAAAATTCATTCATCTTCATTAGGTATCCTACTCTTCACTCAGGTCAGTGATGGCATTTCCTGACCCTACCATCTTTATTGGAAACAATATTATTTCTTTTCTCTGATCACTTGGATGAATGAGTATACACGCTCACAAGAGCATGGTTCCCAAATGATGTTTATTATGTAACATATGTTGGAAAATTACAAAGGCCTGCTGTGGGCACCAAGGTGTGCTGGCCAGGAGTTCCTCCCTGTGGGCGCCACCTACTGAACCACCACAGCCAGAGCTGCTGCCCCTGGTAGCTCATGTTACTTCCATCTCAGGACAGTTTGCTCTGAGAAGTGATTAAATGTGACTTTTCATGCTTCCCTGAGGCCTGCTAATGGAACCTCGCATGATGATGCAGAAGGCAGCCTGCATTGCAACACGCTGTAATCTGGCTGGAATTAAATGAGCTTAAATAACAAATGCTCAGATCGTGGTTACTAATTAAGAGTGATGCCAGAATGTCTCTAAGTTTTACATATGTTCCTTGTTTGGCTGAAATTTTGACAATGAGTAATGCAACACAGACTTGGTCACCTGACCTCCAGGCAACCCTGCTAGTTGGCTGGGAGCTAAGATCCCAGTGAAAACCTTGAGACTATAAATCAGACTGGTCCTAAAGAAGACTGCATTGACCAGGATAGCTAGTCTAGGAATGAGGGTATGTGTGTGTGTGTGTGTGTGTGTGTGTGAGAGAGAGAGAGAGAGAGAGAGAGACAGAGAGAGACAGAGAGAGACAGAGAGACAGAGAGACAGAGAGAGACAGACAGAGACAGAGAGAGAGAGACAGACAGACAGACAGACAGGCAGACAGGGTATGCTTTACCTTGCAGTGAGATCAGAACAGATTCCAAGGTCTGACACTAGGAGAGGTATAAATAATCAGTAAAAGCCTTCATCTACTAGCAGCTAAATGCATGTATGTGTGTCTTGAAACTATGTTGTACCCAGGAAACAAGGAAAGACTGAACCCAAAGATAAATCTCATGTACTATGTGGCCACCCCTCTCCAGCGACCTTGGAAGATGTTCCTTATGGCAGGACCGCGAAGTGTATAGTTTCAAGCACAGAGCCAACCCCTGCAGCACAATCAAAGTTCACTACTGGTGGAAGGTAGTTCCCTCACCAACTTCTCCACATTTCTCCCCCTTCGGCTTTGCTCATCACTGTTCTTGTCCTTCATTCTTTGTTCTAAACCTGCTTCCTGGTATGGGCTGATTCCAGGCAAATAACAGACTTCTTTTACCTGGTCTTGGGACATTGTTCTGGGATTGACCTCAGCACATGGTCAGCCCTGGGACACGGACTAGTCTCATGAGACTCACCTTTTCTTTGCCAGTTCTTGCTGCACGACAGTCCCTCGTCCCCCAATCGTATCCTTAATATTAAGACAAAGTTTCAATTGCGATTAATCCTTTTTTCCCTTTAGAGTTAAAATAGTTCTTGTGTCTCTGTCTTACTGCCTCTGATATCTGTATTACCTGCCTCATCCCATAAGACCCTTCCCTTCAGAGGACTTTTCAGAGACTCTGTCATCATAGTTTGATGACAAAGAGCATAGACTTTCATCAGACAAACCTATGTTCTAATTTTGGGCTTTTTCCACTGAGAGAGATGACATTCTCTGAGTCTCAGTTTCTCCTCTGTAAAATGTAGATAATAATACTTACTGCACAAAGTTGTTGTGAAGATTAAAGGACATAAGGTACACACTCCATTTAGCATGGGGCTGGTACAAAACAGAGTCAGAAATAGTAACTAATAATACTCATTAACATTTCTCTCCTTCTCCAGTTACTTTCCTTATGATCTTAATTTTGGTGTAAGTCAATAGTATTGTGTGATAGTAATCAGAGATGAATGTTCCAAATTAGTGAATTGTTGAATACCAGGCATGCCTTGGAGATATTGAGAGTTTGGTTCCAGACCACCACAATAAAGTGAATATCACACTAAAGTGGATCACATGAAGTTTTTGGTTTTCCAGTACATATAAAAATTGTTTACACTATACTGTAGTCTATTAAGTGTGTAATAGCATTATGTCTAAAAAAACAATGTACCTACCTTAATTAAGATACTTTGTTGCTAAAAAATTCTAACCATCATCTGAGCCTTCAACGAGTCATAATCTTTTTGCTGGTGAAGGGTTTGAAATATGGTGAAAATTACCAAAATGTGCCAGAGAGACACGGAGTGAGCAAATGCTGTTTGACCAACATTGAAGAAGATCTGTATATCTTCTTTGGAGAAACGTCTATTTAGGTCTTGCTAAAATACTTGCTCAATGCAGAGTTGCCACAAACCTTCAAGTTGTAAAAACAAATGTAATATCTGCAAAGCCCAGTAAAACAAAGCACAATAAAATGAAGTATGCTTGTCTTCTAAAACTTCTTCAGGACTATACATCAATTGGGCCATAGTTCTAATCATCCAAAATTCAGATCTTTGATAAAAAACTTAATACATCACTAATCAGTCTTCTTCCCTCACGTTGGACTAGTCAGTACAGAGTCTTTCTCGTGTGACCAGAATAAGGAGAGTGTGACAACTTTGACAAAAAGTAAACACTACTATTGGGTTGGGACATTGGGAATTCCAAGACCAAACAGCAACTTGAGTTACTGTAGAGTATGTAGGACAGATGTGAAGTCCAACAATATAATAACAATATAATTTCCCTCTGCACTAAACCTGCTGAACCATAGAAGACAGCTTTAACTAAAGAGAAAATCTAGCAAGATCTCCTGCAGGGAGTTATGTTATATGAATAGAGTGAGTTTTAATTTTAGTCTGCAGATATGAGCTCTGTAACACAGCACCACTGTCACCTGAAGGCCCCGCCTTTTGTCAGTATGGCTCCACTTCTTCGTAACCCTAGCAGGTTGGCATCAGAGTCTTGCATTTCACTGTATTAAATATTTACCAACAACCTATTGGCCATATGTCATTGGAGCATGTGTGGTGACAGACTCACTACTTGGCACCTTTTCAGGTGGATTCTGTGAGATCTGCAGGGTTCTGTAGGTTCACAGATCCTTTTTAATAGCCAAGTCTTTTGTCCTTTTCAGTCCTCCTGTTCGCCGAGCTGGTATCAATATCATACGCAGGGTTCTGAGAGAGTGAACTTGTCCCGTCACCCTTTCTTCTATG
Source organism: Mesoplodon mirus (assembly GCF_964341445.2). Taxonomy (NCBI): domain Eukaryota; kingdom Metazoa; phylum Chordata; class Mammalia; order Artiodactyla; family Ziphiidae; genus Mesoplodon; species Mesoplodon mirus. Next base: position 30,256,336 of record NC_138983.1, on the reverse strand, counting down.
TTCTTTCTTCCTGGTGTACCATGAATGATATCAGTATTCCTTCCTCATTGCTTATTTATTTTACAGTATTTGCTTTTTCTATTGTAAAGGTGATGACTCATTTTCCTTTAGAAAATGAAATTATTCCGAGTTGAAGTCTGCTTACGATGCTTATTTACCAATGAGTTCTGATTTCTTCTATGCTGTTTTAAGGAAAACACACCTGAAATGATAAACTTTGGATTGAGACTCATTAGGTTTTCGAATTGAAACCCATTCCATAGAGAAAATGGAGCAATTTATGACATTAAGCGCCGCTTGAAAACTGTTTTGAAATGAATTGCATGTCCAATTAGAATTGATTGAGGAAACAGATATTCTCCATTCTAATAGCTCAGATCCACTTAACATACATTTCCTGAGGGTGTACTATGTGCCTCTCCCTTGCTAAGCATGGAGCTAAATAGATCAATCAGATAGTTTCTGCTCAAGGGTTATGGGGCTGGTCTATCAATTTTTGGAAACTGGTAGCTTCTCTCTTACACCTTGACTTATGTGAAATGACACAACTTTTATGTTTTTTAAGAAACTTACATAAAGCAAACATACTGGTGAAAGTGTATAAATTTATGGCTTTATCAGTTGTGTATGGTCAACGTGAGTTTTCATTCATCCAGTCTTTTTACAATCTATAATTTTTGTAGATTTACAGTAATAAATCTACATTGGAGTTTTTCACTTATTATTGGTATATGAGATATGATTGACTTTTGATTCTGCAGGAAACCTGGACATTGTGTCTTGTTCCATGGGGTGGGAGAAAAATGAGAATTTTTTTTAACATCTTTATTGGAGTATAATTGCTTTACAATGATGTGTTAGTTTCTGCTTTATAACAAAGTGAATCAGCTATACATAAACATATATTCCCATATCTCCTCCCTCTTCCGTCTCCCTCCCACTCTCCCTATCCCACCCCTGTAGGTGGTCACAAAGCACTGAGCTGATCTCCCAGCAGCTATGTGGCTGCTTCTCACTAGCTATCTATTTTACATTTGGTAGTATAGATAAGTCCATGCCACTCTCTCACTTCGTCCCAGCTTACCCTTCCCCCTCCCTGTGTCCTCAGGACCGTTCTCTACATCTGTGTCTTTATTCCTGTCCTGTCCCTAGGTTCTTCAGAACCACTTTTTTTTTTTAGATTCCGTATATATGTGTTAGCATATGGTATTTGTTTTTCTGACTTACTTCACTCTGTATGACAGACTCTAGGTCCATTCACCTCACTACAAATAACTCAATTTTGTTTCTTTTTATGGCTGAGTAATATTCCATTGTATATATGTGCCATATCTTCTTTATCCATTCATCTGTCGACGGACACTTAGGTTGCTTCCATGTCCTGGCTATTGTAAATAGAGCTACAATGAACATTGTAGTACATGACTCTTTTTGAATTATGTTTTTTTCAGGATATATGTGCAGCAGTGCGATTGCTGGGTCATATGGTAGTTCTATTTTTGGTTTTTTAAGGAACCTCCATACTGTTCTCCATAGTGGCTGTAACAATTTACATTCCCACCAACAGTGCAAGAGGGTTCCCTTTTCTCCACACCCTCTCCAGCATTTATTTTTTCTAGATTTTTTGATGATGGCCATTCTGACAGGTGTGAGGTGATACCTCATTGTAGTTTTGATGTGCATTTCTCTAATGATTAATGATGTTGAACATCTTTTCATGTGTTTGTAGGCAATCTGTATATCATCTTTGGAGAAATATTGATTTAGGTCTTCTGCCCATTTTTGAATTGGGTTGTTCGTCTTTTTGATATTGAGCTGTATTAGTTGCTTGTAAATTTTGGAGATTAATCCTTTGTCAGTTGCTTCATTTGCAAATATTTTCTCCCATTCTGAGGGTTGTCTTTTCATCTTGTTTATGGTTTCCTTTGCCATGCAAAAGTTTTAAGAGTCTTTAGGTCCCATTTGTTTCTTTTTGTTTTTATTTCCATTTCTTTAGGAGGTGGATCAAAAAGGATCTTGCTGTGATGTATGTCATAGAGTGTTCTGCCTACGTTTTCCTCTAAGAGTTTGATAGTGTCTGGCCTTACTTTTAGGTCTTTAATCCATTTTGAGTTTATTTTTGTGTATGGTTTTAGGGAGTGTTCTAATTTCATTCTTTTACATGTAGCTGTCCAGTTTTCCCAGCACCACTTATTGAAGAGGCTGTCCTTTCTCCATTGTATATTCTTGCCTCCTTTATCAAAAATAATGTGACCATGTGTGCGTGGGTATATCTCTGGGCTTTCTATCCTGTTCCATTGATCTATATTTCTGTTTTTTTTTTTGCCAGTACCATACTGTCTTGATTACTGTGGCTTTGTAGTATAGTCTGAAGTCAGGGAGCCTGATTCCTCCAGCTCTGTTTTTCTTTCTCAGGATTGCTTTGGCTATTCGGGGTCTTTTGTGTTTCCATACGAAAAGTGAGAATCTTGATCTGAATTAAAGCTTATTAAGTGATCAATCTCCTCAGTTGATGCTGTTTTACATGTCTCATGTGAAATGAAAACATATCATTAGTTCAGAGTTTCAGTTTATTCTGAATTTGAACATCAAAGCAAGGATAGCCCTAGAGAGTTAGATTTGGACCAGATTTCAGCCATGACCTCAATATCTATAGTGCTTTCCTCCACAGTCCAGTACCATATCTATATTTAATACTGTTAAGTAATTGTGTTTTAAGAACATTAAAATCTCAATAATGCAGGTGATAATAAATGATGATAAATAAAGTGAGAAAATGATTTATTGGCCATAGACAATCACAATTATTTAATAATTTAATGTATCAGTATTGTTGTACATAATATAGGGCACTGGTTTTACCTACCAGCCTAAAGCAGGCAAAAGTAGAAAACAACATGTTTAAATATTAATAAAACAGTATGCGCTGGTTGTACTATGTGTGGCACTTTATGTTGTAATCAGTTTCAGTTTACTGTGTGATTCCCTATGCACAATATTTAAGTGCTTATGAAATGAGGTGATCTGGTTATTGCTGATGTAACATTAGTGGAGAGAGCTCAGACTTCAGAATTAGATGCTAAAGTTGCTGCTCCTGGTTTTATTACTTAACTTTCACATATTAAATTTCATTATTTTGTTATGATCAAGATTAAGAAATTGTCCAGATATTGATGATTTCAAAACAAGTGGTCAATCACAAGAAATAACACTAGTAACTGACATTTTATGTTGTGTTTACTAAGTACCCAGTTCTTTCTAAGTATTCTCTGTATATTTACTCACAACACTGCTATGTAGGTACTATTATTTCTCCATTTTAAAGTTGAGGAACCTAAGGCACAAACGTAATTGTGTACAGCTTCTGGCATGTGTGAGAAGAATTCAGATTCCAGTTCCTTCCTTTGTGTACTTGACTCTCTTAGGCATGTATCACTGATACCTTAATTTGGTTAATTCAGCAATATTTACCTAGCTTGCTCTGGGTGGGGTGTAATGCTTCATATTGGTGACAGCAGGCACACAATCAGTGACCATGAGAGATTGTAGCTCAGAGAAATAGAAAGACAGGCAAGCAGATAATCACACCTGGGGGCTATGATGGGGTGCTAAGGAGCATATCGCAGGAGGATATAACCTTGGTACTAGCCATGCAAAACATGGGATGTGCATGTGTGTGTACGCCAGTATGTACCTGGCAAGTAAGAATGTGGTGAAGGTTGGGAGAAGAAGAGGGAGAGAGCAGGAACATGCCAGACCGAAGAAACAGTATTATAACACCACCTCTGAGGCAATGAACATTATACACTGCATGGTCGAGGATGAATTGAATGATTGAGAGGTGAAATGAGCCTGGAGAAGTCAATAGCAGCCAAATCACAAAGAATTTTATTTCAAACCATGTTAAGGAGTTTGGATTTTATCTTAAAGGCAACCCCCTACCCAATTCTACCATGTCCATAGTATTTATTACTAATCAACTATGACAATGAACTTCAGAAGCCTTCTCAACACAGCTCTCTAGGTAGCCAATAAAAATGAATTGGAATTGACATTGAATTTATAAATGTTATTTTTCTCAATGTGGTCTTAAAAACATTATTTTATTTCATCCCTATTTTACAGATGAGGAAATTGGGATCCACTGAATGAGAAAGATTACATTTCTTCCATCTAGACCTGAGCTAAGAAAAAAGTGCCCCTGCTTATTTTCCCAAGATGACAACTCTAAGTCCTTGAGTCCATCTGTCCTTGGCAGGGGTCAAGCTTCATAGTTCCAGCCATGTGGGAAATATCAAGTCAGACTCCATTCTGGTGTCTGTCCACTGCAGACTTGAACACATTTTATTTTTTTATATCAGCTAATGGTTAGGCTATTTTCCTTTTCAGTTTCTAAACACAAAAGTGTTCATTCCACTTCCTCTTATCTTGGATAAGCGATCTTGTCTCCATTTGAGCTCAGATCATTAAGGAGCTGAATTTGTTTGTAACTGGCTATGGGGGTTGGGTAACACATCTATTTTATAGATTTTCCCCCTTTTCCCTTACACGCAACAGCTGATTATGCTCCTCTTCTTGGACAATAGAACTTGAATGCCTCTAAAGAGCTTCAAAACACAAAAAGTTTATCTACAGGAGTGCCCCAGTGTCATGCGCTCTCCCATAAATGACAAGAGAAATGTGTGAAAATAAGATCAAGTTAAAGCTACACAGATGAAGAAAATAAGGCTCAGATGTTGAATGAATCCCCACAGTCACAGAGCTAGGAAATGCATGGTCAGGGTTTGAATGTTTGTCCTAGTGATTCACACCCTGTGTTCTAGCCCTTATACCAGGTGGATGTTGGAATACAACTATTATCTCTGAGCAATAGGATGCCGGTTTTCAGTCATGATTGTTATGGTATTGTGGGAGGTGGCATGGACTTGAGCCAGGCTCTGTGGCCAGACTGGCTTGAATTTGAATCCTAGCCTTGCTATTTATAAGCAGGGTGACCTCAGGCAACTTGCTTAACCTCTTAAACTCAATTTCCTTACCTGTAAAATGTTAATCATGCTTATCTGGCTGGGTTGTTGGGAGAGTTGCCTTAGATTGATGGTTTTCAAACTTGAGCATTCACAGAATCACCTTGAAGACTTGTTAAAACACGGAGTGCCGACCTCATTCCAGAGTTTTTGATTCTTCTGGTCAGAAATGAGGCCTGAGAATTTGCATTTCTTACAAGTTCCCAGGAGGTGTTGACACTGCTGGTCCAGGGATCACACTTTGAGAACTGTTGTATTAGATAGTGTTTATACAGTGTCTGGTTTAGTGAGTAGCTTACTCAGTATGTCTTGCATCCCCCCTCCCTAACAGAAGACAAAGGTCTTGAAGCAATGGGATAACAAAGAGTTAAGTTTGATTAAGGGAGGAAAAGAAGAAGGGAAATCTACTCACTCAATTAGTTAAGATGCTATCACCCAAGGCAAATGCTAAGGGGAAACTGTAGGGGCACTAGATCCTGAAAGAAAGGTAGTATAGAAATGCTGAGACAAATGAGTAGGTCACAAGAAGGGAAAGAAAGGAAGGTCCAAATCAAAGCTCAGCAGCTTCCCCTATTGTCAAAGGCAGACCTGGTGGGGACTTCAGATCTATATTCAGGTGGTTTCCTAGGCAGTTGCCTTGTTAGGCTTCCCTGAACACTGACCGTGGACAGTCTTATTACACCTTCCACTGTGCAAAATGCTGCCACATAATTACCTCACTTGTTCATCTCAATGGTCCTGCACAGCAGGGGCTAGTATTCCCATTTTATGAATTTGTGAACTGAGGCCCAAAGAGGTTAAGGAGTTTGTCCAAGTTCAAACAGACAATCAGTGAAGATTAAGAATTTATATCTTGAGTTTTCCAAATCCACATTCCTTTTTCCCCTCTTAGGCTGACTTCTTATGTCTCACTTCTCAAAGTGTTATTCCAATCTCTGAACAAAGAAACAGACCCTAAGAACAAAGGCCAAAGTGTTCAGAATCTGGTCCTCTCATGCATCTTTTGTACCTTGAAGTGATAAGAATGCTTCCTGGCCTGAGCACTGAGGTCCCCTTATTTGCACAACCTCCTGCCCAGGCAGAGCCCACCCCATAACCTGGGCATGTCCCAGAGCCACACTGGGGTTTTCCCTAGATCTTGTTGGCCTGCTTTTTGCCTTTTCATAACACTCACTCTTTGAGGATGTACATGCAGCTTTCTCTTTGCATTATTTAAGAATCAGTTTCCAGTAAGGGAAACAGTTGAATTTTTAGTCTCCCTGTGATGCTGGTTTTAGGATTTTCTAACTTAAAAATAAAATTGCTTTTTCCTCCTTTACTCATTTATTTGCTGAAATGCCAGTAAATGGTACCAGTGCTTTTCCCAAACTGAAGCCACTGCTGTGAAAACCTGCGGGACTCATCTTCCATGGTGGTCAAAATTTTTATATAGCAACTCCTGTGAGAAAATACCAGCTCTGAGCTAATCTGCAACCATTTGTATCACAAGCAAGGTTGGCCTTGTAAATGATGGATTGATTGATGGATTATTTGGTTCTTGTAGTCCTTCAAGAATACAGTCCAGCACCTACCATAGGATGAACAAAAAACTCTCTCTAACCTTGGGAGAATATGATGGTGAGGGAGCAGATTTGGCATCCTCTATGTATTTTATATAAAACCTGAAAGAGGAATTCTTTATTATCAGCCTCATTAGGAAAATAAGTAGATATTCTGTCAGTGGAAGAGTTCATCCTCATTTTTGCAGGCTCCCTGTATTGTCATTTGCTTCCCTCCTCAAACTTTTAGGACTTCAATAGCTATATCTCTTTCCTTTTTCTTCAGAAACTTGTCACCCTTTCTTTGATTTTCTTATGGTGTATCAGAGTAATTTCACAGTTTCTTGCACTCTCAAGATGCTCTCTATCTTTGTTGTCTTGGAACACAGTTAGGAGAAAGCACAGATATCGTTTTCCTCATGTTTTCCTCCACATGGATGGAGCTTCACCAGCACAGTCCTCCTGCCTCTCCTTGACTCCTTCCCAGGACTGAGGAGAGACCTAATCTGATGGGTGTTTTTTAATAATTCAGTCCTTTTCTCTCTTTTTTTCTTCTGGGGAACCCACTTGCTTGCAGAGGGCATGAGTGTAATGAAAAAGACTCTGTTCCTACCTGCAGAAACCGACAACTTGTCAGAACTCTCTATGACTGTATAGATGTCTGATAATTTTGGAGCCTCATAACTTACCCACCAATAGGTATAAGCTACATTCTCTGAAATCAGCTTTCTCAATTATACAGATGATATGTTGGTGCCTATCTCTTTTATTATTCTGTCTTATTTCTCAATATGTTCAGAACTTGGGTGGGAAAGAGTTACAGTATTATGTATTAGACCCTTTCAAGCCCCAACAAAAAGCATTTAAAGTACTTATTGCTATTTAATATGAGAGAGACACATTTATTCAACAGACATGTTTGTTGAGTGTTAAATCTGTGCCCAGTATTGTGCCAGGTCCTAGGAATACAGAGATAAGATTCCTTCCCTCAAAGAGTTTATGCCCCAATAGGAAGGACCTCATGAAACAGGAATTGCTTTGCATTGTTATGTTTGTCATAACAATAAAAGTTTGTACAAAGTATGAAGGAAACCCTAAAAAAAAATTTATGAAAGAAACAGCAAGGCTGGGAATATACACACACTCCAAACACTTATAGAAATCCTAGAGTCGGGTCTCCGCTCCGTAATTTTCTTTTTCCCAGCTCATAATCTAATATGCTTTTGCTTTCTTCTTTTCATAGCGTGGCAAGTAAGATGCTGGCCTCAGTATTCTCAGCTCTACAGTTAGAACTTAGGTTCCAATCCTGGCTTTGAGGTTTTTTTTGTGGGCTTTGGGTGTTTTAATTTTGTCTTTAACTTTATCTTGTCCTCTGGAAAATAGGAACTAAATAGTACCCATCTCTTGGGGTGGCTGCATGAAGTGAATATAATAATCCATATCAATGTTTAGCTTGATACCTGGTACAGCGTAAGCATTCATTAAGTATTAGTATCAACTTTTACTATTATCATCATCTTACTGTTCATTCAACACAAAGTCAACAAATCTCTTTTGAGCACATCTTACATGGCAGGCACAGTTCTAGGGTCTGATAATCTTCAGTGAGTAGAATGGATTGAATGCATAGAATGGATTCTTCCTTCTCCTCAGGAGTCTACTCCTTCTTAATCTCTAAGTCTAGGAGAGATTTTTCTCCTTTGAAGGATCTTCATACTGGAGGTTTATAGGTAAGTTTAGGCAGAGTAGTAAGTGTGAACTTGGAAGCTATTACTCAAATAGATTCTAATCACAAGTGGCTAACTTTCACTTGGTGGGACTTCAGCCTGGGAAATGTCTACCTCCATATACTCTTTGACCCTTTGAGGATAAACCCAGTAACCATATTTTCCAAATAATAAGTTAAGACCAATTGTCTGACATTGATGAGAACCCAAACCATCCACTTCCACACACTTCCCTGTTCTACCTTAACATGACTTTATTCTTCTAAGAGTATGGAAGCATGAAATAATTATTTATTCTCCAAGACTCTTTGAAACCCTTGCCTTGACATTCTTGCTTTGCTGTATCTACCAATCCTAAAGTATAATATTATGTCATAATCCTTACCCAATCCGATCAAAAGACCCACCTTAAACCAGACACCGAAACCTCATAAATATCCCAGCTTTATTGTCACCTCTTTCTAACTGTATTATCTGGGGGCAAATCTCTTAATTTTTGTCAGCTGAGTTTCCTAAAGGGAAATAATAAGAATAGAGCAAATTTATAGGATTGTTTTGAAGATCATGAAATAAACCATGCAAAGTTCATTCAGCTCTGAGCTATGGTGAGCACTAAGTTACAGCAAGAAAATGAAACATCATGATTTGTGAGCTGTTTGGCCCTTGCAATCCTCCTTGGGAATTGGTAGCTTGATCACAAGAGCAGACTTTACACTGTGGCTACAAGAAGCTCGTGAACACATTGCACTTTGGGGTGTACCACTGGATTCTCTAAGTGGAGACAAAATACAACAACGGCAGAGTTAAAACATTCCTTCAGTCTTTTCCAAGCATTTCCCAGCTCAGCAAATTTGGCCAGACTGGCAAAATTTTAAGGAAATAAATCTTCAGGAGAAATAAGCAGAGGAACCATTTTGACATAACAAAGCTGTTAATGCTGGTAGCAGACTGGATTGCCAGTTGGCTTCATTTAACTTAACTCTTGGTCCCAGACAGACAGGCTCCGAGGGCCAGGGGTGGGATCACTCAGCAGCCTGGGAGCTGACTCTGGGACTTGGTGAGAACACATATTTGCAGCTCTGGACAGGAGGAAATGGGGCTTTAACTGAGAAACTTCCCCAGTTCTGGGGACTTTGTCTCCTACTCTGAGGATGAGAAATACAACAATTTCGACTCTTTTTGTTGTTCAGAACTTAGTTGGGATTTCACAAGTCTTCAAGTAGACTCTCCCTCTCTTTTGGCTTTTTGACTATTTAATGGATTAATTTATCATTCAGTGTCCACTGATTGAGCACCAACTCCAAATGAAGCATGTTGTCCCTCAACACACATCTAGTTATGTAGGAAAAACAAATAAAATTATTAAAAGTTGTGTTAAATGTTATGGAATGTCATTTACAGGTGGACCTAGAGGGGAGGAACTAGGGAAAACCAAGACCTTAGTGACAGATTTTTAATCTATTCCATGTTCAATTTATTCTGACTCAACAAAATAAGACAAATAGGACAATCACAATATTTCTGTACCGTGTCAGAATTAGATGAGGATAATCATGGATGTGCAGCTGAACTACATTTAACCAGTCTGTTATTACATGTTGTCAGAAAAGTTGCATCTGAATCAGAGTCCTAAAGCATGAACCAGCATGTGACAAAGGCCTGATTATGGCAAAGTGAGGCCTACTGCATTTTCTTGTTGGAATTACAAATACCCTGATAGTCTAGAACATGTCTACATATGGAAATAAGTTAAATTTCAGGATACATGATTTTGTTATTGCCTGGCCACCAAACTGGAGGACATTATGCCTGGCAGAAAGGTCTATTTTGGAAAGGATAAGAGTAGAAAGGAACCAGGGAGGCTTAGTACATGCAATCTTCATGCTAATAAATTTTACATAATCCTTTGTTATGCTAGACTAGTTGTTTAAAGTATAACAACACCTATAGTTTGTTTTCAAGTGCTGTTAACATGATGACTGGAAAATTAATCAAACTTTTTTTCTAAACCTATATACTGTCAAATAATGAGTATGACTTGTTTTTCTTTTCTCCTGTACTAAATTTATCCAGATGACTGATCTAAATCTACTGACCAGTTGTTATGATTATACGTAGTATCTAAATTTGGATTCTTTTGAAAAAAGAACTTAAGACAGGGAGTTATGAGCCTAGGAGGTAGTCACAGGAAGCAGGAATGAAGAATCTGGAAGAGAGAGACAGGGAAGGAACAAAGGCCAAAGTCAGGGTAAGTTATTCAGGAAGATGCCAGGGCAGCTGAGAGGTCTGAGAATGTCCCTCAGAATTGTCCATCTGAAGGAAAGAGGCTGGTACATGGTTTTATCCACCAGCTCCTGCCTCTCTTGCTTAAATGTTACCCCCAAAGGGATAATGCCTGTATTTCTAGGCTGCAGTTCTAGTAGAATAGACCCCTGTGGACTCAGAGAAGGTTGTCAGGCAGAGCTGAAGAGAAGGATGCTTGCAGAGGGACGTGAGTCTCAGCTCTCTGGAAATTTCCCACAACAGCTACAGCTGAAATCAGGTGTGAGCCAGGGTATGTGAAAAGAGGTACCAAAGGCGTCTTCTAAGGGCACACATAGCTTCTCCTCTTTAGACATCTTATTTATCCTCTTTCCCTCACCGTGAGTGCAAAATTAAGCCAGATCTTTTGAAAGAAATCATCTTCGTTGGCCTTGCGTAAATCCCCTTGTATTCTCAAAAGTGAACATGAAGATTCAAAGAGAATTTCTGTTAAAATGTGTTTCTAGAAGCATGTATAATTCAATAAGCCTGCATTTTTATCACCTCAGCTTCTCTAAAAAAGGACCAGGAAAAAGAAGTAAAGAGTTTGTCCATGCTTTAGAGGTAAGAAGTGTATTTTTATCACTATGTAATGGCCACAACAGGAGCTTTGGAGGCCATGTTCATAATGATTTAGCACACCTGGCCAGGTTGTCCTTTTCTCTGTAGGGAGTTTGATGGGAGCCACAAGCAACCACTGTCCATGCTGAATTTCTCCTCCTCCCTTCTCCTCACTGATGCATCGATATACCTGGACATTTAATTCAGATCTAAAGAAATAGATAATCTCAATGTCTACTTCAATGTCAGCAAGATCCCCTGTAGTGAAGAGTTTTTACAGATGGATTTCAATGCAAGCTACCCTCTGGTGGGGCACTCTGGGATGTCAGAGGGGATGGAGAGCTTGGCTTACCCAAAGGCAAGGAGCAAAGGCTTCTCTTTACACTTTCATTGGCATAAAAGCTTGAGTTGTCTGAAGTTCTTTCTGCAAAGGGTTTCAAAGGCTGCAGAGCCCGGAAATAAAGTTGCATAGCAAATAATGACAATTCTGACATACCCAAAGTCTTGTGAGGTCCTCTTATCCAGAGGCTGGGGGAGAGGTGGTGTGACTCAGTGTTCAGGAGAGCAAAAATGGAGGATTTCCAGACATGTCTTCTGTAGAGCTGCTTTGCTGTTATGACATCAGAAACAGTCTAAAGGGAGCAGAGGAGAAACCAGGGGCAGAAAAACCCACAAAATGGTAAATGACCTCAAAGTTGATGAATTTCATCCCAGCATTCCCTTGGACCCCAAACTAGTAACAATTTCACACAGCCTCAAGCTGAAAGATGAAAATGTTTCATCTCATCCTTTCCAGGATCTTGTTTTGTTTTCTCCCAGTGAATAAGACTGTAATCCTTCAGGCTAGGACTCTCAACCCAGGCAAAAAGTAGCATCTGCCTGGCTGGTGATAGGTACTTAATAAATATTTGTTGAAAGGTTGGATAGTTCATTATGGTGTAGTGTAAAATAAGTACACTGGGAGTAGGGGAAAAAAAAAACATGGTCCTTGCCCAGGCTCTGTGACTAATAACTTCCCTCACTCTCAATTTGTTTATCTGTAAAATGAAACATTAATTGAGCTTCTGTAGAGAACAAAGCTCAGTGCTATGAAGAATATAGTGAAGAAATTCAAAATTAAGAAGTAGTCTTCATCTTCAAAAAGGATATTAATTATTTTAGAAGAGACATTTATGAATCGTAGAGTGATGAAGAGCTCAGACACTGGAGTCAGTTTAACTTGGGTTCAAAACTGAGGTCCCCCACTCATCAGTAAAATGGAAATGAGAATAGACTACTCCAAGTGTTGTTGTGAAGGTAAAATAAAATAATACATATGAAGCACACAATACTAGAACATAGCACTCAATAACTATTATTAATTATTAATTATGAACAAGTGATTATAATAAAACCCAGATGCAGCTAACATGTTAGTATATTCTTCTGCAGCGACTGGAGAGGATGAGAACGTTTATGCTGACTGACCGTGTGAATGGAGCAGGGTTGGGTGCTTGCAGGAGGCTTCAGAGTTGCTTTTGATTTGGCTCATAAAGCGTGAGAAAGATTTTAGTGGAGAACTTGGGGGGAAAGCCTTCCCAGGAGGAGAGGGGCAGCATTATGAATGTCAAGATAAGGGAAAGGCATCACGTAGACATTCTTTCGTGAAGCGAGGGTTGGCGTTATTGGAGATCCTAGGGAAACTGGATGAGTAGCACTTATACTGTGACAATTTTTCCCTTCTTCAGGAACAAATGGATTATTGTTGTTCTGAAGTGTGTGAGGTACTATTAGCTGCCTATCTAATTTCACTATACCCCTTCTTCCTCCTATTTTATCACTGGAACTCTGTTTTGGTAAAGAGTGTCAATGTGTTTGTTTACAAATGTTCACCTCCCCTGATCCCTTGCAGCTAGGCAAGACTATAGGACCTTGTTCCAGCCAATGAAATTCAAGCAAAATTCTAGTGGGGGTCAAGCAGCTTCTGGGCAAGCAATTCTATTCCTGACCGAAAGGGACCATTTCAAATGGCAAGAAACTTTACCTTCACTCCTTTCCTGTCTTTCCCTGCTTCTGCCATGAACACAGAAACAATGTCAGGAGAAAAAATCTTGCACAATGAGGACAAAAACCATATACTATGGATGGTGGAGCAAGATACTAGAATGGGCCTGAATATCTGAGGAGGTCCTTGAAGAGCGACATGGACACTATGTTGCCTGCTTCATACTTATTATAGGAGAGAAACCAAGCCCTATTTGGTTAAGCTGTTATAATCCGATCTCTGCTACATGCAATTGAATACCATTTTAACAGATACATTCAACTAGACAGGGGTTGCTGTCTTTTTCTGTATGATATGCTTATAACTACACTGAAAAAGAACGTGGAACGTATCTTGTTTTCCCTGTTTGAGGTGCCTTTGTTTAGGCTCTTTTCAGTATGCATATTTCCTTAAAAAGATTAAGGAGAAATTAGTTTCTAATATCTGAAGCAAGTAAGTTAAAGGAAAGTTGTGATAAAATTTTACCATAGGAGGTGATAGTCCCTGAAAACCAAATCCAGTTTATGGGTCTGTAATCCTTGCCCCAAGGAAAGTTTTGAAAAGGGTTGGATAACGCCCTTTCTTTTGCTGGAGAGGTCTTTATAGAATGGCTCAAGCTGTAAGCTGCAGACAAAACCTCTGTGTATACTGTCTACTATTTTCCCAAGTACCGCCCAGTAAACAATGCCAGCTAGTGAAGATTCCCACCTTCTATCAGTGGGAGGAGTTAAAGAAGGTGGTACTTGGAATCACATTTGATAGAAAATAAAGGACTCATGAAACTCTTTGATCTGTCTCAATCTCCTGGTTCATGTCAATGGAAAAAATCAAAACAAATAGAAAAGTCACCTCAAGTCCAGCAGATCCCAAGGAAACACTATACAGGCAACTGGAATTAGATCACTGAGGGTTATCAAACTAAAATAACTGCACATTGTTTTGTTAAGGCAGGCCAGTTATTACAGGCATTCTCAGAGCTGAGGTTTATTATTGTTGTTGTTGTCAATAAGGCTAGCTAGTACTTGAGTGCTCAGACCCTCTGCTATTTACTTTACATGGGTTATCTCAGTTAATTCACAATAAACCTTTTGAAAATTTACTATCATTAGCTCTTTCTTAATATGTGAGAACATTGAGGCTCAGAGATGTGAATGACTTGCCCAAGTTCACCCTTTATTCTGAAGTACTCTATTGTCCTATTTGGTTCTGGCACAGTTTATTTTGGATAAGCCTCTGTTTTCATTAACACAGCTATTGAGCATTCAACCTTTTCCAATTGGTAGATCATGTCCTACTGGTGAATCTTAAAGCTTTGCTGACAAATGTTCAAAGAGTTTGCCAAAGTTCCACTTACTGCCCTTTTATTCAAAGATCATGATAACAACCTTTGCCTAGATTCCTAAATGGGAGAATACAGAAGGCACTGTTGCCTTCCCAGATTCTACTCCAGTCACTTATTTATGCCTTTATTAAATATTTATTGTGCTCCCAATATGTGCTAGATTAAGTCTAGGAGAGGAGACAGAGAGGCAAACTGGTAAGTGCAGTAAAGTATTGAAGGTGCTAAGGTAGAGGGAAGTAAGTAAGGTTTGTGAAGGAACTGATCAATTCAACTAGAGAGAGGGGGCGACATAAGAGCTTCATCTTATTAGATGCATATAGATTTGAGGCCATCTCTGCAAATGAGTTTCCATCTTACTTCTCTAGTGATGCTCCTCATGCATATCTAAATATTCTATTTTGGCTGGATGTGGTCACATCAGTTTTCTAAATCCTAGAATACTAAATTTTCAAGAATACAACAGAATCTTCTTTGAAAAGCCATCCCCTACTTCGCGATGCAATGATGTCTACTCAGAATACTTGAGTATTAATTCTCATTATATTAAAATACACAATATTACCAATATATTTTAGAATTATTGGTTGTTAGAATGTGCATTGTTGTATACTTCTATGAAGTAATTAATAGAACATCACTTATTCATTATTTTCACAAGTTATTAAGCATCTGCTCTGAGCCACACCACATGATACAATGCTGATGATACAGATATTCATGAAACAGAGTCCCTGACATCAAAGAAGTTACAGTTAAATGAAGAGATAACATACCCTGGTTATTATAATAACTTATTTTAGGTATTGTAACAGAGGTGAGTTTAGAGTTCTGTGATTATTTCTAGCTCAGAAAAATCAAGGAATTCTTCCAGAAAAGGTGATATTCAGAGTAGCCTTTGAAATATGAGTAGGAGTTTCTGGAGTTTGCCAGAAAGAGTGCTGTATGTTGGGGGCGGGAGCATTATACACTGATGCAAGAGCAAAATCAGGGAGACAAGAAGGCTGGGACAGTCTGGGAAGAAAAAGGAGTGTGGTTAGAATGTAGAGGACCTGGCAAGAGGTGGGAGACAAGATAGAAGGGCACATTGAGGATTTATTTTGAACAATTTCAAATTCCCTTTCACCTCTGCTCCTTTCCCACAACTCCCTAAATCTTTAATGACCAAGATGCTTCTGCTTTCATAATTTCAGGAAACCAAATGAAGGCAATTTATCACAGCAAATCCACAGCTGACAACCCTCCCTAAAAGTATTTATTTTTGATATCTCTGTCTTTTTCTCTTAGCAGCACTTTGGCTTTACCGGAATAGCTGACACCCTAACCATGGAACATCTCAGCATAACTGACTTTCCAAAAGGTCCCCACAACCCTGAGAATGAAGTGTTCTTCTTGTGTGGAGACCTATCATTTCAAGTTTTCATAATTTTAAAAATACTTAACCACTGTCTTCCTGACTATTTGGCATGGATTTCCTTCTTCCAGGTTCACTAAGATTCTGCCAGCCTTGAACTTCCTAGCCTCTACTATTTGTTAAGTTAGAAGAGTGGAGAGAAAAAAAAATCATTGCAGGCTTTTTTTAGAATGGAAAATTTTATTTTATTCATCCTGATGTAGCTGAAAAAGTAGCTGGATGGAATCACATAAAACTTTTTAAAGAAATTCATCTCAGAGTTCAGATGAAGTGTGGACACCTTTAGGTTAAGAAGAATATATTTTTAAGGAGACTGTGGGGAAACTTGGAAAATAGGTTTGGGGCAGACCATCTCTCTCTCTCTCTGTGTCTCTTTCCGTTCCTCTCCCCTCCTTCCCCTATCATGCAGGCATACACATACTTGCATACACATATGTAGAATCTTAGTTCAGCAAAAACTTCACTTAAATGGTGACCATGGCAATTGGTGTGTTCCAGAAAAGTGAGTTTTCTGGATAACAGAAAATCAATTCTTCATACTCATTAACTTTAATACAAAGACTAATTACTTTTAGTGAAAATGTTCCTCCAGTGTCTGGTACATTTTTCTGCCTTCTTAGATAGAGTCCAATAAATATAATATAACTTTTCTAGTTCCACCACTACCTAAATTATGAGTTTGGGGTACATATATCAACTCTGTTTCCGTTTTCTTAGTTTTTCTTTTTCATTCTCTGTGTTGAGATAACTACAGTGTTCTGGGTACCCCAAATCTCTACCCATCCTTCATTCAAGGGTTCTTCCTGAATTCCCATCCTCAACTGCTATTTGCTGCCCCCTGCTGGCACCTTGTGGCAGTACCCTTCACTTTTGCAGTTGGGGGGTGTGCCCTCCTTAACCCTTTGATGGCTGTGTGAATCCCTCATATTCATATTTTGTATTAGTTCTCTCTACAGAAGAGAAAACAGATTCTGGAAAGTATAATTTAAATAAGGTCACATTAATCGCCAGCAGAATTCCAAAGTGGATTATTAAATGTGTGGTTCATGAGCACTTAAAAAGAACTCATGGTCATGTGGAATGAGTAACGGATCACTAAATATACATGAAACATATTAACCCCGCTAACCCTATCTTCTTTTAGGTTAGAAATACTAGCCTAGATTAGTGAAATGCTGCAGATGTTGATCACATCCATTTTGCAAGGAATTTAGACCTTGTTGACATCTCCGTGACCCCTTTCCATTTCTTTGTAATGTTGTCCTTGCTGCGGTGTCAGTCCCTTCTGGATCCACACTGAGACAGAGAAGTGTTAGCCAAGGGATTGTACAGCAGTAACAGTGCTCAGATGAACAAATCTGAGCCCCTGAGGGCAAAGATGGAATTTTACTTTTTAAATTTTCCATGTCTTTCTCTTTATATAAATATATACCAGAGTGCAGTGTATTTGTGCAAAAAGCTTATTGAAGTTTAGTAACTAGCAGGATGATGTTGGACAAGATACTTATTTCTCTGGCCTTCATTTTTATCACTTAAATAATGAACTGGTTGGACAAAATCTCTAGGGTCCTTCAACACTCTAACATTCATTGTACAAAGGTATATCCTCAGATATGACTGAGTGGGACAGAACACTAGTTGTACAAATACTAAATGACTTCGACTTTAAGTGATAATTTTTAGCGTTTTTTGGTCAAAGTAATTTTTACCATTTCTGTCACCTACCCACCTGATAGGCTGTCAGCTCTGTGTTGTCTCTATTCCAATATTGATCACTCCTCTCCCACTTCTTATTCTTATTTGCTGATACTAAATTTTGTGTCTGGGAAACCAACACCAGTGCTAATTTTTCCATAGCGCTGAACAAAAACATGTAAAATCCTGAAGCCCTCTGACCCTTTATGGTAATCTGAGGTTGACTCCAGTTCATTCTGGGGCAGAAAGCACATGGCCTTGGTGAGAGTTGTTTTTCTTTCTCTTCCACACTTTCCCCCTCCCAAGTTCTGCATTGTGACTATGTTTCAGATAGATGCTGTTGCCATAAATCTTTAAATAAGTGGGGAGTATTATAGTATAATCACTGATAGGCCACCTCTGTATTTCTATTCAGAGCATAATCTGGCTCCACATATTGACTGATTTGTAAAAAAACAGTGTATAAATCAGTGAACAAATATTTAGTGAGTATGTCCCTTTACTCTATGCAAACTACTCTTCACGGAGAGCCAGAGGAATGGAAGACAGAGCCCCCAATCTCAGGAAGATGTAATACCAACAATAATACCACAGTTACAAACAATCTGGAAGCCACAGAGTAGTGCTTAGCAGTCAAGTGCATGGTTCAGAGATTTAATGCCTTGACTTCGGAGACTACAATGGATCAAGGAGATTCCTTTGCAGGCTCCTGGGTAGGGAGGCTCTGACACAGAGCTCTACTGTCTTTTTAACAGAGATGTGTTCACTGTTTCTTCAGAGGTGGGTTTAGCTGCCATCTTCTGTCCCCTCTTCTCTAAGAAGGCTTGTTCTATTGCCTCTTCTCTTTTGCTCCAAGATGACACTCTCTTTCTGTTCTGTAGTTTGGTGCCTGCCTCACCTTCCCTGAATGGTGGGCCTGTTTAGAAGTTAGAGAGGCATTTCCTCTGGTAGCTAAAAATAGACTCCCTCATGCACACTGCTCCTCCATGAAATACGACCTGGTGCTTTTATGACCACTAGAGTTCAGCTTCCAGAATGGGAATGTAATGCAAGAGGAAAAGCATGGACTCAAAATCAGATGAACCTGGCTCTGAATCATGTTCCACCACTTCTTGGTTGTGATACTCTGGTTGATTTTCTTAAACTCTCTAAGCCTCAGATTCTTCATCTGTAAATACAAGATAACAAAGAGCAATAACTTTAGGAGAAGACATTTGGCAAAGATAAGGTTTTGAAACTTTATGAGGTCAGGGACGTTGCCTATCTTATTGTTCTAGCACCTCCCACAATGTGTGGGTCCTTATGGCCAGTCACTTGATAAATATTTGATGAATGAAAGTACGTCACATCCTAACTTTCCCACATCGCATCTCAGTGACACCTGAAGTATATATAAATGGAGGCTAATGACATTTGGCTGGTAGACTCCAATATGGCCTGAGTGGCTTTACTTTATGGCATGTTTGGATGACTCGACTTTGGAGTCGGATGGTCCTGGGTTAGAATCCTAGATCTCTTATTTAATAGCTATGTTGAATAAGTTGTTTCATTACCTTGAACCTCAGGTTCATCTTCTATAAAATGGAGATAATATCATCAACATAAAATGTGTTGTAAAGACTATTTATAACATATATAAAATGGTTAGTATACTGCCTAACATATAAGAGGTAAATAATCTAGCTATTTTTATTTTTTTATTGTTGTTGTTAGTAGCATTAGACCCAACTCTTCCCAGCCATTTGACAAACTAGTTTTGTTTCTAAGTTGGACTATGTGAAAGAATGCAACTCAGTGCAAAGCTCATGCACTGTCAAACACTTGGCTTTGGAGAACCAGACTTATTAATAAATCCTACATCTGGATAGGAACTTGGCATAGCCAGGCTCTTCCCCTTGGTGGGTTTCTCTTTTACCCTCTTATCAGGACAGCTAGGTCCTGACAGACTCATCTTTCTTATTGATGTGGGGTTCAACATGTTGCTAGAACACATGGCTGTCTTCTCTACCCTTCTTCCAACCAGAGCCTCAGTCTCCCAAGATACTCTGGGAAGAGTGGTTGGCATTGCTCTCAGGGTATGATATATACATGCCTGCCTCCTGCACCAGTATTCCAACAGCATCATCCCATAGAAATGTGATGGAAGGGGTTTGATTGTAATGAGATATTATTGGTAGAACTATTCTTCCAATAGACTATGAATTAGGAAACCTTTGAGGCTATCCTGGAAACTATCATCATAACCCTTCATCCCCAGCTCCAGTCCCTTTAAATCCCCATAAATTCTCTGCAAACTGTCATCACACACCATGATTTCTATAAAGGCAATAGTTTATATTCCAACATGTAAATGGTTTTTGGACTACAGCTGGTTAGGATGTTTTCATCGTTAGCGCAATTGTTATGATGTATGTAATGTGTGGTACAGAAGACCCATCCTGGGGATTTTGGCTCTAAGTCGAGCTCTGCCCCTCACTTGCTTTCTCACTTGGGACCAGTCATATCCTCTCCTGGGACCCAGTATACTCGTCGTAAAGTGACAGGTTTGGACTGAAGCCCCTTTCAGCTCAAAGGGCCTCTGATTCAGCAAAACCCTTATCATTGTAGCTATTAGAAAAGGCTTGTTTCAGATTGACTGTGGTGGTCACTGCTTTCTTGGCCTGTCACAGTGTTCATTTCTTCCTTTTCCCCTCATGTCCCAGTGGTATTTTGGCCCAGGATGAGTCACTCTGCCGGCTGTGGCATACATCCGGAAATGGACTGCCATCCTCCTTCCTGGCACAGGGAGGGAGGAGTGTGACTTTTTATATCCCCTCTTATTGATTAGTGACATCTACTACACAAGAATTATGATTACTGTGGTCTCATCAAGCCATATCTCTGAATACAAATCCTTTGCATTCCTGCAAACTCAGGATGAGTCTGACCTCGGAGAGGCTTTGGGAAACTTCAGAAAGCATCTCTCTCTACCATTGAAAGGTTCACAACTGTTGTTTTCCTCTCCTGACTCATCTTTGAATCAGTAAATTAAATATGTATAACTTGTGAAGATTTCATTTGTATTAAAGCAAGGTGCTTTGCTGAGGAACGTCAAGATTTAGAGGTATTCAGCTCTCCTTTTCTCCCTCCTCAATGATTTTCTTTCCTTTAGTGTGCAAGAGGGCTTTCAGAGAGCTGCTTCCTCTCTGTCTCTCTGTGGCACTGGCTCTTCCCTGTAACATGGAGAAGTTAAAACTGAGTTGACTGCCGTCTATTCTCCTGGGGGACTGGCAAGACTTGAGGATCCAGAGGCTGTTTCTCAAGTAAGTGCTGGCCATTGTATCTTCTGGGAGATTGTGCCTTCCTCTAGAATTGGGGAAGAGTTATATTTTTTCCTTATATTGTTTGTGATGTGTTCTGGAATACCCTTTCTTGATGATCCTCCCATCTAGAATGTTCTTTTCCTTTACCCTCCTCATCCCCATCTGCCACTTTATCAGTTCCTAACTTCCTCCATTTTATTTCCCCAAAGGGGACTGATTTATTTTTTACCTAAACTTATCATCTCTCTCATCTTTTAAATAATTTGTTTGGGTAATGTATTGGATTTTTAAATAGTTTTTCCTTGGTATGCAGTTCTTGCCTTCCCAACTGAATTGGAGGTTTCTTGAGGGCAGGAGACTGCATGCTTTTAAATAAATAAATACAAATTCATCAAGTTCTTTTTATGTTTATGGAACATATTATAATTTATTTCTCCCTGTTGTACTATACTTAGCATAAACTTTAGGTGTTACCAAAACCCTTTGTTAACAACAGATTGAGCAGCATATGACATCACCCGAAAAAATATGACTCTTACCTGTTAAACCACCAGAGTAATGAAGGGCAGAGCATTTCGATGTTGTTATTTAAACTGAATTCTTAACTTTCTCCGTGCATTTTAGTCCTACTCAATTCTCCAAGGATGTAATAAGTGCTCAGTAAATGCTAGGTACCAAAAATACCAGGAAAATGCTCAGGATCCCTTTTGCTCAAGGAATGGTTATGCTATCTTTAAGTAAGTCATTTAGCACTCAGATCTATTTGCTACCCAAACAATGGGGACAATAATTGTATCTTGAAAACATATGCAAAACTTTTTGAAATTAGGAAGTGCCAAGTTACTTTTTATCCTCCTTAGTTCATGGAGAGGATATGCCTTATGAAAGGTGATCTTTTCTTGAATATGGGAGGCTTTCTTCTATTCCTTTAAGTAATTTTTACTTTCACAGAAGGGGACACCTAATGTGAATGGTAGTTTTATGTACCTACAATAAGAAGTATGAGTGACAATGAGTTGCTAGGGTGACAACCTCGGTCTTTCCCCTTTTTTCACTTATTTCCAGCAGGCCACTTAGAACTTCTAATTTTTTTTCTCATTTATCTTTCCTTTTGGTTTTTTCTTTTCTTTCTGTCAAATTACTGTTTTCACCATAGTTAAATCTTTATCAGCTTAAAAATATTTATTCACCAAACACGTTATTTGTTGAGTTCTTACTATGATCATTGTTCTAGACACCAGGGTTACAGGAGCAAACAAAACTGACACAATCCCGCCTTCATGAAACTTACTTTCTAGTATAAGTCAGAAAATAAATAAAATAAATAACTTAAAAAAAGAAGAAGAGGAAGTCTATACTGGCAGAATAAGAGCCATGGAGAAAAATAAAGCTGGGGAAGTCAATAGGGGATATGGGGAATGATGGCTACAACTTTAAGTAGATAATAAGGAAAGCTAATCTTTGCATAAGGACTTGAAAAGGGTCAGGGACAAATCATGTGGACATCTGGTGGAAGAACATTCCAGGGAGAGTGAGCAGTTTACAGCAAAAGCTCTGAGATGAGAATGAGTAAGATAGGAAGTAGGAGATGCCGAGACAGGGACCAAGTAAACAAGGGTCTGAAGACCTTTGTAAGAACTTTGACTTTTATACCAAAGCATTACGCCAAAATGCTCCAATAGCATTTTGAGGAGAGAAAAGACATGATTTAACTTATGTTTGGAGAGAATTACTCTGGCTGCTGGATTGGGATAGACTTTAAAGGGGCAGGTTAAAAGTAAAAACAAAACAGTTAGGAGACTATTATAGTAATCTCCATGAAAAATGATGGTGGCTTAAACCAGAGTAGGAGTGGTAGAGGTTGGGAAAAATGTCCAGGGTCCTGCTGGAGGTAGGGCCCAAGAGAATTTGCTGATGGATTGGCCATGGGATGTGAGAAAAGGAGTATATTCAACGATCACTGCAAGGTTTTGGCCTAAGCAGCTAAAAAAATGGACTTTCCATTTTGTAAGAACGAGTATGTTTGAGGCACTTAAGTTTAAGATGCTTATTAGAAAAGGTAAGTAGGCAGTTGCTTACAACAAGATGGAATTCCAGAATGAGGTTCAGGTGGGAGGTTTAAGTTTGGGCCTCATCAATGTATAGATGGTACTAAAAGTCACCAGACTGGTTAAAATGATCAAGAGAGTTAATGTAGATAGAAAAGTGAAGAGGTACAAGGGCTGAGCCCAAGACATTCTGTGGTCGGGACTCTGGAGAGATGGGAGGAACCAGCAAACCAGACCAGCTTATAAGGGAGAAGGAAAACTAGGAAATCATAGTTTTTCCAGTAAGACGAGTGAAGAAAGTGTATCAAAGAAAAGATGAAATGTTGCGAATGCCAAATGCTGCAAAGTCAGATGAGGATTATCAAAATATCCTTTGGCTGGAATCCTGGTTTTTCTACCCCAAATTTCTCAATACCATTAGATTTAGCTTCCTGAAACATGGTTTTTATCATGTCCTACTCAAAACAACTGCCAGTGGATTTAATTATTATAAACTAAAGCCCAAATGCCTCAGCTTGTCATTCAAGCCCTTATAAAACATCTCTACTCATCTCTGTCTAGTAGGAAATGGCTTGTTTCTTGGAGGTTCTTATACCTTTCATGTTCTTTCCTCACGCTGCACATTAACTTATGCTGTATTCACACTGCATATGGCCTTTCCATTCTTTTCTACCAACCCCAGGCCTTTCTCTTTCCCATCCAGCCTAAATCCCTTACTATGCCAGGCCTTGAGGTGTATTCCCATCTCTGAGTCCCCAAACCTTGCCACTATACCATCGACAGTGGCACTTGCATTGTCTCATGATTTTTCAACAGTCCATGGGCAGATGTGTCATCTTCTTTATGAGACTGTGAGTTCCTTTAGAGTAGGAACCTTGTTTTAAACTCCATGGTTTCTGTAGCTCACTGAAAAACTGAGTCTTTAGGATTGCACTTTGAATACTTTGAATCATTGGAAATTAGAACAGAAATGGAAAGCTATCATTAGCTATTTGGCTGGTCCAGAGATTTTCTTTCTTTTATTTCATATCAATGGTATTATTTCTTAAAAAGAATATCTTGCAGGAAATCTCAACCTATATAAGAGGATAAATGTAGAGCTGCTATTTGTGGTTGAGGGTAGAGTGTAGGAGCCTTGAACTTTGCCATGTGTCCATCCTCCTTCAGTCACCCTACCCTTATCCCTAGGGCAGCTCAGAGGCACTTCCATGGAACTCAGTGTCACAGATGAAGAATTTGAAGTTCAGAGGCAATTCATACAAGTAGTAAATAACAAAATTAATATTTGTGTCCTCAAGTATTGTACTTTGTTTACATTATATAAAAAGGATGAATGAATGAGCTAATGACTAAATGAAAAAAGAGAGAAGTAGAAGGTAACTGATATTCATTCATCAATATTCATTCACTGCTGACTGTATCCTGGATCTCTCATGACTTAACCTTGAGCTTCTTAACAAGGAAGAACAGTCGCAACACCCATTGTATAGATAAGGCTGGGGGTGGGGAGTTAAACAGATGGCCTCAAGGTTAAGAGATGAAGGTGGGATTCAAACCCTCAAAACTCTAGTACGAAAATTTACATTCTTTCTGCCATGTCAGACCCCTTCTGGAGCAGAAATAAGAGACTAAAGAAGGAAATACATTCAGAGGATATTTTAAATTTATACACCAAAAACTCTTACAGCTTTTATCTGTTCTATTTCTCTCCTCTTTCCCAACTTCCCTCTCTCTTTCTTTTTTACTAGTTATAATATTAGTACAAGATGACTATAAAGGTATTTATTAGCAAAGGCCTGCAGAGTCACAGGCCAGAAGCTAATTTTGCATTGCAGGATGGATTTCTGCTGAGAGCATATTTCATAAATTTAAAACAACATATTGGGTGGGGACACAAGACAACATCACTATGTCTCATATTTAATTTATCCTGCAAACACGATCTCTCAGCCAGTAGAATTTTACACATCCTGTGTGTGATGCGGGATATTTCTAACTGGTGTCACTTAGTAATGTTAAATGGGATCAGGCTACAAACATTACTTCGGGAGGTTTTTGAAATATTTAATGTACATTTGCAGATCATTTTACGATATACTACATTTCTTTGTAGCCCAGCTTAAATTTGTCTAGAAATGCTGCAGATTATTAAAAATTAAGTGAAATGCCTTCTTGAATGGAATATAAAATATATCCATTCTGGGAGCTTCATAAGTGCTAATTATAACAAGTTCTAGAGTCTAAATTATCTACATTACAGAAACTGTGACTATTCAGGTACATACAAAGAATAATTATGCCATATCTGGGTAATGCTTTCAGTTTCATAACTTGCATTTACATATCCTGTCTTATTTAATTCTCATAACAACCCTGTATTTTAGGTGACAGTATCCCCACTTTAAAGATGAAGAATTTAGGGAGCATAGGACTTACCCCAGGCCCTAAAACCTCAAGCTGATATGTCATAAGTGCTACATGTGGTGGGAAAATTGTTTCTTTATTATATTATTATATATTTATTATATTTTTTATTATGATAAAGAAACATATTTTTTCCCTTCCTAGGTAAAAATTTCCCAGGACTTACAAATTTAATATTTTTTATTAGCATCTATTACTGAACTAGTAGACTCCATAGATGGTTTTGCTGGGTACTTGTAGAGAACTGATAGCCAACAGACAATAATATATTCTGTATAGAAATCTGTGGTTGACAGAGAACATTTATCTGCAGTATCATATTTGATCCTTCCACCAATCCTGAGAAGCAGGGTGGTCAGGTATTCTTGTCCAGATTTTATAGATGAACTGGTTAAGTGACCTAGTAAAAATCTCATAATCACAGATTGTAAGGGAAGAGACATAAACCGGGTTTTAGATGTCAAGTCCAGAGATCCTCCATGTGTAGCGCTGAACACATTATTTGGCATCTATTAAGTTCTTAACACATGGTAGTTGCATTTTGTTATTACTTTTGTTGTTTTTTTCTACAACACACTGATATGTAAGCATATCTCTCCTTGGCCAAGTTGGCTGATGTCTACAAACCCAGCTAGTGAACCCATTCTTTAATCCTCCCGATAAACCACTCAGCTGCAAACAATCAAACAAGTGTCTGGATTCTGGAAGCTGAATTTGAGTGGGGCAACTACTGAGAGGTCAGTTAGGAAACTTTGCAAACAGAAGTGGAGTTTATTTTACAATGTGGTGAACTGTGCAGATATCATTTTATGCCTCATAGCCAAGATGGCCTTTAGGTTTTATTAATTTTCT
The DNA here is from genome assembly GCF_964341445.2 of Mesoplodon mirus. NCBI lineage: Eukaryota > Metazoa > Chordata > Mammalia > Artiodactyla > Ziphiidae > Mesoplodon > Mesoplodon mirus. The sequence continues at coordinate 30,230,088 of NC_138983.1, read as the reverse complement.
CAAGGTTGCAGGGGTGGGGAAAAGATGCCATGGTGACCACTAAATATCATGGAATCTTTAAGTTGCTATAAAATAAAAGTTGCAGTCATATGGAGGCAATCTCAGACAATTACTGAATTGAGTAATTAGAAAGTTATTCAGGATTGTTGCTGCAGGACAAAATGCTATGTGTCTCTGTTTAATTCAGAATTTTCAGAACTTAACTGGAAACTATAATATCTATCATTTATTGTGTGTTTACCATGGCCAATTACTGTCCTAGGTAAATTATACATAGAAAGACCATATATCCAAGTGTGTCTGGGAAAGTCCCAATATTACCTATCTATTCTTGCATAAGTATTATCTCCTTTCACTCTCAAAATTGTCCCAGAGTGGGGGGGAAAGGATAGATAAATGGATATACATAAGAAAACTAGAAAAATGTTAATTATAGCATTTGTTATATATATACATATATATGAATGATGGTGGATAAAAGTTCTTTCAACTTTTCAAAATAAAATGTTGGGAAAAAATGTCCTGGTTTGGATGATAGATTTTATGGTTACCCAATATGTAGATGATCTCATTTAATACCTAAAATAATCCTAAATGTTAGTTAAAATTATTATCTACATTTTACAGATGACAAAATTGAGTCACCAAGAGGTTAAGAAAGTGGCCCATATTGCACAACTAGTAAATGGGATGGACCCCCCCCAGCTGTGCACCAGCAGAACACATGCAGTTGGGAATAATGTTATACATCCCCCAAATATATGACTGTAGCAAACACCTTTTCTTGTAAGAGCTATTTAAATTCCACAGAATTAGTGTTTCCCAGAATACATTTTAAGAAACACTGCCATAGAGCAGCGCAGGGCAGGGAGAAGGAACTGACATTTATTTATTTATCTTTTTATTGCCCTTTATTGATCAACTTTCTGTTAAGCACTTTATATACATAATTTCATTTATTTCTCACAGTGATGTTATTAATAGATATTAATATCTTTTATGGTGAAGAAATGGACACTTAGAGCTATTAAGGTCACTTATCTATGGTCACACATCTAGTAATGTTCCAAGCTGGAATTCAACTCCAGGGGTATCTACCCTCCTGACACCTCAATTGATTTTTTTTTAACTTGTTCATTCTGCCTCTGTCATGAGCTTAGCCTAAAAATGAAATACATACCCATGTAGAAAGGCTCTGGATATTATGGGTGAATATAAATTTGAATGTGAATAAATAGTCTATTAGAATAATTCAAAAATCTTTTTAATAATACAACATTTTTAGAGACCAATGAGGGTAGAAATGAGTCATCTTTTAAGTTGCATCACTGATTCTTTGATACTACATTTATCCAAATTCTTTAGCCATCGTTAGTTGAGCAGTTATTTGGTGAAAGAATTGAATACTAATCACTCCTATTCCCTCTTCTTAGGAAACATTTACTGGTTTTATACTCTGTGCCAGGCACTATGCCCTTCTCTGTCTTAGTTCCCTTATCTGCAAAATGGATCTCATAGGGTAGTAGTGTGGAAATCAGATAATAGCTTCAAAGCACTTAGAACAATGCTTGCCTCATATTAAGACATCATACATCCATATGTTCATTTATTCAACCAATTCATTTATTCAATCAATTGGGTATACAGTATGTGTCACAATTTTGTGAACAAAATATATGAAGGTCCTGCCCTCATGAAACTTATGTTTTGATGAGAGAATCAGACAATGAGAAAGTAAATATGTTTCAGGTAATATATTAGGATTGTCTAGGTTGTGCTGCAGTAAAAAAAAATAAGCTCAAATCTCTGTGGTTTACCCAATAAAATTTATTTTTCACTTATGCTACAGATTTAAAGCAAGTTAACAGAGGGGCTCTGCAATTCAGTTACATAGGCATTTAGGACAGAGACTCCATCTTGACACATATGCCATGATCTTCTAGAGAAACATGATGAATTCTGCAATGACTCTTAAAGCTCCTACCAAGAAGAGACATAGGCCACATCTCACTGGCAAAGGCGAGTCTTATGTCTGTGCCTAACGTCAAAGGGTGTAGGGAGTATGATGCTGGCGCATGTTTGGAAGGAGTGTAGAACTGCCCTGAAGGTGATCACATATAGTGAGAGGAGGCCTGGGAGAGAAATAAAGCAGGACAGTGGGGACTAGGGGCCACTTGTGGGGGGAATGCTGTTTTATACAGATCAGCCAGGGAGAGCCTCATTGATTGGGTAACATTTAAGTGGAGAAATGAAGTAAGGGGGGTTGGTCTTGTAGTTGTTTGGGGGAAGAGTTTTCTAGTCCAAGAAGATAACCAGGGTAAAGGCCCTGAAGAAGGAGTATCCTTGACATGTTTGCAAAACAGCAAGAAGGTCCAGATGATTGAAACTGATGGAGCAAGAGAGAGAGTTAGGGAGATAAGGTCAATGAGAGCAGGATGCCAGATCAGGTAGAGCCTTGTGGGTCATGGTGAAGACTTGGACTTTAGTGCAGAGCAGGATGGGCATTTTGAAAAGACGAGAGATGCATCTAGTGTACACATTAATGGGGCCACTCTAGCTGTTGTGTGGGGAAGGAGGCTGTTGAATTATCCAGGTGAGAGATGGTACTGGCTTGGATCAGAGTGATAGTAATGGAGAAAGTGAGAAAGGGTGAGATTATAGATATATTTTGAAAATTGAGTCAAGAGGATTTGCTCACTGACCAGACATGGAGTGTGAGAGAAAGAGGGAAAGAAGTTAAGGGCAAATCCAAAGTTTTTAATGTGAGAAACTGTAAGGATGAAATGATAATTTACAAAAAGGTGCAACTTTGAGAGGAGAGCTCATAAAGTGTTGTCTTAAGAATCGTGATTATTTAATCTTTACATCAGCTCTACTAGGACATTTTCTTAGCCTCATTTAAAAAAATACAGAGTGGATGTTCAGTACTGTTAAGTGGCTTAGCCAGGGAAATAGCTCCAGATCATTTGGTTCCTAACTCCAAGAGAGATATGATAACACTGATAATTACAGGGTATATTTCTTCTATTCTGGTTTACATCATGAAGGCTAAATTACTTTAGAATGAGTAAAAATCCCAATGTAGAATTTGTATAGGGGTTGGTGTAAAACTACCAAAGAGGGACTTGAAGCTCCTATCAATTGTATTATTAGTATAGAATTACACCAGCACCACTGTCCTCCACAAAATGAAAAAATTACAGGTAAATTTGGATAAATGTATATCTGCATGCATGATCAGGGCATGCAGCCAGATCAGTGGAATAGATTGGGGTTTCATTTTAATATTGTAAATCAGTATTAAGGTAGCTATATATCTGTATCTGTATCTATGTCTATGTGTATATCTACATCTATATTATATGTAGTCTATGTAATTATATATATGTTTTATGTATAACCTATTATTTTAAACCTATTGGAAAAGTTTGTCTCTTATGTATAAATCCTGAACACAACTGAATTTTGTTAAATTATGGAGGAACTTGTAGTTTCTTAATATTGTCCTTGGTTCAACATTTAAAACTTTTGTGACTTAAACCACTCCTTCTATAAACTTGTCTCAATGCCACTCCTCCAAGTCTTACCAATTCTTTGCATCCCAGAATTTTCCATTCTGGTTTATAACTTCATAAACTTACAAATGCTCTTCTCTTTCTCTAAAATGCATTTTCCTACAACCTCCATTAACTTTCATGAAGTCCTGCTCATGCTTCAAGACTCAGAAAAGGGCCATCTCTTTTTAAAAGTCTTCCAAAACTCTCTCTCTAGAAAGGGCCTGGTATCTCTCCTCTGTGTCATCACAGCACCTTTAGTATACTTCACTCAGCACTTAGCATCCTGTACTGTAATTAGTAATTTATTTTCTATCTCTCCCACCAGTCTGTAAGCTTTTTGAGGTCAATTCATCTTAAATGCCTCAATATTCCAGGCACCTAAGCCAAGTGTTCACTACATAAAAGGAACTCAATAAATATGTACAAAATGAATGAGTAGATGAAAATTTTTGAGTAAAAGTCCTCACTAACTTTATCTATAGATGTTGAAGTAGAAATTTTAAAAAAGGAATATCAAATGAGTTTCATCCCTTCTGCCTAATCTGGTTGGTTAGTGGTATCATCCTCAAGTGTCGAATAAAAAAAGGTGTTCTGAGCTCTTTTTATCTGCACTTGGTTGGAAAAGAGAGGCATGGTTAATGTGATGTCTGAGGTGGATTTGGGAGGGGGAAGTCAAGGCATTTGTTTTAAGTTATTTGACTTCCCTGGGCTAGAATATTGTGCAAAATTCATGTAACTTCAAGGACTTGAATGGAACATTTATTTTCTGATTAAATGTCTACTATCAACTTATTTTTACACAGGGTTGCTACTGTGATTCAGTTGAGGACCTATTGCTAATTTCATTGCTGAGCAAGTTTTTCTGCTTGACTGTAATCTCTTGAAGAGAGTATTTCTAAAGAAAATACAAACAGCTCTTGCTTTGACATAAGTCCGAGGTCTCAAAGAGTGACATGTACATCTGGAAATATCATTTAATATTATTTTAGATTCCTCACTCTGTACTCTTGGAGACCCATTTAGAAGATTTCATGGGAAACGTGAAGATTTCTCTTCCATGATTTCAAACTTTTTCTGAAGTGAAAGAATATAAAATGAAGCAAAAATCCAGGAAGTTCATACATATTTCTAAATTACAACCACCTTTTCCTGATAGCATTATACCTGCTATTCCTTCCTCTACAAAAAGCTAACTGTGAAAAACCTAATTATAATAATCATTTTATCAAACACTTTCTAGTGCCAGGCACTGTGCTGTGTGTGTGTGTGTGTGTGTGTGTGTGTATGTATACATAGAGTACATAACTATACATACACATTTTATCTATTTATCTATCTATCTATCCATCCATCCAATCAGTAAAGTTTGTTAGCTAGCTTATCTTAAGAAAGACTGCCCTTTATTCTGAAATTGTATCCTTCATGCCTTTCGTGATGTTAAAATGCCTTTTCTTTTACTAAATAGTGGAAATAGAAGACAGAAGAGTTGTTTTTTTGGTAATGTCTTTACTTGCAAAATGAGCAATAAGAAATCCTATATTTTCCTCCTCCACCATCTCATAGTCTTCTTCCTTTCATCATCATCATCATCATCATCATCATCATCATCATTTTTAGTTTCATTTGACTGAAAACTGAACTGTGCAACAGAAAATGTGAAAAGACATTTTCAATCAATGTGAGGTTGGGTACCCTTGTGGTTTTTCCTCACTTTTTTTCTTTCAGTCAACATGAGTCAACATATTGGATTCAGATTCTCAAGGATTATTTCTTGGCTTTTGAAGAACACATAAAAATCAGTTTTAAAAGGTGATAGCCAACATATCAGGCGAGCTAATCTGTGGATGAGACTTTGCCTATAGCTTTCCAGAACTTTAACTGGCATTTAAACAAAATATTGTTTATTTACTGTGATGAGAATTTCATCAAAATAAATAAAGTCAATAAAGGAGTTTTAATGGTTTTCTAAAATCTCCATTGCCAAGTTGATAAAGATGTTGCCTCCATTTTGGAACCAACCAAAAATCAAACATAGCCCCTCAGCCTCCTATTTCCGACATCTGTGTAAACTTTGGGTACATTTGTGTGTTTGGTCATAAATTAATACACAGAAATAGAGTTAATATCAGCAGCATTGTAAAGGATAGCCTTTTATGTATATACTCATAAAGTAAATACTTTTAAAAATAAGCACTGTGTCTATTTAAATGGAAGCCTTAATACGAGCTATTCCCAGACATTTAATGAATAAAAATTATTCATCAAACCATAGTTTTATTGTTTGCCTTCCAACCTGTTGTGAAAACTTCACAGAGCTTTTATACTTGAAATCATTCCCAAACTATATAATGCCCCAAGTTCCTAAACTTATTCTTTCATGCTGTCAGTTAAAAGATTATTTTGTTCTTTAGATGAAAAACCTAATTGAGCATGGAGAGATCTTTCTTGCTTCAGTACATTAGAGGAGAACTACTCCAACTTTTTGTTTCCAAGACCTTCTTTACAACCTTAAAAATTATTGAGGAACCCAAAGAGCTTTTTTTTTTTTTAAATGTGGGTCATATGTATTGATACTTTCTGAAGTAGCAATTTAAAATATACATATTATTTTAAAATAATTTTAAAACAATACTAAACACAGTACCTGTTAACATAAATACCATTTTAAAATAAAATATAGATATATTTTCCAAAACAAAAAAATATTTAGTGAGAATAGCATCATTTTAAATTCTTCCAATTCTCTCTGTATCTGGCTTAATAGAAAAAGCTGGGTTCTCTTATCTGCTTCTACACTAAATCTACTGCAATACATGGTTTTAATTGCAGTATAGGAAGAAGATTCAGCATCACACAGATAGTGGTTAGAAAAGGGAAGCATACTTCAATAGCCTTTTCAGGTCATTGTGGATATTCTTGCCTAATGCCTAATGTTATTTACAAGCTCTGCTCTAGCTATATTGTTCTTCTGTTCCACTAGAGCTATAACTGGCTTTAAAGACTTTACATTTATCAGAGGACATTCTTCTGTGATGCTACACCAAAACTTGACAGGTGGTATCTGGTACATTAAAATCCGTTGGTCTATCTTTGAGTGCACGCTCTTCTTTACCAGGCATAATTTTGTAACATCATTCAATGGTCCTGTGGAAAATATCAGTTCATTGAATTATGTAGCTCTTCTAAATGTTGACTCATTCTGCGGCACAGCATGAAACATTGCACCACTTATTTCACTAGAAAAGTCTTTAAGTTTGAGGAACCTATCAAGCTCACAGTGGTGGATACAGCTTTTCTAAAATTCTAATAATTGTTTGCAAGTGGAATTGTTCTCATTGACGTTAGACACTGACAGTTGTTTTCCTTGCAGTGACAGGCTTGTTTCATTTATTTTTGAGAAAATGTCTGCCAGATACCCAAGTCTGAATAACCATAGTTTGTCAGTCATTATTTCAGTTAAAAATGACACTCCATGGAAAAAGAAGCAGCAAATTCAGCTGGCAGCTCAATCACACAGTACCTTTTCTTGAGACATCTTCAGTATTTAGCAGAAGTGCTTTATTCACACTTCCCCTTTTGTCACAAAGAATATTTAAAAAACACATATTCAAGGGTTGAGGTTTAATAAGATTAGCAACTTTTACTGCTTCATCAAGGACATTATTAAGTGAAACTGACCTTCATTTTGTGAGTTCATTTGGTAAAGACTATAATGATCGTTGGTTTAGTGTTTAGTGTCATGTCAAGGTGCAAGCCCCGTTACTCACCATTACTTTTGCACAGTCAGTGAAAAAGCAAATATCATCTCAGTGTTGTTATGAAAACCCTTCTGACTTTGTGCCTAAACATTTCTTGGACACCCTTGTGGGTCCACAGAACGTTCGTACCTGAGGCATGATAAGATCCAGGCTAAATTTTGAAACAGGTAAGGATTGCCTTTGATATACACCCTCTCTCACTGTACCCACTCCTTTCCCAACACCCTTCACCTACACCGTTCTCCTCCCTGCTCACCTGTGCACCACAGCACTCTTAACAGGCCAAGAGGCACTGTGTCTCAAATGGGTTTCCTGGGTTGAATTCCATCTTTGAAATCATCATTTATCAGCTCCCTCCCACCAGTTCTCCGCTCCAAAACAAGTTTCCTGTGTATCTCATCATGAGGGATAAAATTCCACAGAAACTACCCGGGCGTACTGATATAAGATCCCATGTAGCATCTTCCTTTTCCAGTGTTATATTTATCACTAATAAAACTATATATGTTATGCTTACAAGGGTGAATGTCTGTTTATATATTTTATATCACTAATAAAATAATGTCCAAGATCAGTGTTAAAGTATAATTTTCAATAAGTTAAAAACATGGCCCTCATACAAATATACAGTAATCACGTATCGAAGATTTATTTACCTCATTAATAAGGGAACCAGCAGGATGGTAAACCTAGTTCAAAGGAGGATATGAGAAAAAATTATATATATATATATATATATATATATATATATATATATATATATATATATATAGTCAGTGGGAAAAAGAATGCTAACATAAGGCTGCAAAATTGGATTCCAAACTGATTAATGTCCTCCAGTATAATAATATCTTAACCTTTGGAGTTATATTTCCTACTGAACAGAAATTATTCACATCTCTGCTGGACAAAAATAATTTGCAGCTTATCCATCTTGTACAAGTTAAGATCTAACTTTACCAAGCCCAGGCCCTGATCAAGACAATTGCAAATCAAATAGACAGCTAGTGTGAAGCAGCCGCATAGCACAAGGAGATCAGCTCGGTGCTTTGTGTCCACCTAGAGGGGTAGGATAGGGAGGGTGGGAGGGAGAAGCAAGAGGGAGGAGATGTGGGGATATAAGAATATGTATAGCTGATTCACTTTCTTATACAGCAGAAACTAACACACCATTGTAAAGCAATTATACTCCAATAAAGATGTTAAAAAAATAGACAATTACAAATCAAACACAGTTGTCTTTCCCTAGATCAAAAAATGGACACTTATGTGGATTTGTTCAACAATAGTTCTGTGTGGCTTTGAAAGTGAGTACAGTAACGTTTTTGCCTTATTTTCAAGTTTGAACCATTTTTCTTAAATTGGAAATAAAACCATGGAGAAGGATGCTTAAGGGAAGATCTTCCCAAGCTCTTAAAATGCTACAGTATAGTTGAATGTGGAATATTTCTTAAATATTTATTGAAAATTTCCTTTGTGACAAGCAGTATGCAAAGAGATTTCATGTATAGTTTTATTTTACCTTCACAACAACCTCATGTGGTAGTTATTATTTTTTCTTTTACATGGAAGAGGAAACAGGGAGTTTATAGAGTTGCATAAGGTAACACAGTAAGCAGTAGAGCAAAGATTCAGATATAAGGCCTGTTTTTTAACCTGCATAGTATGGTACTCCCTACAATGCTCAGGGGCTATTTCTGCAAATTTCACATTTTGTCTTTGGCAAGCAAAATTAATTTAGTCATTTTATAAGGTAATTTTTTCTGATTTTAAAAAATATTATAAGATCATTATAGAGGATGTGAGAAATAAAAAGAAAAATCAAACTCCCTCAAAATTCCTTTACCCAGACACAAACCCAACATTTGGTGTGTTTCCTTGTAATTTTTATTAAATGTATAAGTTTATGAATATATGGTTGCAAATTATACTGTGATCTATAAGGTGAAAATACTGATTGAATTATAATATAATACTGCATGGATAGTGTATTAGTTAGATCCCGTGTCATTGGACTTTTTGGAGTTTTCAATATTGAATAATATAAATATTGTGATGAATATTTTTATATATTGTTTTTTTCATTCAAGAGGGGTTTTTTTTGAATTTTATTTTATTCATTTTTTTATATAGCAGGTCCTCATTAGTCATCAGTTTTATACACATCAGTGTGTACATGTCAATCCCAATCGCCCAATTCATCACACCACCACTCCCACCCCCCTCCACTTTCCCCCCTTGGTGTCCATAAATTTGTTCTCTACATCTGTTTCTCTATTTCTGCCCTGCAAACCAATTCATCTGTAACATTTTTCTAAGATCCACATATATGAGTTAATATACGATATTTGTTTTTCTCTTTCTGACTTACTTCACTCTGTATGACAGTCTCTAGATCCATCCATGTCTCTTCAAATGACCCAATTTTGTTTCTTTTTATGGCTGAGTAATATTCCATTGTATATATGTACCACATCTTCTTTATCCATTCATCTGTTGAAGGACACTTAGGTTGCTTCCATGACATGGCTATTGTAAATAGTGCTGCAGTGAACATTGGGATGCATGTTTTGTTTGTTTGTTTGTTTGTTTGTTTGTTTGCGGTACATGGGCCTCTCACTGCTGTGGCCTCTCCCATTGTGGAGCACAGGCTCCAGATGCACAGACTCAGCGGCCATGGCTCACGGGCCCAGCCACTCCGTGACATGTGGGATCTTCCTAGACCAGGGCACAAACCCTGGTTTGTTCCCTGCATCGGCAGGCAGACTCTCAACCACTGTGCCACCAGGGAAGCCCCGCATGTGTCTTTTGAATTATGGTTTTCTCTGGGGATATGTCCAGTAGTGGGATTGCTAGGTCATATGGTAATTCTATTTTTAGTTTTATAAGGAACCTCCATACTGTTCTCCATAGTGACTGTATCATTTTACATTCCCACCAACAGTGCAAGAGGATTCCCTTTTCTCCACACCCTCTCCAGCATTTGTTGTTCATAAACTTTCTGATGATGCCCATTCTAACTGGTGTGAGGTGATACCTCATTGTAGTTTTGATTTGGATTTCTCTAATAATTAGTGATGTTGAGCAGCTTTTCATGTGCCTCTTGGCAATCTGTATGTCTTCTTGGGAGAAACGTCTATTTAGGTCTTCTACCCATTTTTGGATTGGGTTGTTTTTTTTTAATTTTTAATTTTTATTTATTTATTTATTTTTAACATCGTTATTGGAGTATAATTGTTTTACAATGGTATGTTAGTTTCTGCTTTACAACAAAGTGAATCAGTTATACATATACATATGTCCCCATATCTCTTCCCTATTGCATCTCCCTCCCTAACACCCTCCATATACTACCCCTCTAGGTGGTCACAAAGCACCGAGCTGATCTCCCTGTGCTACGTGGCTGCTTCCCACTAGCTATCTATTTTACATTTGGTAGTGTATATATGTCCATGCCACTGTCTCACTTTCTTCCAGCTTACCCTTCCCCCTCACCGTATCCTCAAGTCCATTCTCTAGTAGGTCTGCATATTTATTCCCGTCTTGCCCCTAGGTTCTCCTGATCATTATTTTTTTCTTTTTTTAGATTCTATATATATATATATGTGTTAGCAAATGGTATTTGTTTTTCTCTCTCTGACTTACTTCACTCTGTATGACAGTCTCTAGGTCCATCCACCTCACTACAAATAATTCAGTTTCATTCATTTTTATAGCTGAGTAATATTCCATTGTATATATGTGCCACATCATCTCTATCCATTCATCTGTTCTTGGACACTTAGGTTGCTTCCATGTCCTGGCTATTGTAAATAGAGCTTCAATGAACATTTTGGTACATGACTCTTTTTGAATTATGGTTTTCTCAGGGTATATGCCCAGTAGTGGGATTGCTGGGTCACATGGTAGTTCTATTTTTAGTTTTTAAGGAACCTCCACACTGTTCTCCATAGTGGCTGTATCAATTTACATTCCCACCAACAGTGCAAGAGGGTTCCCTTTTCTCCACACCCTCTCCAGCATTCATTGTTTCCAGATATTTTGATGATGGCCATTCTGACTGGTGTGAGATGATATCTCATTGTAGTTTTGATTTGCATTTCTCTAATGATTAATGATGTTGAGCATCCTTTCATGTGTTTGTTGGCAATCTGTATATCTTCTTAGGAGAAGTGTCTATTTAGGTCTTCTGCCCATTTTCGGATTGGGTTGTTTGTTTCTTTGATATTGAGCTACATGAGTTGCTTGTATGTTTTGTAGATTAATCCTTTGTCAGTTGCTTCATTTGCAAATATTTTCTCCCATTCTGAGGGTTGTCTTTTGGTCTTGTTTATGGTTTCCTTTGTTGTGCAAAAGCTTTTAAGTCTCATTAAGTCCCATTTGTTTATTTTTGTTTTTCTTTCCATTTCTCTAGGAGGTGGGTCAAAAAGAATCTTGCTGTGATTTATGTCATAGAATGTACTGTCTATGTTTCCCTCTAACAGTTTGATGGTGTCTGGCCTTACATTTAGGTCTTTAATCCATTTTGAGTTTATTTTTGTGTATGGTGTTAGGGAGTGTTCTAATTTCATACTTTTACATGTAGATGTCCAGTTTTCCCAGCACCACTTTTTGAAGAGGCTGTCTTTTCTCCACTGTATATTCTTGCCTCCTTTATCAAAGATAAGGTGAGGGCTTCCCTGGTGGCACAGTGGTTGAGACTCCACCTGCCAATGCAGGGGACATGGGTTTGTGCCCCAGTCTGGGAAGATCCCACATGCTGTGGAGCGACTAAGCCCATGAGCCATGGCTGCTGAGCCTGTGCTCTGCAATGGGAGAGGCCACAACAGTGAGAGGCCCGCATACCACAAAAAAAAAAAAAAAAAAAAAAAAAAGATAAGGTGACCATATGTGTGTGGGTTTATCTCTGGGCTTTCTATCCTGTTCCATTGATCTATATTTCTGTTTTTGTGCCAGTACCATATTGTCTGGTTTACTGTAGATTTGTAGTATAGTCTGAAATCAGCGAGTCTGATTCCTCCAGCTTCCTTTTTTTCCCTCAAGACTGCTTTGGCTATTGGGGATCCTTTGTGTCTCCAAACAAATTTTAAGATTTTTTGTTCTAATTCCATAAAAAATGTCATTGGTAATTTGATAGGGATTGCATTGAATCTGTAGATTGCTTTGGGTAGTATAGTCATTTTCACAATATTGATTCTTCCAATGCAAGAACATGGTATATCTCTCCATCTGTTGTTATCATCTTTAACTTCTTTCAGCAGTGTCCTATAGTTTTCTGCATACAGGTCTTTAGTCTCTGACGGTAGGTTTATACCTAGGTATTTTATTCTTTTTGTGGCAGTGGTAAATGGGAGTGTTTCCTTATTTCTCTTTAAGAGTTTTCATTATTAGTATATAGGAATGAAAAAGATTTCTGTGCATGAACTTTGTATCCTGCAACTTTACCAAATTCATTGATTACATCTAGTAGTTTTCTGGTGGCATGTTTAGGATTCTCTGTGTATAGTATCATGTCATCTGCAAATAGTGACAGTTTTACTTCTTCTTTTCCAATTTGTATTCCTTTTATTTCTTTTTATTCTCTGATTGTCATGGCTAGAAGTTCCAAAACTATGTTGGATAATAGTGGTGAGAGTGGACATCCTTGTCTTGTTCCTGATCTTAGAGGAAATGCTTTCAATTTTTCACCGTTGAGAATGATGTTTGTTGTGGGTTTGTCATATATGGCCTTTATTATGTTGAGGTAGGTTCCCTCTGTGCCCACTATCTGGAGAGTTTTTATCATAAATCAGTGTTGAATTTTGTCAAAAGATTTTTCTGCATCTATTGAGATGATCATACGGTTTTTCTTCTTCAGTTTGTTAATATGGTGTATTACATTGTTTGATTTGTGTATATTGAAGAATCCTTGCATCCCTGGGATAAATCCCACTTGATCATGGTGTATGATCCTTTTAATGTGTTGTTGGATTCTGTTTACTAGTATTTTGTTGAGGATTTTTGCGTCTATATTCATCAGTGATATTGGTCTTTAATTTTCTTTTTTTGTAGTATCTTTGTCTGGTTTTGGTATCAGGGTGATGGTGGCCTCATAGAATGAGTTTGGGAGTATTCCTTCCTCTGCAGTTTTTTGGAAGAGTTTGAGAAGGATGATTGTTAGCTCTTCTCTAAATGTTTGATAGAATTCACCTGTGAAGCCATCTGGTCCTGGACTTTTGTTTGTTGGAAGATTTTTAATCACAGTTTCAATTTCATTACTTGTGATTGGTCTGTTCATATTTTCTATTTCTTCCTGGTTCAGTCTTGGAAGATTATACCTTTCTAAGAATTTGTCCATTTCTTCCAGGTTGTCCAATTTATTGGCATAAAGTTGCTTGTAGTAGTCTCTTAGGATGCTTTGTATTTCTGTGGTGTCTGCTGTAACTTCTTTTTCATTTCTAATTTTATTGATCTGAGTCCTCTCCCTCTTTTTCTCGATGAGTCTGGCTAATGGTTTATCAATTTTGTTTATCTTCTCAAAGAACCAGCTTTTAGTTTTATTTATCCTTGTTATTGTTTTCTTTGTTTCTATTTCATTTATTTCTGCTCTGATCTTTATGATTTCTTTCCTTCTGCTAACTTTGGGTTTTGTTTTTTCTTCTTTCTCTAGTTCTGTTAGGTGTAAGGTTAGATTGTTTCCTTGAGATTTTTCTTGTTTCTTGAGGTAAGCTTGTATAGCTATAAACTTCCCTCTTAAAACTGCTTTTGCTGCATCCCATAGGTTTTGGATCATCGTGTTTTCTTTGTCATTTGCATCTAGGTATTTTTTGATTTCCTCTTTGATTTCTTCAGTGATCTCTTGGTTATTTAGTAACATATTGTTTAGCCTCCATGTATTTGTGTTTTTTACGTTTTTTCACTGTAATTGATTTTTAATCTCACAGCGTTGTCATCAGAAAAGATGCTTGATATGATTTCAATTTTCTTAAATTTACTGAGGCTTGATTTTTGACCCAAGATGTGATCTATCCTGGAGAATGTTCTGTGCGCACTTGAGAAGAAAGGGTAATCTGCTCTTTTTGGATAGAATGTCCTATAGGTATCAATTAAATCTATCTGGTCTACTGTGTCATTTAAAGCTTGTGTTTCCTCATTAATTTTCTGTTTTGATGATCTGTCCTTTGGTGTAAGTGAGGTGTTAAAGTCCCCCACTATTTTTGTGTTATTGTCGATTTCCTCTTTTAGAGCTGTTAGCAGTTGCGTTATGTATTGAGGTGCTCCTATGTTGGGTGCATATATATTTATAATTGTTATATCTTCTTCTTGGATTGATCCCTTGATCATTATGTAGTGTCCTACCTTGTCTCTTGTAATATTCTTTATTTTAAAGTTTATTTTATTTGATATGAGTATTACTACTCTAGCTTTCTTTTGATTTCTGTTTATGTAGAATATCTTTTTCCATCCTCTCGCTTTCAGTTTGTATGTGTCCCTAGTTCTGAAGTGGGTCTCTTGTAGACAGCATATATACACGGGTCTTGTTTTTGTGTCCATTCAGCCAACCTGTGTCTTTTGGTTGGATCATTTAATCCATTTATATTTAAGGTAATTATTGATATGTATGTTTCTGTTACCATTTTCTTAATTGTTTTTGGCTTGTTTTGGTAGGTTCTTTTCTTCTCCTGTGTTTCCCACTTAGAGAAGTTCCTTTAGCATTTGCTGTAGAGCTGGTTTCTTGGTGCTGAATTCTCTTAGCTTTTGCTGGTCTCTAAATCTTTTGATTTCTCCATCGAATCTGAATGAGATCCTTTCTGGGTAGAGTAATCTTGGTTGTAGGTTCTGCCCTTTCATCACTTTAACTATATCATTCCACTCCCTTCTGGCTTGTAGACTTTCTGATGAGAAATCAGCCATTAACTTTATGGGAGTTCCCTTGTATGTTATTTGTCATTTTTCCCTTGCTACTTTCAATAATTTTTCTGTGTTCTTAATTTTTGCCAATTTGATTATTATGCATCTCGTCATGTTTCTCCTTGTGTTTATCCTGTATGGGACTCTCTGGGCTTTCTGGACTTGGGTGGCTATTTCCTTTCCCATGTTAGGGAAGTTTTTGACTATAATCTCTTCAAATATTTTCTCGGGTCCTTTCTGTCTCTCTTCTCCTTCTGGGACACCTATAATGTGAATGTTGTTGCATTTAATGTTGTCCCAGAGTTTTCTTAAGCTGTCTTCATTTCTTTTCATGCTTTTCTCCTTATTCTGTTCTGCAGCAGTGAATTCCACCATTCTGTCTTCCAGGTCACTTATCTGTTCTTCTGCCTCAATTATTCTGCTATTGATCCCTTCTAGTGTAGTTTTCATTTCACTTATTGTATTGTTCATCTCTGTTTGTTTGTTCTTTAATTCTTCTAGATCTTCGTTAAACATTTCTTGAATCTTCTCGATCTTTGCCTCCATTCTTTTTCCGAGGTCCTGGATCATCTTTACTATCATTATTCTGAATTCTTTTTCTGGAAGGTTGCCTATCTCCACTTCATTTAGTTGTTTTTCTGGGGTTTTATCTTTTTCCTTCATCTGGTACATAGTGCTTTGCCTTTTCATCTTGTCTATCTTTCTGTGAATGTAGGTTTTGTTCCACAGGCTGCAGGATTGTAGTTCTTCTTGCTTATGCTGTCTGCCCTCTGGTGGATGAGTCTATCTAAGAGGCTTGTGGAAGTTTCCTGATGGAATGGACTGCTGGTGGGTCAAGCTGGTTGTTGCTCTTGTGGGTAGAGCTCAGTAAAACTTTAATCCGCTTTTCTGCTGATGGGTGTGGCTGGGTCCCCTCCCTGTTAAGTTGTTTGGCCTAAGGTGACCCAACACTGGAGCCTACCTGGGCTCTTTGGTGGGGCTAATGGTGGACTCTGGGAGGACTCATGCCCAGGAGTACTTCCCAGAACTTCTGCTGCCAGTGTCATTGTCCTCACGGTGAGACAGAGCCACACCCCAACTCTGCAGGAGACCCTCCAACACTAGCAGGTAGATATGGTTCAGTCTCCTATGGGGTCACTGCTCCTTCCCCTGGGTCCCAATACACACAGTACTTTGTGTGTGCCCTCCAAGAGTGGAGTCTCTGTTTTCCCCAGTCTTGTCAAAATCCTGCAATCAAATCCCGCTAGCCTATAATGTCTGATTCTGTAGGAATTCCTCCTCCTGTTGCCAGTCCCCCAAGTTCGGAAGCCTGACTTGGGGCTCAGAACCTTCCCTCCAGTGGGTGGACTTCTGTGGTATAAGTGTTCTCCAGTTTGTGTGTCACCCACCCAGCAGTTATGGGATTTGATTTTATTGTGATTGTGCCCCTCCTACTATCTCTTTGTGGCTTCTCCTTTGTCTTTGGATATGGGGCACACATTCTCATTAGAGGGAGTGAGAGTATGTCCTTCTATTCTGCCATCTTGAACCAATCCCCATGTGAACATTTTTAAATAAAAGTATCCTTTAATCTTCCTCTCATTTCAGTGTATAGGTACTATGATTATCTGTAGTTAGTTGAGGAAGGTAAGAAACTTGCACAAAGACACAGCTGGTGGGGCAGAGCTAGGATGAGCCCTTAGAAAACCAAACTTAGATTTCTTTTTCTCCACACTATTTTCCATGGGCTCACACGAAGAGGTCATGGGATAGTCTGATATTCATTGTAATGTCTACCTGCACATTTGAAATTTCATTTACTGCCACGATCTGAGAGATTTTGATTCTTGAGATGAAATCCATTCTCAGCCTTCATACACAGGGTTCATCAGCATCTACTTTGCTCTTTCTAAGCCAATAAAACATACCCTGGGTGGTGGTGCTTCATACATCTGCGTGCTGTGTGCTGCCACTCACAATCCACAGGTGTGTTTTTATCAGATTATTAATACTTCTCAACATACACAAAGCTCCAGTCTGCCCAAATCTGTAAAACTCCCTCCTTGAGAAGAAGGGTTTGTTTGTTTATTCAATCAAAAGAAAAATTATCTTCAATTTTAACATATACAACATATGGAATTGCATGGCATTACTAGGCAAAACAAGAACTCAACCACAGCTGTGAGCACACCAAATTCCACCAAATGTTCAGGATTTGGGGAGTGTTCAAAACTTCTTTAGTGCAAATAAGATGTTAAAAAATATTAAACTCACCAGAGAGCTTCTACATTTCATATATTTTGTCCCCAGGCAATGGAGAGCAGAGATTATCTATATTCTGAGCCTAACATATCCTTTAAGTATGTAAATTAATTTGTTTTGTTGTGCAAAGAAGGTTTTCTCTTTACTGTCTTACAGCCTTTGAGGATATAGTTACAAATTTCTGCTCTGCCTTCTGAAATTATATTTTGTAGGCTTTTATCAATTTGACTCATTCTTGTTAGTTTATTTTTTCAAAAACAGGTTTCCATAGCATGGCTAGTGTTGAGTGGTTTACTGAGAAAAGTAAACAAGGATATTTTTGAAAGGGGTTGATGTGTCTGCTTTGAAAGATATACTGAGGTCAGAAAGGGTCTCTCTAACAGGCTGGATGTACACAACCTTCTGCTTATTAAAAGTACAAAAAAAACCAATCATAATCAACAACAAAAAACGTTCTTCCAGCTAACCCTCAATACAAATGTTCATTATTTTGAAAATGTTCTTCTTGCAAAGCAATAGAAAATTTGACACAATTAGTGGCCAACTCTGACATCCATCCTCAAGGGACTCATGTAATTCTCCAAAGTATTTTCAGCTGTTTATGTCATTTTATATCTGGCCAAGTGTGAAAGGAAATCTTATATTTGGCCCCCAGTTTGGGGGAGCTATTAAAGGCAGAAAAAAAGTTACATGTCTATTTCTAAATGTACTTTTGAATCTGTCTTCAGAATCAGTGCAGAGAAGAAATATTTTATGGCTTTTATGATCGAAAGTAGCAAATTCCTAGTGATACTGATGCATTTATGCAGTACCAAGAACCTCCCTGAACCAGGGCAGGAAACCTGCTTCAGGCAGGCGAGTCTTAGGACCATCTGTAAGCCCCAGTGTATCCTGGCTTAGTCTATTAAAGGGGGGTGGTGCTGAGTCACTGACAAGTTAGAAAGCCAGGGCGGGGAGCAACAGTGGATGGGTGTTCCTCTTGTTTGTATCCCCAGGCCTCGGGCTTGTAAAGAAACACCAAAAAAAAAAAAAAAAAAACACCAAACAAACAAATAAAGTGAAGTGTTCTCCTGGCTATTCTCCCTAGAATTTCACTTGAGCTACACTAACTCTGGGCCCCATAACCTCAGAACAGATAGCAAAACTTGCTAACACCTCTGTATCCAAGAAACTCAAAGAGCTGAAAAGGAGGGAATGATACAAGGGCATCTGCTTTCAAATAGTAAAAACAGGGCTTCCCTGGTGGTGCAGTGGTTGAGAGTCCGCCTGCTTATGCAGGGGACACGGGTTCGTGCCCCGGTCTGGGAGGATCCCACATGCCGCGGAGCGGCTGGGCCCATGAGCCATGGCTGCTGGGCCGGCGCGTCTGGAGCCTGTGCTCTGCAACGGGAGAGGCCACAACAGTGAGAGGCCTGCGTACCACACACACACACACAAAAGTAAAAACAGGCTTGTCTTTAATTTACTGTCCCTCTAAGCTCACAAGTATTTTGTGGTGTCCAATACCCCATCTTTTCATGTTAATAGACAACACAGATTCCTTCAAAAAATAAAGCTCTTTCAATGCCCCCCACTGATTGGATCATGTGGCAGTATTCAGGTCCTAGATAATATAGCTGGAGATGTTATTTTATGTGAGATAGAAAGAGAAGAGAAACTGATGGCACTTCCTCAGGCCTCTGCATCTCACTGAGCAATGCCGCCTTTCCTGCTGCGTACCGTGAGTCCAGTCAGGTTCTGTCTTGCAAGGAGCTCTGTGCTTCACATGGACAGGTAAGCCCATCAGGAAACCTGGGGGCCATTCCTAGCTTTGCCACTTTCCCAACTTTGGCCCTCTGTTTGTTCTCTTTTAGAATGAGAGGTTTCAATGAGGTGTTCTTGGTAGTTCTTTCTGGATCTAGCCTCCTAACAAGGAGTGGTGCGTCCATGTTCTGAGTTTCTCTTTACCTTTCCCACTTTCTGCTGAGTCATGAAGGCCATGGATTGGAGAGGCTCCCTGGGACGGGATGCTGGCTCTGCAGGTTGCCAGCTGTTGCACTTTGGACAAATTATTTGTGCTCTCCATAAACCTCAGTACCCTTATGAAATGGGGCTTGTCCTCCTACTTTGTAGGTATGTAATAAAATGTGATCATATGTGAGAAGTGTTTAGAACAGTTCTGGAAACATTTTAAGTGTTATAAATGTTAGCAGTTTTTTTTGTTTGTTTGTTTGTTTTGTTTTAAATGAGATAACCTCTGTTAATGTACACAACACAGTGCCTGGCACATAGAAAGGATCTAATAAACACAACCATTTTATTATTATTGTCTTCGGCAGGAAGTGAAGGTTTTATTTTTAAACTTTTCAAGAGTACTTTTGGTTTGAAGAGAGCTGTTTTACTTCATCCCTCTGGAGGTATATAAAGATGAAGGTTTTCTCCTACCTTTCTCTTGCCTTAGTAGAGAGAACGTGCTGACTTCAGATAATAATTCTGCTAACAATCCTTTGGTGTCCACACTTTGACCTGGACACAGGACATAGTGTTTTTCTTTGTCTATTTTTCTTTTTTCCCCTTTTCCCTTTATGCAGCCTCAGGTAGTAAGTAAACAGAGGCTCAGTTGACTTCAATTTGAAGATAACATCCTGCAGCTGCTGGTGGCTGCATTGGCCACAGTCTGTGCTGGGAACCGGCTGTTACTCACATGAATGGAAGAGCAGGTCATCAGTCGACCCAAAGCAGACCAGCCCATTAAAGTAGCCAACAGGAGAAGTCAACCAAAGGTATGGGGAATAGGAGACAAATTATATATCCAGATAGATACATACACAGCGTTTTAGTCAGCTGGGGCTACCATAGCAAAATACACATACTGGGTGGTTAAAATAATAGAAATTGATCTTCTCACAGTTCTGGAGCCTGGAGTCCAAGATCAAGGTACCATCAGGGTTGGTTTCTGTTTAGGCCTCTCTTCCTGTCTTGCAGACAATCACCTTCTCACTGCATCCTTACAGGGCCTTTCTTCTGTATGTGCACAGAGAGAGAGAAAGAGAGAGAGAAAGAAAGAGAGAGAGAGAGAACGAGCTCTGGTGTCTTTTTCTCTTTTTATAAGGACACAGTTCTATTGAATTAAAATTACACCCTTACAACCTCATTTAACTTATTTACTATCTTCTGAAAAGCTCTATCTCCAAATACAATCACAATACAATTCAACATATGAATTTCGAGGGGACACATTTCAGTCTATAACATATATATAGTTATATCTTCAGAGAGAGAGAGAGAGAGAGAGAGAGAGAGAGAGGGAGAGAGAGAGCCATTGGATTCAGAGATTTGGTCCCTGTATTCTGTGTCTTTGTGATCCCATAATTCTGACAAAATAGGCAAAGTTAATTTTTACCTTCCTTAGCAATGTCTTCTGTGAATCTTCTCACTTTGTCATTTCTACCCTACCGTGTGCAGTCATTGTCCTAAGTGCCTATCTCCCGTGTAGTTTTTTTTAAACTTATATTATTATTTGTTTATTATTCAATTAACATATGTCTCTGTCTTCTAGACTCTATCTGGTCTAGTCCCTAGGCTTTGTCTGACTCCTGCTTTAGAAATTAGGCTTGAAGAGAACAGGACATTTGTTACTTTGTTCACTACTGTTTTGCTCTGTTCACTGAATACAGAGTCTGGAATGTAGGACATTCTTGATAAAATATATGTTAAATACATGAATGGACAATCATTTGTTTAGATAAATGAAATTTTTTGAGTTTAGTTCTTTCAAAAAGGGGAATATGGGACAGTAAAAATAGGGGATACATTAATTCTCCACCCAAGAACAATCCTTCTCTACTTCCTTGACTACTCCTATGCATTCTTTAGGTCTCCATGAGCCTTTACCTGATCCATGAAGTTGGGAATGGATGTCCCTTCCATGCACTTTCCTATTACAGTGAACTTCACCTTGGTACATGCATCGTACTCCTCTGAATTCTCTTACTTACTAGAATATATGTTTTATGAGGGCAGGACTCAGGATTGCTGTCACAGAGTAAGAGCTCATTAAATACCTGCTGGATGTATGTTAAGTCTTTGTAAAATGGGGGAAGGCTTTCCAAGCCATAATTAACTCAAATAACTTCTTGTTCTACCCTAAATTCAAGGGTCTATGGGACGGTTCTCTACCATGTTTAGAACCATTTCTGAAGCTGAGTCCTCCCCCAACATTTTCTGTATTACAAGCCTCTGTGTAAAAGTGTAACATGGGAGAAACCAGAACGCTTTACTTTTGGGGATACATTGTGGGGGCTTCCAATTGGAAAGGAATATGTCCACTAGTTTGATTGAAAAAGACTTGGAAAAAAATCCTCTTTTTAACAAGAAAAGGTATTAAATTTTTTTTAAAAAAGAAGAAAATTCTGAATTAGGTTCTTGTTCCAGGAACCATATTAAGAACTCTATGCCCAATTTCTCATTTAAGACTTAAACCATAATGTAAATAATATTATTAGCCCCATATAAGGAAATTGATGTTTAGAGATATTGACTCACCCAAGATCATAGACCAACTGAATGATAGAGCCTGGACTCTGATCTCAGATTATCTGACCCCCAAACCTATCCTTCTCATCAATGCTACTCAAAGCACTGCTTTGTTTATGTGTTCTATATAATATTACACATAAGAGAAATTTTTTGATTCAATGAATCTATGAAACATGTCTATAAAGCCTTGGAGAAACTGTACTTAGAACTTAAGAGGATATAGAGAGCCAAAAGTAGATTTAGAGTTCCCAGTAACCTCCATAGTTTATTCTTGGCTTCCTCAATAGAGGCAACAGCCAAGAGCATTAGAGCTGGAAAATGTCTTTAAAGGTCATCTTGTTTAATGTCTTCATTTTAGAGATGACGAAACTGAGGTTTGAGCAATGATAGGATTTTCCCAATGTTGTCCAGGTAAGTTGTGGCAGAGCTAGTCCAGGGTGTTCACTGCTTTGGAAGGACAGAAAAAAAGAAAAAAATCTATTGGTAGCATGAAATGAACACAATTTAAAATAATTATCAGGCTGGGATTAATAATAGCCAAGCATGCTTGATTAGATCTACTCTTGGGAGTTAAATACTTGTGGTGTAACTTAGTAGGAATGGATACATACATCTTAACTTCAGTCTGTGTTCTTGATAGTTTTTTGAAACCAACCATTAAAAAAGTGATTTATTTGACCCTGGTGCATGCTAAGGTAATTTACGAGCTTGTGATAAAAAGGGATAAGGTTATGTTAAAGAATGATGTGTAGATATGCTTGGGTAGTTTTGTTGAATCAATAGATACGTGGATCTTGCCATTATATAATTTGTTATTTGACATCTTCATTGGAGAAATTTACTATCTGCCTAATCAGGGAACTCACAGCTAATACCAAATTTGAAATGATGTGAAAATCAGTGTTTTACATATGCTACTTCATTAAAATGGATATGATTATTATTAAGCCAAGCATGGGTTCAGCTCATAGTAGAAGCCTAAGGAATGGCATTTGCTTGTCCATTTTTAGGCTGTACTGGAAATAATTCAGATACAGCTTCTCATATCCACATTAGTTGAGGTGAGAACTAAATAAGAAACTCTGAAAAAAGCACACCAAAAGAAAAATTATACAAAATCTAAATATTCAGCATCATAATGTCAAGCAATCAACCTGAATGACATTAAGGAGGATATTCCATCAGCTGACTCTAAAGTTTGTCTAAAGGAGTCAACATGGCTCTTCCTCAAGTCTAAATACACAGTAGACTAAAAGTTATAGTGAATTTTCCCCTTCAATATGTACCTTGCTGAAATCCACTCATTAAATGAGTAGTGGGCTTTTCACTTATTGAATTTAATGTGTTAAATGCAATTCAGGCTCTTTTTTTTTTTTTACTGTCCTGGAGTCCCTTGGTTTTGCCAGGAATAGAGAATGAGGTCCAGATGATGTCTACGTATCTTGACCACCATGATTGCATCCCTCCTTTGGGAAAGAGGTGGCTTAGCTAGAGGTCAAAAGATGCTTGTTCTTGTCTTCCTCATCCTATTTCTAGCAACTGGGGAGTCCCTTAACTTCTTTGCCCTTAGTTTCCTTAGGTATAAAATGCAGATAATGATCTCAGGGGCATTAGGGGTAAAACTGAAGATAAAAATAATAGGTACAATTTATTGAGCATCTACCATGGGCAAGTGCCTGGGTTAGGGACTTTAAGTGTGTTATTCCATTCAATAATCACTAAAACTCTGGGCAGTAAGCATTATCCCATTTCATAGACAGAAAAAATAAAGATTAGCCTCAAAGAGATTAAGTGCTTGTCCAATGTCACCTGGCAGAATCAAGGTTTGATATGATTTCTCTGATTTCAAAGTGAATATTCTTAGTCACTAGAGTATGCTGCCTCTGGTAATAAACATATAGAGAGCATTGTTAAAAGCAAATAATGGGGAGGGAAATTACAGAATACCTTCAATATACTTAACATCGTGGAAGGTGTTTTCATAGGTAATCCTATTTAATCCTCATGACTCTTGGGGTAGCTATCTTCACATTTATTATTTATTTACTTTTTCTCTGATTTCAATATATTTCTGTACTTTGCCTAGGTAGAAACAAGAACACTGGTGAAATCACACGAGGTCTATAGTATGAAATTACAATATTATAAAATTGAAATTGTCTCATTGGATGTGAAAGAATGGGTTGTGGAAGGGAATGCTGGTTCTTTGTGACATCCATCTCAAGAGTTTACTTGAGGGCTTTGAGGATTTTCTTTGGATATATACTAGAAAAGAGCAGGCTAGAAGAAAATAATTAAGGGTCAACATGACTTTTCACAATGGTAAATGTTATAGTTGCAGAAATTTGCCTGATGTAGTTTTGCTTTTCTAATAAACCTGAAGTGAGAGTAATAAGGAAGACTCAATATGCTACAGTTTTATTTGGAGATGTGAATTTGCAAGTGTAAAAAATTCATCAAATACATCTTTTATTTTTGAGGAATAAACATAGATATAGTATTTAGGGAGGATATCTTTATATAATAGACTTCATAAACACTTCTTTTGATAAATACAAATGGTCTAAGTGGAGAATAAAAATATTATAATCAACAGTACAGTGCTACAGGTGTCTTTTAGAAGAGTGGCAGAAATTTTGATATCATGTGGTGAAAAGTATAGGATGGTTTTCAAAAATGTAAAAGCTGGATCAGAATACAGACTATTTCTTTGCCTAAAATATTTATTTAAAAAATATCACTTGGCTTTTTAGTTCTCAAGTCTCATAAGTATTTATGTGTGTGTACACGTGTGTGTGTACATGTGCAGAGAAAGTTTTCAATTCATTAATTCTTGTTCTGCCTAGATTCTCCTAATTTCCCTTGTCAATTTGGCTTAACCTTGAGAGAAATTGTTAATTCTGATTGATTTTGGCCAAACTGGCAAAACTCTTTGAAAAGTTTTCAATCAGTGCCAGCTTTTCAGGCATTTTCTCATACTCATGGGAGATGAAAACAGTTTCCAAGCAATATTTCCAAATAGACGCTCTTTCTTGATACTTCTTCAGGCACACCAGATCACTGGCCTTTTGATGCACATACCTTCAAGTGCACCTGTCTTACTCATTTCCAGTCACTGTACAGTTCACCATAAACCCTCTACCACCCTTCCCAGGCCTATTCAGAAGCTTTTGCTTCTAGCCCGAGTGTCAGGCTCAGTTTTCTTTCTGGTTTGCCTATCACGTGATTGGCTCCAGTTGTCACCAAACCCTTTTGTATCTCTTGTGAGGCACTTCTGCCTGTGTTCTCTGACTGTATCTTCACCAAGGAAGCCATTGTATACCAAGGAAGCTAAGATCCATCCTATGAAACCTGCAAAGATTTTTCACTTAAAGACTTTAAACATACTTTCAGAGCCAGAGTGAAATGTGCCAGCCCTGATGGGGACTTAAAAGAGCCGGTAGGTGGAAGAGGTACCACCTTCTGTAGAATGATCTCTGTTGCCAGTGGTGGAGCCAAGCTCTGTAACTGGAGACTGAATACCTCTTTCAGTGCTACCAGGAGAGCTGAGAGATATCCAACTCTGAATTAGCTTGACCAACAGCATGACCATGAGAAAAGAGTGAAAGGCCCGAGTTACACTTGGCTGGAGTACAAAAGATTTCTGTAGTGAATAGTTCATTTCCATCTAAACTTTCCCAGCATTAAGTTAAAAAACAAGTGGCTCAAAACATTTTTAGGATTTACTGCTTGTACATTACATAGTGAATAAGAAGGAGTTTTGTCAAACACATTTGACAATTATGTACTGTGGGTCAGCTGTAGCTGTGACTTGATGTACCCTGAGTTAAAAGTGTTTGTTCTCTAAAACACATGGTTCCCAGACTTACAATGTGCTATGATTTGATTTTCAAATGCCAAAAAAAGCTGCAGAATGCACTAACATAGAAACATTTATATAGGGAAATTTTCAGGTGAGGAACTAATTCCAAATGGAGAGTAAGACATGGGAGGAAGATAGCATATTAAATGGTCTGTAGTTTCACATTGGTATGGAAATATAATTCTGGAACTTTATATTTTATTTAAATTTATAAATCTTTGCTGTGGGCAAAGCATGAATAAAGTTATGGTACAGAGACCCCAGTCTGCATGGATTCTTCGTTCTCTCTTATATAACACAGGACCTCAGGGCCTATCCCATGCACACCCCACCTTTCATCCACTAACCCTCCAGCAAAACCACTGGCTTCAGAGTGTGTGAGAGACTAACCTCTATGAAAAGTTGATAGCTGATCCTTGAACAATGAGTAGAAAGAATCTCTTAAGGAAAGGGAAGAAGAATCATTCTAGAGAAAGAGCTTTTTAAAAGGCTGACAACATTATAGACCTGAATTACGATAAACCAACAAAAACATCTCAGTATTAGGATGATGTACTAGGATGCTAAGATGAGTGAGGAGTGCTGACAGCTGCATGCACAGAAGGGGATGAGCAAGGTGGGCGTGGAGGCCTGAGTGTCTGTGTGCCTGGTTACACTCATGGGGAGATGGCAGACTGTGGTAGAAAACCAAAGTTAAATGTAGTGAACATTGACATACTCAGTTCTGAGTTTTAATTACTGATATAATATGTTTGAGTTATCCCTTGCCAGGGGAATAACTGCCAATAAAAATCTGGTGTCAGATATTAGATAGAAAAGGAGAACTAATTTTTATAAAAGCCATTACTTTAAGCATAGAGGGCTCTGGAATCCAACTATGATTTAAATCTTCTTAGTGCTCTGACTAGCTCCTCGTGTATAAGATCCACCTCACAGGGTTTTTGCGATGATAATATAAGATTTTGATGCTTAGGCCCAGTATAGGCTCAATGCCTATTAAAGGTTTATCCCCTTTCAAAAATTCTCACTTTAACATCATTTTTGTTGGTTTTATAAGAACTCCTGTTAACTTAGTTTTGGGCACCATTCGAGTGTAAAGGGTGGAAAGTTACCACAGGCAAGTGGTCTTATTACCCACGTATTTTGTTTTTCAGAAAAGGTTACATGCAAAAAAGGGATTTTATTTGTACCTTCCTTGACTTGTAGTCTTTCCTCCTCAGTTCACCCATCATGGGCCTTATTTTGAGGCAACTTGACCAGACTGTTGTATAGATGCCTTCTTTGGTAGAGGGTCTGTTTTCTTGTTTTGAGTCATCAGATCATTTGGAATAAAATCATGAGATCCAGGTTGATCAACAACCTCCAAAAGCCTCATGAGAGTTTTGTCTAACCTCTACTGATCTCGTTTCTCCAAAGTTTATAGTTTAGATCCTCTGGTTCCCATTTTTTTTCAATATAGTCTGGCCAGTCAATCTACCTTTCTCTTCTTTTATAGTTACACATTTTAGAATTTCTTTAATTGGGCTGCTGGCTCTTAAATTCTTCCATGAGATAAAAGTTTTAGCAGAATCCTGCTAAATTGGTCTAAGAAAGAAAGTTATATCTTGAATAAACACCTATTGTATGAAATTGAATGTTTCCTACCATTTGTTGAGGGTACATTTCATTATTCTTTTCACTTATGGTTTGTTAGCTTCTGGGCATATTTAAAAGAAGATCCCAATCAGCCCTGATGGATGCTGATATTTGGCCAGATCTACAACTTAGAACAAAGTGGAGGAACGACTCAATTATCCTTACTCATGCCTGAATTATCTGTGTAATTGGGACAGAGAATTACAGGCAAAGAATGCTGCCTATTGCTATTTTTAAGCTCTGCTCCCGCTGTGTTGTTCTTCTTATGTTTCACTAGCGCTGTCATTGGCTTTAAATATTTTACATATCATAATTAATGATTTGGTAGAACCCTGAGGCTTTCTTAGCAAAAGGTACAATTTGCAAATTGAATAGCACATAGTTACATAGGTGATATCGTTCATGAATAGGAAATGAACAGATACATTGTGTACCTTCAGGTTTGGGTATTTAAACAGCATGTACTCAATTTATTAGTGAGAGTTATGAGAGGCTACTATTGTCAGAGCCTCAGGTGTGTGTGGGAAGGAAATTAACATCAAGAGTGATTATTGATCTTTAATGATATAAAGAGAGAATGGTCTACTTGACCTCCAGAGTGCTTAATGGTAAAGAGGAAACACATTCAAACTGGTTTTCTCATACAGGTAGAAACCTTTTTGGTTTCTGTGGGTTTTATTTGTTTGTTTGTTTTGTTTTCCATTTTAAAATAGAAAGTGGAACCCTAGCCCTTAGAAACAAAACATAATAAAACTCAGTCAAAGACTGGACTTCAGACAAATCTTAGTACTGTGCTTGCATGCCAGTTGTTACATAATTATAATTAGTAGGTATTTCCAATTTTAGTGAACTCTCCTAACTTTACTAAGTAATGGGTTACTGTCACTGAAAGTTAGATATCTCCCTTCAAAGGGAAAACCTGCTTTAATATCCAACCTAAAAATGCACTTCCATAACCAAAGACAACTTGGCTATAAATAGACAGTCATGATGTTATTGCAGCTGAGGAGATTTCATCCCATTAGAAACTTCACTCAGAAATGTAGAGGAGTGCTTAATAATGAATGAATGTGATTTAAGGCCGCTTTATACTGATGACACTTTTCCTATAAATATTATAGAGACGTTTAAATTTTTATCTCCCGTAATTCTAATGAATGAATTTCCCTGACCCTTACTGAAAATTATACCTGTAAAGTCTGCAATTTACTGATGATTGCTTGGGCTATTAAAGAGACTAGGATTTCAAAACATTTTCATTTCATTCATAGATTCCTGTAATGCCTTCGGAACCAAAGTTTAAAGAAGCTGGGTTGGCTGTGCTTCCAGCATTAGCCACTGGAAGAGTGTTGTAGTTTCTTCAACAACTAACTTCATTAACACAGTGAAGGTCCAACTAAAGTAGAAACATGGGGGCACACAGGGAGCCACCGTCCTGTGGATGGTGTGCTAGGAAGAATATTTAAAAGGGAGAATGGTGCTGTGGCTGCTACTGCTATATTTTGAAATAGTGTGTCCAGTCCACTTGCATTTGTACTAAAGTATCCCTACTCCTGCATTCCAGCTTGAAGTATAAAGATTAAGGGACTGGGATGCAAAAGTCTTGCTATAATTATTTCCAGGATTAACACTAACTAAGTAATAACACTAATTAATTTCTGTCAAATACAAGAGTGAGCGATGCTACATTTAGCTAGAATTATCCAGCTTTTCAGATAACTGTAGCTTAACTCTTCCAGTAATACAGTGTTTAGATTTTATTAATTTATTCATTGTAATGGGATACTGTCTAAATTGCCAAACTTATATGGCCCAGGCAGAAAGTATATCAAACATATAAATTCATCTATCAACACTTTTTGAGTATCTATAAGTGATTGAATCACTGTGTGGGGTAAGAGTGTGCTGTTTCAAGAAATATATACACAAAGTTCACAAGAATATGGGCAGAAAAGGTATATGAGAATAGCGTAGGGAGAGATGCACTGGGGAACTTTCTAGACATGATGTTGGACTGAACTTTAATGATGAGCTCTTTCTTGTTAATGGAAGAAAATACATTTCAGGCAGAGAGCAAGTATACAAAGCATCCATAAGTAGGAAACACCATTTAAATTCTCTGATAACATATGTGATATAGGTTCAGCCTTTTCGCTCATGCCTACCCCAGCTGAAAGTTTCCTCAGATGTTTAATTAGTCACTGTAAATTTGATCTCCTCAACATCTCCTGAAGCTCTTCCTCCCTATCTTTTCTGCCCGTGGCCACTGATTTAGTTCAGGTCCTCCTTTTATCTTCTATGGATTATCACAGTAGCCTTCATACCTCCAGCCTTACCTTCCTTTATCCCATTATTCACACTTTTCTCAAAATTAGCTTCTTGAAACACATATCCAATCCCATCAATCCCTTCTGACTCCATTACCTCCTGGATGAAGGTCAGACTCCATGTTCAGGGCCTCTTCTCCTGTCAAGTCCCCATGTCCACATTCACAAATGGATTCATTCACAGTTCTCCAAATATTTCATGCTTTTTCCTGTCTCCTTGCTTTTATATTCAATATAAGTTCTTTTCTATGCCTCTATTCATAGAACACCCTTAATTCTTCCTCACTTAACCCAACATGTCTTTCCAGACACATTTCAAGTATATCCTCTCCTCTTGGAAGCAATCCCTGGTTCCTCCTGCTTCAGTTACATGTACCTTCTTTGTTTACCCATAATACATATTCCTGTCTTCTAGCATGTATCACACAGTAATAGACAATCCTCTCTGTGTGTGTGTGTACTTTATCTCTCCATATATGACTCCTAACACAATATCGTACATGATAGAAATTATCAATGAATTAATGAAATGAATAAGCTACTTCCCAGGAATGCAGTGTGTTTATTATTTTTATAATATATCCTCATATCAACACCTTATAGAAAATTCAGTTATCTTGAAGCTGTCTTGATAATTTTGGCACATTTATTGCCTAGGACATTTCCTAGCTCATAGACTTTGATTCATAAATACTTGTTGACTGAATGAATAAAGGAACTAGTGTTATGGGTTGAATTGTGTCCCCCACTCCCCCCTCACACACACAAAAGATGATGAAGTCCTATTCTCCAGTACCTGTGAATGTGACATTATTTGGAAATAGAGTCTTTGCAAATGATCAAATTAAGGTGAGGTTATTAGGGTAGGCCCAATTCAAATATGACTGTGTCCTTATACAAAGTAGAACTTTGGACACAGAGAGAGGGACATAGGGAGAATGCCATGTGAAGATTGGATTTGTGCTTCCAGAAGCCAAGGAATGCCAACAACTGCCAGCTAACAAACAGAAGTCAGGAGGGGGTCATGGAACAGATTCACCTTCATAGCCTCCAGAAGGATACTTCTTTACCTATAACTTCATCTCAGGCTTCTAGGCTCCCAGAACTGTGAAGCAATGAATTTCTCTTTTTCCAAGGCACTCAGTGTGTGGTACATTGTTACAGTAACCCTAGGAAACTAATACATCTAGGGACAAAGACTTAGATATTTCATTGCATCCAGGGGGTGGTATAGCTCTGGAGGTAGCCTGTAGTAGCACTAATGAAGATTATAGACATCACGAAGGCAGAAGATCAAGCACAGTTTTCAACAATGGCTAGTGAGAGAATTACTGCAGGTATTATTTGAAAAACTGTAGGTATTATTCTTTTTAAAAAAGATACAGATTATTGTCATGGAAGTATTGGGGGCAGTCTACACTTTACAATTGAGAATTGGATTTTCAGATTAGTGACCAGGCATGTGTATTTTATTTTATTTTATTTTATTTTATTTTTTAACATCTTTATTGGAGTATAATTGCTTTAAAATGCTGTGTTAGTTTCTGCTTTACAACAAACTGAATCAGTTATACATATACATATATTCCCATATCTCTTCCCTCTTGTGTCTCCCTCCGTCCCACACTCCCTATCCCACCCCTCTAGGTGGTCACAAAGCACAGAGCTGATCTCCTTGTGCTATGCGGCTGCTTCCCACTAGTTGTCTGTTTTACGTTTGGTAGTGTATATATGTCCATGCCACTCTCTCACTTTGTCACAGCTTACCCTTCCCCCTCCTCATATCCTCAAGTCCATTCTCTAGTAGGTCTGTGTCTTTATTCCCATCTTGCCCCTAGGTTCTTCATGACCCCTTTTTTCCCCTTAGAATCCATATACATGTGTTAGCATATGGTTTTTGTTTTTCTCTTTCTGACTTACTTCACTCTGTATGACAGACTCTAGGTCCATCCACCTCACTACAAATAACTCAATTTCATTTCTTTATATGGCTGAGTAATATTCCATTGTATATATGTGCCATATCTTCTTTATCCATTCATCTATTGATGGACATTTAGGTTGCTTCCATGTCCTGGATATTGTAAATAGAGCTGCAATGAACATTTTGGTACATGACTCTTTTTGAATTATGGTTTTCTCAGGGTAAATGCCAGGTAGTGGGATTGCTGGGTCATATGGTAGTTCTATTTTTAGTTTTTTCATGAACCTCCATACTGTTCTCCATAGTGGCTGTATCAATTTACATTCCCACCAACAGTGCAAGAGGGTTCCCTTTTCTCCACACCCTCTCCAGCATTTATTGTTTGTAGATATTTTGATGATGGCCATTCTGACTGGTGTGAGGTGACAACTCACTGTAGTTTTGATTTGCATTTCTCTAATGATTAGTGACGTTGAGCATCCTTTCATGTGTTTGTTGGCAATCTTTATATCTTCTTAGGAGAAATGTCTATTTAGGTCTTCTGCCCATTTTTGGATTGCGTTGTTTGTTTTTTGATATTGAGCTGCATGAGCTGCTTGTAAATTTTGGAGATTAATCCTTTGTCAGTTGTTTCATTTGCAAATATTTTCTCCCATTCTGAGGGTTGTCTTTTGGTCTTGTTTACGGTTTCCTTTGCTGTGAAAAAGCTCTTAAGTTTCATTAGGTCCCATTTGTTTATTTTTGTTTTTATTTCCATTTCTCTAGCAGGTGGGTCAAAAAGGATCTTGCTGTGATGTATGTCATAGAGTGTTCTGCCTGTGTTTTCCCTCTAAGAGTTTGATAGTGTCTGGCCTTACGTTTAGGACTTTAATCCATTTTGAGTGTATTTTTGTGTATGGTGTTAGGGAGTGTTCTAATTTCATACTTTTACATGTACCTGTCCAGTTTGCCCAGCACCACTTCTTGAAGAGGCTGTCTTTTCTCCACTGTATATTTTTGCCTCCTTTATCAAAAATAAGGTGACCATATGTGTGTGGGTTTATCTCTGGGCTTTCTATCCTGTTCCATTGATCTATATTTCTGTTTTTGAGCCAGTACCATATTGTCTTGATTACTGTAGCTTTGTAGTATAGTGTGAAGTCAGGGAGCCTGATTCCTTCAGCTCCGTTTTTCGTTCTCAAGATTGCTTTTGTTATTTGCGGACTTTTGTGTTTCCATACAAATTTTGAAATTTTTTGTTCTAGTTCTGTGAAAAATGCCAGTGGTAGTTTGATAGGGATTTCATTGTATCTGTAGATTGCTTTGGGTTGTAGAGTCATTTTCACAATGTTGATTCTTCCAATCCAAGAACATGGTATATCTCTCCATCTGTTTGTATCATCTTTAATTTCTTTCATCAGTGTCTTATAGATTTCTGCATACAGGTCTTTTGTCTCCTTTGGTAGGTTTATTTCTAGATATTTTATTCTTTTTGTTGCAGTGGTAAATGAGACTGTTTTCTTAATTTCACTTTCAGATTTTTCATCATTAGTGTATAGGAATGCCAGAGATTTCTGTGTATTAATTTTGTATCCTGCTACTTTACCAAATTCATTGATTAGCTCTCGTAGTTTTCTGGTAGCATATTTAGGATTCTCTATGTATAGTATCATGTCATCTGCAAACAGTGACAGCTTTACTTCTTCTTTTCCAATTTGGATTACTTTTATTTCTTTTTCTTCTCTGATTGCTATGGCTAAAAACTTCCAAAACTATGTTGAATAATAGGGGTGAGAGTGGGCAACCTTGTCTTGTCCCTGATCTTAGTGGAAATGGCTTCAGCTTTTCACCATTGAGGATGATGTTGGGTGTGGATTTGTCATATATGGCCTTTATTATGTTGAAGAAAGTTCCCTCTATGCCTACTTTCTGGAGGGTTTTTATCATAAATGGGTGTTGAATTTTGTCAAAAGCTTTGTCTGCATCGATTGAGATGATCATATGGTTTTTCTCCTTCAATTTGTTAATATGGTGTATCACATAGATTGATTTGTGTATATTGAAGAATCCTTGCATTCCTGGGATAAACCCCACTTGATCATGGTGTATGATCCTTTTAATGTGCTGTTGGATTCTGTTTGCTAGTATTTTGTTGAGGATTTTTGCATCTATGTTCATCAGTGATACTGGCCTGTAGTTTTCTTTCTTTGTGACATCTTTGTCTGGTTTTGGTATCAGGGTGATGGTGGCCTTGTAGAATGAGTTTGGGAGTCTTCCTCCCTCTGCTATATTTTGGAAGAGTTTGAGAAGGATAGGTGTTAGCTCTTCTCTAAATGTTTGATAGAATTCACCTGTGAAGCCATCTGGTCCTGGGCTTTTGTTAGGTGTAAGATTTTTAATCACAGTTTCAATTTCAGTGCTTGTGATTGGTCTGTTCATATTTTCTATTTCTTCCTGGTTCAGTCTCAGAAGGTTTTGCATTTCCCAGAATTTGTCCATTTCTTCCAGCTTGTCCATTTTATTGGCATAGAGTTACTTGTAGTAATCTCTCATGATCCTTTGTATTTCTGCAGTGTCAGTTGTTACTTCTTTTTCATTTCTAATTCTATCGATTTGAGTCTTTTCCCTTTTTTTCTTGATGAGTCTGGCTAATGGTTTATCAATATTTTTTATCTTCTCAAAGAACCAGCTTTTAGTTTTATTGATCTTTGCTATCATTAACTTCATTTCTTTTTCATTGATTTCTGATCTTTATGATTTCTTTCCTTATGCTAACTTTGGGGGTGTTTTGTTCTTCTTTCTCTAATTGCTTTAGGTGTAAGGTTAGGTTGTTCATTTTAGATATTTCTTGTTTCTTAATGTAGGATTGTATTGCTATAAACTTCCCTCTTAGAACTGATTTTCCTGCATCCCATAGGTTTTGGGTCATCGTGTTTTCATTGTGATTTGTTTCTAGGTATTTTTTTAATTTCCCCTTTGATTTCTTCAGTGATCTCTTCGTTATTAAGTAGTGTATTGTTTAGCCTCCATGTGTTTGTATTTTTTACAGCTCTTTTCCTGTAATTCTTATCTAGTCTGATAGCGTTGTGGTCAGAAAAGATACTTGATACAATTTCAATTTTCTTATATTTACCAAGGCTTGATTTGTGACCCAAGATATGATCTATCCTGGAGAATGTTCCATGAGCACTTGAGAAGAAAGTGTATTCTGTTGTTTTTGGATGGAATGTCCTATAAATATCAATTAAGTCCATCTTGTTTAATGTATCATTTAAAGCTTGCGTTTCCTTATTTATTTTCATTTTGGATGATCTGTCCATTGGTGAAAGTGGGGTATTAAAGTCCTCTACTATGATTGTGTTACTGTCAATTTCCCCTTTTATGGCTGTTAGCATTTGCCTTATGTATTGAGGTGTTCCTATGTTGGGTGCAAAATATTTACAATTGTTATATCTTCTTCTTGGATAGATCCCTTGATCATCTTGTAATGTCCTTCTTTGTCTCTTGTAATAGTCTTTATTTTAAAGTCTATTTTGTCTGATATGAGAATTGCCACTCCAGCTTTCTTTTGATTTCCATTTGCATGGAATATCTTTCTGTATCCCCTCACTTTCAGTCTGTATGTGTCCCTAGGTCTGAAGTGGGTCTCTTGTAGACAGCATATATATGGGCCTTGTGTTTGTATCCATTCAGCCAGTCAATGTCTTTTGGTTGGAGCATTTATTCCATTTACATTTAAGGTAATTATCGATATGTATGTTCCTATTCCCATTTTCTTAATTGTTTTGGGTTTGTTATTGTAGGTGTTTTCCTTCTCTTGTGTTTCCTGCCTAGAGAAGTTCCTTTAGCATTTGTTTTAAAGCTGGTTTCTTGGTGCTGAATTCTCTTAGCTTTTGCTTGTCTGTAAAGCTTTTAATTTCTCCATCAAATCTGAATGAGATCCTTGCTGGGTAGAGTAATCTTGGTTGCAGGTTTTTCTCCTTCATCACTTTAAATATGTCCTGCCAGTCCCTCCTGGCTTGCAGAGTTTCTGCTGAAAGATCAGCTCTTAACCTTATGGGGATTCCCTTGTGTGTTATTTGTTGTTTTTCCCTTGCTGTTTTTAATATGTTTTCTTTGTATTTTTTTGACAGTTTGATTAATATGTGTCTTGGCATATTTCTCCTTGGATTTATCTTGTATGGGACTCTCTGTGCCTCCTGGACTTGATTAACTATTTCTTTTCCCATATTAGGGAAGTTTTCAACTATAATCTCTTCAAATATTTTCTCAGTCCCTTTCTTTTCCTCTTCTTCTTCTGGGTCCCCTGGTGCATTTAATGTTGTCCTAGACGTCTCTGAGACTGTCCTCAGTTCTTTTCATTCTTTATTCTTTTTTCTGCTTTGCAGTAGTTATTTCCACTATTTTATCTTCCAGGTCACTTATATGTTCTTCTGCCTCAGTTATTCTGCTATTGATCCCTTCTAGATAATTTTTAGTTTCCTTTATTGTGTTGTTCATCTTTGTTTGTTTGCTCTTTAGTTCTTCTAGGTCCTTGTTAAAAGTTTCTTGTATTTAATCTGTTCTATTTCCAAGATTTTGGATCATCTGTACTATCATTATTCTGAATTCTTTTTCAGGTAGACTGCCTATTTCCTCTTCATTTGTTAGGTCTGGTGGATTTTTACTTTGCTCCGTCCTCTGCTGTGTGTTTTGCTGTCTTCTCATTTTGCTTAATCTACTGTGTTTAGGGTCTGCTTTTCGCAGGCTGCACGTTCATAGTTCCCGTTGTTTTGGTTGTCTGTCCCCAGTGGCTAAGGTTGGTTCAGTGGCTGTGTCAGCTTCCTGGTGGAGGGGACTAGTGCCTGTGTTCTGGTGGATGAGGTTGTTTCTTGTGTTTCTGGTTTGCAGGTCCACGTCTGGTGGTGTGTTTTGGGGTGTCTGTGGCCTTACTATGATTTTAGGCAGCCTCTCTGCTAACGGGTGGGGTTGTGTTCCTGTCTTGCTTGTTGTTTGGCATAGGGTGTCCAGCCTGTAGCTTGCTGCTCGTTGAGTGAAGCTGGGTCTTGGCATTGAGATGGAGTTTTCTTGGAGATTTTTGCTGTTTGATATTATGTGGAGCTGGGAGGTCTCTTGTGGACCAGTGTCCTGAAGTTGGCTCTCTCATCTTAGAGGCACAGCATTGATGCCTGGCTGGAGCACCAAGCGCCTTTCATCCACACAGCTCAGAAAAAAAGGGAGAAAAAATAGAAAGAAAGAAAGAAAGCAGAAAGAAAGAAAGAAAGAAAGAAGATAAAATAAATAAAGTAAAATAAAATAAAGTTATTAAAATAAAAAATAAAAAGTAATTATTAAGAAAAAAATTTATAAAAAGTAAAAAAAAAAAACCCAAAAAACGGATGGACAGAACCCTAGGACAAATGGTAAAAGCAGAGCTATACAGGCAAAATCACACACAGAAGCATACACATACACCCTCATGAAAAGAGAAAAAGGGGGGAAAATATATCTTTGCTCCCAAAGTCCACCTCGTCAATGGTGTTGTCTATTCAGGTATTCGTTGTCTATTCAGGTATTTCACAGGTGCAGGGTACATCAAGTTGATTGTGGAGCTTTAATCCGCTGCTCCTGAGGCTGCTGGGAGAAATTTCCCTTTCTCTTCTTTGTTCCCACAGTTCCCGGGGTTCAGCTTTTGATTTTGACCCGCCTCTGCGTGTAGGTCGCCTGTAGGCGTCTGTTCTTCGCTCAGATGGGGTTAAAGGAGCCGCTGATTCAGAGGCTCTGGCTCACTCAGGCCGGTGGGAGGGAGGAGTATGGAGTGCGGGGTGAGCCTGTGCGGCAGAGGCCGGCGTGACGTTGCATCAGCCTGAGGCATGCCGTGCATTCTCCTGGGTAAGTTGTCCCTGGATCACGGGACCCTGGCAGTGGCGGGCTGCACAGGCTCCCAAGAGGGGAGGTGTGGATGGTGACCTGCGCTCGCACACAGGCTTCTTGGTGGCGGCAGCAGTGGCCTTAGCGTCTC
The DNA here is from genome assembly GCF_964341445.2 of Mesoplodon mirus. Lineage (NCBI taxonomy): Eukaryota > Metazoa > Chordata > Mammalia > Artiodactyla > Ziphiidae > Mesoplodon > Mesoplodon mirus. The sequence goes on along the minus strand of NC_138983.1, from coordinate 30,192,396 downwards.
ATGCCCGTCTCTGGGGTGCGCGCTGATACCCGCGGCTCGCGCCCGTCTCTGGAGCTCGTTTAGGCGGTGCTCTGAATCCCCTCTCCTCGCGCACCAGGATACAAAGAGGGAAGAAAAAGTCTCTTGCCTCTTTGGCAGCTCCAGAGTTTTTCCCGGACTCCCTCCCAGCTAGCCGTGGTGCACTAGCCCCTTCAGGCTGTGTTCATGCAGCCAAACCCAGTCCTCTCCCTGCACTCCGACCGAAGCCCAAGCCTCAGCTCCCAGCCCTGCCCGCCCCGGCGGGTGAGCAGACGAGCCTCTTGGGCTGGTGAGTGCCGGTCGGCACCGATCCTCTGTGCGGGAATCTTTGTGCTTTTGCCCTCCACACCCCTGTTGCTGTGCTCTCCTCTGCAGATCCGAAGCTTCCCCCCTCCGCCATCCGCAGTCTCTGCCCGCGAAGGGGCTTCTAGTGTGTGGAAACCTTTCCTCCTTCACGGCTCCCTCCCACTGGTGCAGGTCCCGTCCCTATCCTTTTGTCTCTGTTTATTCTTTTTTCTTTTGCCCTAAGCAGGCACATGGGGATTTTCTTGCCTTTTGGGAGGTCTGAGGTCTTCCTCCAGCGTTCAGTAGGTGTTCTGTAGGAGTTGTTCCACGTGTAGATGTACTTCTGATGTATTTGTGGGGAGGAAGGTGATCTCCGCGTCTTACTCTTCCGCCATCTTTAAGCTTTCCCCAGGCATGTGTATTTTTTTAAAAAGCTGCAGGTAAGCCCCAGCGTGGGTGATGCCGGCTACCTCCAGGCTGCCTTCCCTTCTCAGTGTGCATTCTGCTAATGGTTAGATTGCAGTGGGAGTGAGCCAGGCCTCCTTGTGCATTTTCTGACGAGGCTCTGTCCAAGGGTGATAAACATATGTTTACTTTTACAATTGCAAACTTTTCTCATTTTTTTTGTTTACCTATCTTTCTGTTTTCCCAAACTCACCTGTGGTACTTAGTCCTGATAAATGTTCTGAGGTTTACTACGCTTTCCTATTATTTTTATTTAAGGAAACAAGCCCTTTTCTTTTCTTTCCTTTCCTTTCCTTTCCTTTTCTTCCCTGGGTCTTGCTTTTTTTTTTTTTTTTTTTTACTCTACCTTGCTCTCAAATGTTGCTCCCCATGTCAGAACAGCTGAACTCAAACATTGCCAAGGAGACTAGTTAAACATAAGTCTTTCCAGGTTAACTCTTGATTTATTATCTGATGAAGTCTTTTGCCCTTTTGAATTTAAAGCAAATAAAAATCCCCAGAGAATCAGAGGGAAAGAATATAGTGTTAAATGACTGTTTTACAAGGATTCAAAAGGGAAAGATACTTTCAGAACTAATCTAATGTGCACAGCTTATGAAGAAATATAGAGATTTAAGTGTTTTGTGTTTATTTCCATTTAAAAATATCAAAACAAAATGGGATCAAAGGGTTTGAATTTAGTGTACATGAAAGAGCTTGTAGAACTGCCCTCACATTTAGAGCAATCAGCTAGAGCACAACTTAAGTGGAAATGGATGTTTGAAAATATCTGTATGCTCACTTCAGAATGGTATGTTTGTGAGATTTGCTAAGTGCTTACATTAATACATCCTGAAGTACTTTCTAATCAAACATATTATTGCATTACTTTCCACACTGTTGTAAGTTGGAAAGTTTCCTCATATGTTAGTGGTTTTTAAAAATGACATATTAAATCCTCATTGAAGATCCATTTCATCATCTCCCATTATTCTAAAACGTTTTGTTAGTTTCCACCAAACTTGTGGCTGGCCATTGTTATGCCTCGACATACCAGGCTGTCATTTTGGGGACAGTGCATCTGTTGTCTGTACTTTGCAAATCAGGAAATGTTATTTCCACAATTAGACCAGTGGCTATTGGTATATGTGTTGGAAGGGAGAATACCTGCGATGATGACAAATGGAAATACTTTCTCTGTGGAAGCTCAAATCATTTTTGTGAAGCCAAGTTCAAGACCCATCCGACATATGTCTACAGTGACTTGTGGCTGAAATTTTACACCTGTTTATATTATACATGAATTGAGCCTGGTATCATGTGAATTGTTGATGGTGAAACTTGAAACCATGTGAAAATTATCTGGTTTCAGGTTTGGTTTCCAAAGCAAGACTCAGGCAATAGTTACAGAATGTTCAACTGAACCTGGGTGAGTTTGTATAATTCTCCTGGTTTAAACCCAGGGAAATGTTTGTTGTCCTACCTAGCTATGACATAAAACTATGAAGCAAAAAGGAAACATGATCATGAATGTCTAGGGAAATGTTTAACAGGGATTGGGGATAAACTAAAGGAGCTGGTGAACCCAAAGATGCTATAGAACACTGAGAGTGCAGCCATTACAGTCCCATACACTTTGAAACTTTCTGTTATTCCTTCAAGTGTCATCTTCTTTGTGAAACTTTCTTTGACCCCACAAATTAGCATTAGATAATTCTGTTCTCTGTGCTTCCAAAATATTTTATTTCCATCTATTATAAAAGTAGATACTTTGGGGGGGCAACTTTGTTTACTTCTTGTTCCCCCCACTCCTACACTGTGGACTTCAGAAAGGCATAAACTTTTATTTGTATTCATCTTTGTGTTTCAAAAACCTAGTATAGTGCCTACCATGTAATAGTCAAGCAATACTTGCTGCATGAATAAATGACAAAATTGGTTGACTGTGTGTCATCATTTTTATTTAGCTGTTTGAGACATGAGTGTAAACAGAATGTCAAGCCATAAAAAGAGTGCAGAAATTCCTAAGAAATTGGCTTAGTGTTGTAAATAAGCTCCAGAACTTGGTAAATGTGGAGAAGACTTGAGGAGACCAAAGAATGAATTAAAATGAGTTGTTCTTAAAATCAAACTTTAGAAAACAGAGGCTAAGTCTATGAAGACCAAATGTAATCCAAAAGGAAACTTAGATATGAAATGATGGGCTTTGATAAAGAGGATCATGACCAGTTATTGGTTATCTCCACTAGGATAAAGAAAGAATAAATAGAGTAAGGATTAAGCAAGATATAAAAAAGCTATTACATCTTGCAGTAGGTTACTATGGGGCATCAGAATATTTTCCTGCTTCAAACTGCATCTAATAATTGTCCATACTGCCATCAAAGGAATGATTCCAAATTCCAGGACTGAAGATACCTTTTCGCAGCTGAAAACCCCTCATTGAATATTTTTTACTTCCAGTATTATTTTCTAAACTTGCCTGAAAATAATAATTCCCCCAGGACACCGATAAACAACAGAGATTCCTGCTCATCCTCTGAATGAGAATCTTGGGAGGTGGGTGTTGGGAATCTGTTTTTTAATAAAACATTTGGTTATTCTTATCCTTAAGCAAGTCTGGATTTATCTCCAGGATAAAGTGCCCTTTCCTTAGAAAAGCGCTCTAGGTCCACTCTCTTGTACATGGCCTCATTTGCCATGTACCCCCATAATGATCCAGTAATAGTAACATACTGTTTCTCTTTGCTGTTTCTTTCCAAATGCTATTATCTCTACTTAAATTCTATTCACAATTTAAACTGACCTCAAATGACACTTTCTCGAAAACCTTTTTTCACCCTCCCAGAAAAAATACTACACTTTATCACATCACATTCTCTTTATTTGTTCTTCATTTATATTTTTCTATATCGGAGCTTCTTAAGATTAAGAAATATGTCTAATTTATTTATATTATTGTCCAAGACCCAGCATAGTGCCTGGACATAACAGAGTATGTATATTTCTCATCTTCCAGTGTGTACCAGATAGCTCTTCACCATACATAGTTTGCCCTTTGTCAAGAACCATCCCACATGAAGCCCCCTCCATGATGACTTTCTGCATGGCTTTAGACTTCCAGTGATAGCTCTTCTTTACAGTCATCCATAATTACCACATCCTGTTTGCTTCTATTTTTCTTTCTTTCTTTTTCTTTTTTTTTTTTTTTAATGTATGTCTGTCTGACTAGAGTGCAAGTAGCTTCTGAGAAGGGAAAACATACTATGTTTTATTTTCATGTACCCCTGAGTTTGTGGTATTTCATAAACAGCCTGAAACTGTATATAATTTTTAAAAGTATGTGCCCCTTGGACTTCCCTGGTGGGGCAGTGGTTAAGAATCCACCTGCCAACGCAGGGGACATGGGTTCGAGCCTTGGTCCAGGAAGATCCCACATGCCGCGGAGCAACTAAGCCCATGCGCCACAACTACTGAGCCCGCGTGCCACAACTACTGAAGCCCGTGTGCCTAGAGCCTGTGCTCTGCAACTAGAGAACCCACCACAATGAGAAGCCCGCACACTGCAACGAAGAGCAGCCCCCACTCGCCGCAACTAGAGAAAGCCAACGTGCAGCAACAATGACCTTTTTTTTGTATAAAAGGAATTTCCTTTTCATACTTTCATCCTAAATACAGATTAATTAGGAAAATCCCTGGACTCTCAACACCAGCATCTTCTTGTTCATCATTGAGAAACATTTATTGAATTCATTTCATATGCAAGGCACTGTGCTTAGTGCTAACAACTGTAAATACATGAGCTGATACATGCAGACCACTGGACAATTAATACTAAAATAAATCAGCTGGTCCAGCCAGCATTAGGAAACTGCATCACTGAAATACTGTTTCAGTAATACTTAATGGACTGAGGGCCTTAAAGTGAATTATATATACCCTTTGAACTGGTAACTCTACTGCTAAAAATTGGTCTTATATAATTCTAAATCTAGAAAGCTCTTTATGTTCTAAGTAGCATTATTTAAAATGGTAAAAGAATGGAGACAACCTAAATCTCCAGCAATAGATCAATTGGTATTTAAATTTTGATTCATTACTTGTGGATGAACAATTGATCAATTGATCCTTAATCTTTTTTCTACCCCAACACACTTGAGGGAATGCAACATCTTTTTCTATAGGATTGGCTCACCAATACAGAGATTCACAGCTGAAGTAGCAAGAAAAAAGAAATAAAACTAAAAATCTTTTACGAAGGACAGAAGGTATACATCGAAATGCACCTCATAAAGTTCTGCTACTCTCCTTCTTCCTGGGATAAGGACTATTCTTATTTTGTAGAAAATTCATGGTTCCTGACATTAGAAAATACTCATCTCTTGATTGTGACTATCCACTATTCCTCCTGGCTGTGCTCTTAAAAACAGGAGCTTCCCTTTCTTTGGGAAATTGCTCTTCCTCAACTTCTTATAGTTTTAAGGGGGAGAGGGGTCTACCCCAACATAGCGACTGATCCAGGTCCACCAGAGTCCTTCCCTGGGAGCCAAGAAAGCTCATTCCTCTGGGATTCTAAGTGGGAGGATGTCAAAGTACTCTCCCTCTTCTTGCCACATTATGTGAATATTTCCTATTTGTAGTAATTGAGAAAAATACCTGATCAACCCCTGTTCTAAGTTACATGAATGAGCCTTTTTCTTCTAACAGTTTTTTCTCTTAATCTTATTCAGTTTGGATTTTTGTCACCAGCAAGTAAAAGATTCCTGAGTGTAACAAGTTAATATGGATCCTACCAATACAAACACACTTAAAACAAATTAAAATACACCAAAATTCCAAAATTTTATTCATAGGAAAAATACTGTATGAAACAGTTCCAAAGTAATAATTATTGCTTTATTAGAGATCAATTTTCCTCTCAATCTTCCTACATTTCTGTATTCTCTCCCAGATTTTCTGTAATAGGTATATGCTTCATTTTAAACTGTAAACAGCAGCACTCACAATACACGTAGTCTGGCACCGTGGCAACCTCCCAGAAGAGGAAGGGGACAAGAGAGGGAGAGATGTAGGCAGTTAGGTATAGACTGCTTACTGAAAAGTATATTGTTTCCTTTTCACTTCCACCAATTGCTCCTTTAGAAAATATGCTAAGTGCCACTGAAATGTTTAAGTTACATGCTGTCAGACATCTATAGCTGTCATGAAGGTTAGTAGTGGAAAATGTTAAATCGACATTTGTTCCTGAGGAGCGCATAGGTGTGTTATTGGGAGAGAATGTCAGATTAATAGAGGGAAATGTTAAAAAAGAAGGCTTTCGGGCTTCCCTGGTGGCGCAGTGGTTGAGAGTCCGCCTGCCGATGCAGGGGACACGGGTTCGTGCCCCGGTCCGGGAAGATCCCACATATCGCAGAGCGGCTGAGCCTGTGCGTCCGGAGCCTGTGCTCTGCAACGGGAGAGGCCACAACAGTGAGAGGCCCGTGTACCGCCAAAAAAAAAAAAAAAAAGAAGGCTTTCATTTTAATAAATAGCAAAGAGTAAATATCTTGGTAAATCTTAACAGACTCACGCAATATTTTGACACCACTGTTATGAAACTGCCAAAAGAGGTACTTACTGGGCCAGGGCAAAGATGGACCATCGCAGCAAGCCATCTACAGTCTAATCCCAGTAACCTATTGTTAGATAATGTTTGACTACTACTTCAGTAGGAGTGAAATGGCTGTGATGATCTGTATATCCTCTTAGCTTTATCAGCAACTGACAGAGCCTTGAATATGGCAGACACCTTAGGTTATATTTCTTTATCTGAAAGGAGTCCCAGGTTCTGGAGTCCCGTGGTGTATAATAGTCATCCTCTGTAAAGCAAGTGAATATAACAGAGCCTCCACAATAGACTGTAATAGGGTTAAAACTGGTGTTGGTTTCTGAGTAGGCAATTTGCTAGCAAAGCACAGGGCACTTAAAACTGAGCTGAGATTATAGTATCATTGGATTCAGTCTCATTGTCAAGAGATGATGGAGTAGGGCTCTCCAGGAAAATGTAATAATTAAAGGGATTATTAAAAAATTTAATCAGATTATGTATCGTCTTCGGAAATTTGGACAGTAAGTTTAGGCAGTCACATTTAACCCAAGAATTGGGTTCTGAAAACTGACTTCCCAAAGTAGACAGGATTGAGAGATGACATGGCAAGTTGAAGGAAACATATTTTCTGGCCCCTCCCAGACCTGTGTTTCCAAGACATGTTCTTATGACAGATTATAATGTTAATTTGGTGATTGCAGACATTTGCCAAAATACTTCATTATTTGGCCCTGTGATAAGGAGATTAATTTAGCATAGACTTTCATCAGACCTTTATCATTCTTCACCTGGAGTTCTTCCCTAGTTGACTGTCTGACCTCTCAGCCTCCACCTCTTAACCCTTCCAGTTCACCTTCCCTACCACTATCAGCATGATCTTCAAAAAAAAAAAAATCGTATGAGAACTTACTTCTATCCAAAACAAAAGAAAACAAGAACAGAGGAACCAATTCTCTCTTTTAGTTTTCTGTTGCCTAGAAAATTGTCTTCTTCTTTATCTTGATATTATATCTCACCTCAACCTACCTGTCTGTACCACCTCTTGCTGCTCTTTACATGGCTCCCATCTTCTTCAGCTACCTTAAATTTCCAAATATTCCTTAATATGTCACAATTTTTCATATCTCTGAGATTTTATTTGCATATGTTTTTCCTCTGATTAGAGTGCTTTTGCCTCCTTCTTCATCTGGGGAAGGTAGTGAATCATGAGGCAGAGAGAAACATGGAAGAGTGTAGTGGAGAGCTATTAAATATTGGTGGAGAATTTGCACTTTATCCTAAGGTTAGAGACTCAGATGATCTTGAATCAGAACACTTGGGTTAATAGCTGTCTGAAATTTCTTTCTCTTTTCAGGGATCTGGGATCTCTGGAAAGAAAAAGACTCCATAACAGACCCTGACAACACAATGCTATAATTCCCCTGATTAAAAAAAAAAATCTCCACTTTACAAATGAGGAGACTGAGAACTACACAGTTGTGCCTAGAATCTTGTGACTAGTAAATCCGTTATACCATGCTGCATCTAGACTATCTCAAGTATCCCATCTCAACTGCTTCTTGACACTTTGCTTGTACAGGTGTTTTAACATCTGTCAAGTGGTATTGTAACTTACAAGCTTCCAATTTTTTCTTCCTCTTTAAGTTGAAGTCTACAAGAGTATGTCATTCAAGTTTATTGCCACAGTGCCTGGCACATTATAGGCAAGTCAAAAAATATTGTGGCATGACTCATAAGTAGAAGAAAACTTGGTCTGAAAGCACTGTTTTAGTCATTGCATCCACAAAATATATTGTGTTCTACCCAAATTGGTACTTACAATGGCCCTATTTACTATTTTTATTTATAATCTAGATGACAGAATGGTGACCAGCAATACTGTTATAGCCAATAATATTTTGCCTGACTCCAAAAGAAAAGGATTTATATTTAAAATATCTTAGGAATTTGAGAAATGTGAAGATGTGATTCAATACTATTTATAATTACTATGTAAGGAAAAGAAAAATAATCTCTGAATGTATATTACACAGGACAAGCTTTAAGAAGATCCCAGAAAAAGAATTTGTAGGTCATTTTGGATCATAAGCAAAATATGAATTCATAACATTCATACTTTATTGGGTTTTTTTTTTCATTTTTTTAACTGATTTTTTTTTCTTCTATATTTTGGCTGTGCCACGCATGCGGGATCTTAGTTCCCCAACCAGGTATCGAACCCATGCTCCCTGCAATGCAAGCGGGGTATCTTAACCACTGGATCTCCAGGGAAATCCCCATGCTCTATTGTTAAGTAAAACACATGTGAATTGGTAATGAAGTATAAAGTTATCTGGATTATTTATGGTTCTTAGATGACTGAACCTCTATATATACTCTATGACTTAAACAACATATAAAGACTTGAGGGCTTCCCTGGTGGCGCAGTGGTTGAGAGTCCGCCTGCCGATGCAGGGGACACGGGTTAGTGCCCTGGTCTGGGAGGATCCAACAGGCCGCGGAGCAGCTGGGCTCGTGAGCCATGGCCGCTGAGCCTGCACGGTCCGGGGCCTGTGCTCCACAACGGGAGAGGCCACAATAGTGAGAGGCCCGTGTACCGCAAAACAAAACAAAACAAACAAACTTGAAAAACACCCATTGATAAAGGAAAAAGGTGGGTAAGCAGTGGTAAAAATTGACATCGAATATGGATTAGGCATGTTGTTATAAATGATTTATGCATTGTCACATTTGATCCTCACAGCAACCTTTTGAGAAAGTTGAGTAAACTGGGTCTCAAATAAGTTGCTCATCCAATTAGTCACTGGAAGAACCAAGACTCTCATCCAGAACTGAGTCCAATTCCTATAACCTTTACCCAGTACCACACTGCCTTCAGAAGAAGTTTGATTTCTGTGGCCTAGAGAAAATAATATTGCAAGGGCCTATGAATATTATAAGGAGTATATATTTATACATAATATGAGAGTCCTGGCTTCCATCAAAGCCTGGACATGAGACCACCTGGTTATAAGTTTCAGTTAGGTCATTTGAAGAGGACACTAGAATATATTGCCTTGGAAAGTGGTGGAGTCTTCCTGGGAGATGAGATAAAGAAAGTTTTAGGGCTTCCCTGGTGGCGCAGTGGTTGAGAGTCCGCCTGCTGATGCAGGAGACACGGGTTCGTGCCCCGGTCCAGGAAGATCCCACATGCCGCGGAGCGGCTGGGCCCGTGGAGCCATGGCCGCTGATCCTGCGTGTCCGGAGCCTGTGTTCCACAACGGGAGAGGCCACAACAGTGAGAGGCCCACGTACCGCAAAAAAAAAAAAAAAAAAAGAAGATAAAGAAAGTTTTAAAGGCCTACAGCTTTCTCTCTGGAGGTGAAGTAGTCATAATGATGAAAGTCTCATTTCAGCCCTAACTTTTGATTTTAGTTAAACAGGGTACTAAATGCCAATCGAGAATCTTTAGAGACTCCAGGGAAGGCAGCAATTAGTACTGCTCTACTGTATAGAGTAGCAGGACTTCTGTTGGAACAGCTGTTTGTTGATCCAGCTGACATTCTCTTTCATCCACCCATCCATTGTTCTCCTTAAACAATAGCGAGATACAAATGTGAGTTTTACTCACTCTAATGAAAAGGGTAGAGTTTCTTTCCCTATAAATATTTTCAAAAGCCTTGATGATTCATGAGATTTGCACAAATACATTTAGAGCTGAAAGTAAGTGTATAAGGCATTTGGAGAATACTCTGCCCCTGGCATAACAGGGAGAGGAGGGCTCCTACATTAAAAATAACTCTGCTTATATTTGTAAGGCAAACATGCTCTTCATTACTGTCCTCCCTACCCAACTCCCCCCTGGAAAAAATAAACATTATCCAAAACAAAACCTGACAGAAAAGATGACAGCTTCTTGGGTGGGCATGAATGCAATCTTGCCTGAAGCCAGGGGTATACACAAGATGACCTTTAAAATTTTCCTTTCAACCCCATTATTCACTGGGTTTATCTAAACATTGTTTATGAAGGAAGATAAAATATGGATGAGTTTTCAAATGAAGAAAGCAACAAAGACTTACTGACTCTGTCTTGTTGCAAAAGGGAAATTGGATTTGTACCTTCATCTCCTGCATTTCTCATTTATTTCATTTGGGCATGCGGGGGATGTTAGCAAGTATCAAATTCGCCTGTGAAACTCAGTTTGTACAATAAAAACATGATGGCTTCATCTCTTTTGCTCTGCAGAATCTACATTTTCATTTCAAGTTAGTAGTCATTCTTGATACTTCTCCCTTAGAGAAGATTCCAAACTTTAAAAAAATCTCCCTCTGGGCATCTTTCTTTTAGAAACGCTTCTGAAAAGAGGGGCTCAAAGTACATGTGAGATTTGACTCAAGCACCAAACATTTTCCAAGGTATCCTATCACAAAACCTATTTTTTTTTTTTATTCCTTGTCTTTCATCTAGACACTGAAACCCACTCATTTAGGGCTGTTTCTTACAATTCAGGATGCAGCTTGAATGTCACCTCTTCAAAGATCTTCCTGACCACCCCAACCTAAAGTAGCCACTCAGTCACTAACTGTCACACCCCATTGTTCCAAATCTCTACCTTGAATTTGTTACCATCTTATTTATTTAATGCTCACACCTCTCAGTTGGAATGTGTTCCATAATGAGCAGAGGTTAAGTTAGTTTTACTCACCTCTCTACACCCAGCAGTTACAAGAGCTTACAAAGAGTATGTACCCAATTAATATTTGTTGGATGAATGAATGTATGGTGCCCTCAACAGGAAATACACTGCAAATGTCCATGAATAATTTCATACTATACAAATAACATATGTGTGGAGAAATATAGATACATATTAATTACTTGGCATCAAGTTTGTGTTGATTGATAACGGTAAGAAAGTTTGAAAAAGCACAAAATTGGGGTGGATTTTCCCAAGATAGAACATATTAAGGTAAAATGTAAGGGTTTATTCTGGCATTGCCTCTTTATATCAGCAGAACTGCTTTCCTTACAGAAAAACCCAGTAAGAATAAGTTCTTGGCATCCTTGCTGGCTTCAAAGGTTGGATGATCTCTTTTGTCTCCTTTTGAGATCCCTATCCCGTTTCTCCATCTAGCTGACATCTCCTTGAACCCAGCTTTTTTTTTTTTTTTTTTCCTTTGGCCACACTGTGCTGCATGCAGGATCTTAGTTCCGTGAACAGGGATCAAACCCTCACCCCTTGCAGTGGAAGCGTGGAGTCTTAACCACTGGACTGCTGGGGAAGTCCCAGATTTCTTGATCTTAAACACTATTCTTGGGTAGGACACCATTTCTTTGAACACATCTTAGTTCCATTTTTCAGTTAAAAGTTGTTCATACCCCTTGAAGTGTGTCTGCTCTTAGCCAATTTGGGTAATGGACTAAGTAGACCTGCTTTGGCTGCCTGAGCCCTATCTTAGCCTCCCTCTGCCAGCAACCAGAGACTGAGAGCCCTGGGTTTTTCTTAAGTCCTTACAGTTCTCAAGTCTTTTAAATTATTCCTCTTCTTAGATGATCACTCCTTCCATTTTCATCCTCGCTCCCACATCTGTCTCTGCTCATTCCATTTGACTAGCTTGCCATGTTCTACCAATCGTCAGGTTTTAAATTGTCCCCAATCTGCAGGACGAAGAACAGTTTGGAAATCAAGTTATAGCTTTAATATCTGTCTTAATTGGAGCCTATACAAACTGTATTTACTCTGTTTATATTCACAATGTATTTTAAAATTTATTGGCATCAACATTAAGTATGCTTGGAAGACTTCCCTGAAGATAAAGTAGAAATTTTGTATTTCTCAAACTGGGCTTCAAATTGAACATTTCAATAATGGTAATGATTTTTACATTCCTGAAAAAGCTACTTGATTTTTTCTAAAATTTATGACTGGTGACACCCTTAGCATCAACATTTAATGGAACAGAGTTACAGCCAAGTATATCTTTAGTTGCACAACCAGGATTGGTGAGGGGAAATATAAAATAACTTGATCATGGCATTTGAAGTCTTCCATTAGTTGACTGAAAGCTCTATTAAATTACATTTTTAAAAACTTGAATTTATGTAAGTATAGAAATATAATTACATAACAATCCTTTGTTCATTTTAGAAAATTTAGAAAGTACAGTTAAGGGAAACACATAAACACACACACTCCCATCTTCACTTTCAAGCAAGGTTTCAGTATTCTGCTAAGATTCTTCCTCAGCCACCCAGACAATTGGGCTTTTCACAAATATATCACACTTTCCCTGTCTTTGCTCAGATTGTTCCTGCAACATGAAAAACCGCTTTAAATCCCTTCTCTTTTTGAAATCATAATTACTATTCAGAGTCTAACTCAAATGCTACCTTCTTTATCAAAATCGCTCATGTCATTTCAGAAGAACCAAATTCTTCCTTCCTCCCCTCTAAACAATCAACTTAGCTCATCCCTCAGACTTTTGAATTTCCTGTGAATTGGTAGTTGGACCTGGTGGTTTGAGAAGATTTAGGTTAGATTTATTTTATTTTTTGATGGGCTATTTGGATCAGGAGGCCCATGTTGTCATTTTCTTTCTCTTTTTATAATTTAGCTGTAATTGTTTCTCAATGCCTAGATCCATTAATAATAAGGGGATGTCAAATGCTGATATTCTAATTCAGTTTTTCTTCTGTATTATTAGTTGGAATACTTTTATTAAGGAAAACTTTCCTCTTATCATTTGGTTACTGCATGATAAAGTTTGACAGGAAAAGCAGAATAGATGCCTGAGTTTTACTTCCCTCTTTACTTGACAGTTGTCAAATAATTTGATTCACTAGCATCCTCTGAAGAAGACTTTCAATTTTAAAAGATCATTCAGTGATGAAAGAATGCTCAACATCATTAATCATTAGAGAAATGCAAATCAAAACTACAATGAGATATCATCTCACACCAGTCAGAATGGCCATCATCAAGAAATCTAGAAACAATAAATGCTGGAGAGGGTGTGGAGAAAAGGGAACACTCTTGCACTGCTGGTGGGAATGTGAATTGGTACAGCCACTATGGAGAACGGTATGGAGGTTCCTTAAAAAACTACAAATAGAACTACCATATGACCCAGCAATCCCACTACTGGGCATATACCCTGAGAAAACCATAATTCAAAAAGAGACATGTACCAAAATGTTCATTGCAGCTCTATTCACAATAGCCCGGAGATGGAAACAACCTAAGTGTCCATCATCGGATGAATGGATAAAGAAGATGTGGCACATATATACAATGGAATATTACTCAGCCATAAAAAGAAATGAAACTGAGCTATTTGTAATGAGGTGGATAGACCTAGAGTCTGTCATACAGAGTGAAGTAAGTCAGAAAGAGAAAGACAAATACCGTATGCTAACACATATATACGGAATTTTAAAAAAAAAAAATGTCATGAAGAACCTAGGGGTAAAACGGGAATAAAGACACAGACCTACTTGAGAATGGACTTGAGGATATGGGGAGGGGGAAGGGTAAGCTGTGACAAAGCGAAAGAGAGGCATGGACATATATACAGTACCAAACGTAAGGTAGATAGATAGTGGGAAGCAGCCGCAGAGCACAGGGAGATCAGCTCGGTGCTTTGTGACCACCTGGAGGGGTGGGATGGGGAGGGTGGGAGGGAGGGAGATGCATGAGGGAAGGGATGTGGGAACAGATGTATATGTATGACTGATTCACTTTGTTATAAAGCAGAAACTAATAAAAAAAAATTCTATCTAGATGATCTTGTACTATCAGATAAAATGAGAGATGGTATCTAAAAAGAGACTCCTAACAGCAAACCATTGTACTTTCCATAAACAAATGTTCTATCATTTTTTTATTCTTCTTTTTCAGAGAACAATTATTTTAAATCTTTTACATGTCTCTACTTATTGCACCTTGGAAATACCACCCAGTCTCATTATTTTAAATACAATTTATGTGTCAATAATTCCCAAATTCCTGGATTTGGATCCTGTCTGGATCTTCTCCCCAAATTCCTGTTTCATGTACCCAAATATTTACTTGGCTCTTGGCATCTCTACTTAGGTGTCTAACAGTTATCTCCTACTCAACATTTCCCAAACTCAACTCCTGATATTCCCCTATCCCTAAATCTTCTATGCTCAGTTTTTTCCATTTACTAGTGGCAACTCCTTTCCTTCAGTTGATCAGGCAAAAAATTCAGAGTCATGTATAAGTACCCTCTATCTTTTATATCCCCTGTGGCCATTGATTAAAAATATATCCAGAATATAAATATTTCTCACTTTCTTCACCACTGCCATCTTGGTTCAATCACCATCATCTCTTATTTGAATTATTATAATAGACTCCAAAGTATTCTACCTAGATGTGTTCTTAACTCCTACAGTCTAATGCAAGATGTTGAATCATGTCACACTTACACTAAAAGCTCTGTATTACCTTCTCATCTCACTCAGGGTAAAATCCAAAGTCCTTGTAGTGGTTAATAATCTCATCTCCTACTATTACAACCACATTAAACTCCTTATTTTTCCTTTAGCAGACAAATCACCACCTTCTCGGGGCCTTTACATTTTTTATTCCTTCTGCCAGGAAGGCCCTTCTTCAGATTTTATATGTGTTTTACTTTTACCTCCTTCATTCAAGTGTTAACTTTTTAGTGTCTCCTTCGCTTGTAATATCACCTTCAGTTGTCATCTTCTAAAAAATATTTATTTACTTATATTGTTCATATTCTGTTTCCTTCATTAGATCATAAGATCCAAGAGAGAAGGAGATTTTGTTTTGTTCACTATTTTACCCCTTTCTCTTAGAAGAGTGTCTGCCAGTGGTTACTCAATAGTTGTTTGTACATTTAACACATTAATTCTGAGCTTGTTACTTCTTATGATCTTTAATTTCTTATTTTCTATTTTTCAGTTTTAGAATGTTCATTTGACCAGTTTTTATAAATTATAATCCTCTTTTAAAATTCTCTCTTTTCTTCTACTTTGTCCAATTTTTTTTGTAACTTTCTTAAGCATATTGATAATAGTTACTTAAAAGTCCCTGTTGGGGCTTCCCTGGTGGCGCAGTGGTTGAGAGTCCGCCTGCCGATGCAGGGGACACGGGTTCGTGCCCCGGTCCGGGAAGATCCCACGTGCCGTGGAGTGGCTAGGCCCGTGAGCCAGGGCCGCTGAGCCTGCGCATCCAGAGCCTGTGCTCTGCAACGGGAGAGGCCACAGCAGTGACAGGCCCGCGTACCGCACAAAAAAAAAAAAAAAAAAAGTCCCTGTTGAATAACTCTAATATCTGAATCATCTGTAGATCTATTTCTATTGCCTATTTTCTTTTTTTTTTTTTTTTTTTACTTTCAATCATTTGATTCTGTGGGTTTTGGTTTTGGTTTTGCATGTCTTATAACTTTTGGCTTGATGGATGAAACATTTTAGGGACTCTTTTGATGGGCATTTCTCTAAAGCATGTTAAGTTTTTTCATCTGGTACACAGATGGCTGGCAGATTACTACAGTCCTGGTCAGACTTAGTTTTAGGCTTTGTCAAGTTAGGCCTATTTAAATTTTGTCCTTACATGTAGTACATAGTCCTCACTTCTAGAATACGGCACTTAATCCTAGGATGGCACCCTTCTGAGGTGAAAACTGAGAAATACTAAAATTTTTGCAAATGTTTCTTTACTTCCATAGGGATTAAACTTTAATTTTTGTTTTCTTGGTGTGGCTGTTGAGATTCATTCTTAAGCCTCCCATTTGCTGTTTTATTCTGGGTTATTTGGACTCTCACTCTATAAATAATATAATAGAATTTACATATTATTTATATAGATTTATAATATATATTATTTTTATATATTTATGTAGTTTAGGAGTCAGTCAGCAGTTGGGAAAGGGGGATTTGAATGTAGATTTTTGGGTTTCTTCTTTGAACTTCCTCACTCTCCAGGCTTTTCCTCTTCAAATGCTAATTCTTTGGGCAGCCCTGAACTCCATCTTCTATTTTTCAGTTATCTTCTGTTCTTTTACTTTGCTTCTGGTCTTTGCTTATGCTAACGAAATACTGTTTTCATTTCAATAACCAGCATAGTAAATTTTATATGTGGTAGGGTATTTACTCTCATCTCTTTTTCAAAAAGTTTCTTAGAAATTACTACATATTTATTTTTTCCATATGTATTTAAAAATAATCTCTCCAGTTTCTTTTTAAATTTTTGAATTCTTCATGCAATCACAGTAAATTAAGCTTACCAATTGCTGTTTTATTTTAGGTTACTTGGATCCTCACCCTAAATATAATATATAACATAACATAACATAACATAACATAAATGTAGTTTAAGAGTCTGTCAGCTGTTGGGAAAGGGAGATTTGAATATCAACTTTTGGGTTTTGCAAGCCAAAATTTAATGTTAATATGCATTATGTATTAAGAATGGTTACTGAGGGTGGTGACTGCGGTGGAGGCTGCGGCCTCGGGCTCTGGAGAACCCTGAGAAGAGGCCGAAGCCCTCGGCCCCGCCTGGGATGAGTCCCGACTACTCAGTTATACCTTCCTGACCCAGCCCATCCAGCATCTCAGTCAGAGCAACCCCGGGGCAGAGGAGCTTATTGAGAATGAGGAGCCTGTGGTGCTGACAGACACAAATCTTGTGTATCCTGCCCTAAAATGGGGCCTTGAATAACTGCAAGAAAATATTGACAACAGAGACTTCTCTGTGTATAGTGCCAGCACCCACAAGTTCTTGCACTATTATGAGAAGAAGACGGCTAATTTCCAGAACTTTAAGCTGAGGTCCAATAGGGAAGAAATGAAATTTCATGAGTTTGTTGAGCAACTGCAGAATATACAGCAGTGAGGAGGTGAAGAGAGGTTGTATCTGCAGCAAACACTCAATGACACTGTGAGCAGGAAGATTGTCATGGACTTCTTGGGTTTTAACTGGAACTGGATTAATAGGCAACAGGGAAAGTGTGGCTGGGGGCAGCTGACCTCTAACCTGCTGCTTATTGTCATGGAAGGAAATGTGACACCTGCTCACTATGATGAGCAACAGAACTTCTTTGCTCAGATAAAAGGCTACAGGCGATGCATTTTGTTCCCTCCGGATCAGTTTGAGTGCCTCTACCCATATCCTGTTCCTCATCCACATGACAGACAGAGCCAGGTGGACTTTGACAATCCTGACTACAAGAGGTTCCCCAATTTCCAGAACGTGGTTGGTTACGAAACAGTGGTTGGCCCTGGTGATGTTCTTTACATCTCAATGTACTGGTAGCATCACACAGAGTCATTACTAAATGGGGGCATTACCATCACTGTGTACTTCTGGTATAAGGGGACCCCCATCCCTGAGAGAACTGAATATCCTCTCAAAGCCCATCAGAAAGTAGCCATAATGAGAAACATTGAGAAGATGCTTGGAGAGGCCTTTGGAAACCCACAAGAGACTGTTCCTGGGACTCTCTTGGTGGCACAGTGGTTGAGAGTCCACCTGCCAATGCACGGGGGACACGGGTTCGAACCCTGGTCCAGGAGGATCCCACATGCCACGATGCAGCTGGGCCTGTGCACCACAGCTGCTGAACCTGAGCTCTGGAGCCCACAAGCCACAGTTGCTGGGCCCACGTGCCACAACTACTGAAGCCCAAGTGCCCAAGAGCCTGCATGCTTCAACTACTGAGCCCACGTGCCACAACTACTGAGCATACGTGCTGCAATTACTGAAGCCTAGACACATGGAGCCCGTGGTCTGCAGCAGGGAAGATCACCGCAGTGAGAGGCCCACACACCGTGGTGAGGAGTGGCCCCCACTCGCTGCAACTAGAGGGGGCCTGCACACAACAACGAAGATCCAATGCAGCCTAGATAAATAAATAAATAAACAAATAAACAAACAAAGAATGGCTACTGAATTTTATGATTTATTTTAATATAATCACATGTTAATTTTCTCCTTTAATATGTAAATTCAAGAGATTTTGACTTAACTATCAAAACAATTCATACATCCAAAATTTATAAAATTATGTTACTTTAATGAAGAAAATATGTTTTTTAATATGCTTTTTCAAATGGGCTCATACTGTGTTTAATATTTTTATAATCTATAATACTTTTCCACTTAACAGTTTAATGTAGGTATATTTCTTGTTTATAAATATAGTCCTACATTACCATAAGGTGACTACATAGTATAGTATTACACGTATAGATACCATAATGTGTCATGTTGGAAATTTAAGTTATGTGAGTTTCTAACTATTAAACACTTTTTAAAAGACATTATTCAAGGACGTTTTGAATAATTTTGCAACCTGAAATTTACAAAGTATTTTACTGATTTAGAGAGAAAAGATTATTCACAGTCACACAAATATTTAATTTCTTTCTTTTCTTTCTCAATCATAGCATATGCAATTTTATTGTCAATATTTCAAAACTTTGCAAATTTCCTACACATCCCTAATTCATGATAGTCCATTTAAGAATTAGTAGGTATGCATGGCTACTTTTTTCCTCAAAAAATTTTATAATTATACATGTCGGTTTGGCTTGAAATGATAGAATTTCCATGTATTCTTGTTCTTAACAGAAGAAGAGAATTGAGGGGCAGTCAGAGAGGAAGAATAAGAGGGGCTGTGGAAAACACCCTTTGTGTAAAGTAAAGTAAAATGGGGTGAGGTCACCATCAAAGAATCTTTCCTCCTTAGGAGAGTTCATCCTCTTAGAAACTGTTTGTACCTCAGGTTATCATGTCTAGCTTTCACTTGTCCAAATCTTTTTATATAAGGTCATTTCTAGAATACCTTAAGTTAGGTAGTTAAATAGTGTGGAACTTTCTGGAAGAAATATGTTTAACTTCTGAGATAAACTGAAGATAACAATTAGTCAGTGAGCACCAGGATTGTAAAAACAGACTATGTCACTAAAATCATATGCTTTTGAAAAATATTTTCAGTCTTTCTCTACACTGTGGAAAGTGTATAGCCTTTGAAATCAGAGAGACTTAGATTCATTGTCACAGATCTGCAGTTACAACACTTAAACTCCTTGAGGTTCAGTTGCTGGAATTATAATACGAAGGTAATAATACTTACCTTGCAAAAAGAATGTGGAAACTAGAAAAAAAATATGAAAAGTTCTTTGCATAGTATGGGGCACTCTGTAGGTACTTTGTAAATGGTAATCAATTACTGTGATAGCATTTTTCCTGGTAATAATAATAATAAGATATTTTTAATATGTATAGTTTACAGACTAGAAAATGTTCAGACTTTTTCTTTTAACTTTTTAAGTATTTATATTACCCATCTAGCTACTATTTGCTTATACTCATTAGTATTCGTCCTGGAGACTGTCTTGGCATAGTAGATAATTGATGACAGTGCTTCCTGTTCTACTTTTTGTCTAGGAGCAAGATTAATTTATATGCTGATTAATTTGGGGGGCTGCTCACCTTACTCCTCTGCCTTTGTCATAGATCTCATTTGTTTGTAATCAATTTTTCTTAAACTTTATATACCCAAGGAGATGGCACATGAATACATTACTTACTTGCTTCATACTTTCATTCATAAGACAAAAAGCTAATGGATAGAATGTTTAAAAAAAAAGATAAATTATGACTTCCTTTGGGATCAAAACAGTTTCTTTCAAACTTGGAAAGATTAGTTTTGTGAAAATTCTTATCACTGATATCATGTGTATATAAATGAAAATATGGATGCAATGTATATTCATGGGTCATTAAATAAGTATGTATGAAACTAGGAGGAAGCATAGCATAAAAAGTATTTTCCCCTGAATAAATTGTATATATAAATTTAAGGTAAAGAGAGGTCCTCTCAGAATGAATGTATATTTTTTTCTAGCTCAGACCTACTACTTAGCTTGTCTAAGTTCTGGGAGGCATTCCTATCATGATACCTTTCAACCCTGAAATCTATAATTGTAACACTGTTGAAATTATTTTTTAAAGAGTAATCTTATTACATGAGTTAACATACAGTTGCCCTTGAGTGGTAGGGCAAGGGTGTGGTATTACAATAACTGATATCTTGAGAGGCTAACATATTTCATAGTGGGAATGTCTGTAGCTCAATACTGACCATGATTCTGAGCTTTTAAAATGACATTAGAACATCACAATTTTTCCTAAGTCATCCAGTAGTCTGGTGAATAATTATCAACCTTTCTCAGAATTAGTGTATTTCTCCCTATTTTTGTCACTAAAGTTTTATTACTAGATGCAATGACAAAAGACCATTCAGGGAAGTGGAAGAGTTACTAGATGGTAATTAAGAAGAAAGAATAAGAGTAAGCAAAGTAAGAAGGAAGAGAGGGAGGGAGAAAGACAAAGATGAAGGAAGGAAGGAGGGAAGGAAGGAAGGAAGGAAGGAAGGAAAGAAGGAAGGAAGGAAGGGAGGGAGGAAGGAAGGAAAAAAGTAAAAAATAGAAAGAAGTAAAAAAAAGAATAAGGAAGGAAAAATATCAACAACCATCCTTTACTATGTCTCAGTCTAAGGGTTAACACCTGACATTGGATCCTCACAGCATTCTGAGGTAGGAATTTCCACCATTTTATAGATGCATACCTGTGTGGTGCCCATAGAAGGAATGTTTGATTCCAAGGGGTCACAGATACACTGAGCATGAAGTTATGCCAAAGCCTTCACACCTTGTTTCTTCACTGGTTTGTGTTTTGGGCTCTATTTCCTGTTTTTGCTGGTTAACCATCATGAGCACACTCTGTGGTCTAATTTTAGCCACAAGGGTTTAATGTTACTGTTAACTACAGACAGCTAGGCAATTAGGTAATTTTGTTTCCCTAGTGGCAGCCTGTCAGGGTAGTGCTGATAAATCCACTTTAGCTGGAGGTCACTCACTCACCAAGGGCTCCAATCATTTATCTTGTTGTGTACAAGCTACTTTAACTGAAAACACAAAAGCAAAGAAACAGAGTACTATTGTGTGTGAGACTCTGGCTCAGGACCAAGACTGACTGGGTTTGAATCTCAATTCTACTTTTACTAGATGGGATATCCTTTGGGAAATGGCTTAACCTTTCTATACCTCAGGTTTTCTCTTCTCTAAAATGAGGATCATAATAATATTTATATCAGAGAGTGCTTCTAAGTATTCAAGGAGTTAATATGTAAAAATGTCCAGGCACATAACAAATGGTATATAATTATTGCTGTTATTATTGATTTTATTATTATCCATTAAGTTAATTCTAGCTTTGAATTCAGTAATTCTAGATGATGTCCCATCCATACACTTACTACTGCCTTCTTGAACCTTCCCTGAATTCTAAGCACATCCACTCCCTTGGTCTTGCAGGAGGTCACTGTCTTTGTGTGTTGCTGCTCCTTATGCTGGAAATTAATTCCTAAATCATATTCGGCTCAGTAGAAGTCTTCTCCATATAGTTAGCTATGTCCTCCACCCCACCCCAAAGAAGGCAGATTACAGTTACTCCTATATATCCCTATCATGACTCATCATTGTATACATTATAAATACTGTCAACATCCCTCCAACGCTGGCCCCTTCTCATATATGCATCTGAAAGCTCTTTGGGGACAGGAACTACATCTGGCTCTTTCTGCCTTCTGGGCACTTATCACAGTGCTTGGTACACAGAGGGCTGGCAGTAAATGTCAAAAGAGTAAATGAGCTTACCACTTGGAGGGCAGCAATCCAGGAGAGATAAAGTGAATAAAGCCTAGGCACCCAGGGAAAGTAGGTATGCAGCCATGGCAAAGGTTCATGAGAACAGTTATTGTCCTATTCAGCTGTCTGTCATCTAGCTATATGATAAAACTAAAACTTTTTAAGTGCCTTATCCAAAATAAAGTAGTAGGCACTTTACATTTGACATCTCATTTAATATTCACAACAAGCTCATGCAATATATACTATTATTAGTCCCTTTTTATTGATGAAGAAAGAGGCTCAGAGAATTCAGTAACACAGCTATGACTTGCTAAAGCTAGGATTGGAGCCCCAGTCTCTGTAACTTCAAACTCTATGCTCCATGTTCTAAATTGATCCTATATACATACTGCCTTTCAAATTGATAGAGATTTTTTAATAAAAATATTTTATCTTATTCAAACAAAGAGTTGAAATGTCTCCCAATAGTCGAATCTCTTTTATAGCCCAGAATAGTCCATCCATCTTATTATTTCTGGGGCAGAATGCAGGAGTTTAGGCAAGAAAAGTTCAGAGAAATATGATTATCTCTTTTCTCTCCGTTTTTAAAAAATCTTGACCACAGTTCAATATTTGCATACTGCTTTTTAATATCCTCTTTTATTAAAAAAAATTAACAGATATCTCTAAACTCAGGAAGAAAAACACATTTAAACTTTTAAAAATTGGGACAACTCCATTTGGTTTAAAAATGCCTTGAAGGGCTTCCCTGGTGGTGCAGTGGTTGGGAGTCCACCTGCCGATGCAGGGGACATGGGTTCATGCCCCAGTCCGGGAAGATCCTACATGCTGCGGAGTGGCTAGTCCCGTGAGCCATGGCCGCTGAGCCTGCACATCCGGAGCCTGTGCTCTGCAACGGGAGAGGCCACAACAGTGAGAGGCCCGCGTACCGCAAAAAAAAAAAAAAAAGTCTTGAAAAACAAATTAAATTGAAGACACAAATTGACAACTGCCATCACCTCCTTTGAGAGTCATGTTGTAATGGGCAGATTGTCATCCTCTAAATCCTTAGCAGTTGGGTTAAGATGAAAGCCCTGTCTCACTTGACCACCCTTTTTTTCTTTCTTTCTTTCTTCTTTTTTTTTTAATGGCAATCCAAATGCTGAACAACCAGAACTGCATCTTCTAAGATACTCAATTTGACATCTTATTCTGTGCAAATGAGTATAAGGTGGTGAACAATGTGAACGGATATCTTAGTTTGAATATTTTCCCGAAGTAGAATTTATGAGGCTATTGAAATCCTGCTAGACAGGAATTATTGCCTATGTATTTCCAAGCTGAGCAATTTGAGATAGATTAGAATGAAACCTCTGTGATCAGAGCTGCTAACAAGGAGGCTTCTTACCAATAAGCAATATATAAGTGTGTGTGTGTGTGTGTGTGTGTGTGTGTGTGTGTATATATATATATATATATATATATTTTTTTTTTTTTTTTTTTTTTTTTTTTTTTTTTTTTTGCTGTACACGGGTCTCTCACTGTTGTGGCCTCTCCCGTTGCAGAGCACAGGCTCCGGACGTGCAGGCTCAGTGGCCATGGCTCACGGACCCAGCTGCTCCATGACATGTGGGATTTTCCTGGACCGGGGCACAAACCCGTGTCCCCTGCATTGGCAGGCAGACTCTCAACCACTGCGCCACCAGGGAAGCCCCCAATAAGCAATACATTATGGTAGTCTTGGTGGTGAGGCTGTGGCAGCCAGTTTTTTCTGGTATAATAGGAAGTGGATCCAGCATTTTTATTCCAAGTTACCACTCCTCACCAAAGTAGGGTACTTTGCAAAGGCTATCAACTTTTTACTCATTTCACTTCAGAAATCACTGTTGAGAGAAAGGACTTATCTTCAACTGCCAGGTAAAGAAGAGTGGGAAACAGAGGTGAAATTCAGGTCATCATGATGAGTTAGGAATCTGGGCTTCTGGATGCCCAGTATTTATCATTTTACACCCTTCAGCATAGTCTCTGATGTGAAATGCTGATGACTTCAGCATTGGAGAATCTATGAGCCTTCTACATAGCTTGTGAAATTACAGCTTGCTCCTCTGGGAAGTAGACAGGGGTTTCTGAGCTTGGGCATTTACCTTTTGGGATCAATAAATGTCCCCGTTCATTCCTCTCTTTATTGAAGAAAGATCTTGCAAGAGATCATGGCAATATTCTCCAGTTATATTTCTCTCACAATTCATGAAGAACAAAAAAACAAAAAACAACAATAAAAAAACCCTACATTTAACCTATAGAAGAATTATTTCATTAAAACCCTCTTTTCAGATACACTATTTCTCATCTTCAAATGTAAGATATTTCTTAATATTTGAGCACTCACTGTTTTCTCAGTTTTCTATGAAATTATTCATCTATATATTAGTACACTCTCGTACAATCTTATGTTTGTTTTTGGTAATGATGGTTTATTGCTTTTGCTTTTTTTTTTCATTTCTTCTTTTGTTTTAATTTCAATGTTTATCTTTGCTTACTTACTGATGTTAGTGACATATTCTATGATTTCAGGTATAGTACACTGAGTTTTACTGAAAACAACTCCATATCAAACTGACCCTCTTAGAGAAGGTAAGCACAACTCATGGGTTTAATCATTGCATTCCATAAAAGGAGATGTCACTTAACCAGCTTTCCTCTCAGTGCCAAGAAATCAGCTCAAAGTATTTCTATTCAGATAAGTGAACATGCTTGTCATAGCTTACTTATGCCTGTTAAATCTTTCTATGAAATATTTTACAGGAAAATATGTAAATATTTTGACTGCTTATGCCATTCTTTTCAGACTGCTTTTCAGATTACACATGAATCTCTATATGAAACAGGAAGGAAAACCAAGCAGAAATTTCTTAATGTAGCATTTTTCATTAATGAACACAGAAAGGCCAGGGGAAAAAAAAATTTTAAATGGAGTCTTAATGTAAATAGCCAAGAATAGTAATATATACTCTATGAATTGGCCTCAAAGTGATACCAGCGTGATGGAAATACATTATGAGTTTCCAGGACAGCATGTCCTCTTACCTTTTCTTACTGACAGCAGATAAGTAAACCAGGGCTTAGGAGTATAGTATTTGCCAAAAATACATTAGCACAGACTTTGTATGTAGCAAGAGTTTTATGAGTTTGCTACATCTTACATGAACAAAGGTCTATAAACCAGCCTTTAATCTTAGAAATACATGTTCTTTACAGCCTATAGTTAACAGATGTGATATATTCTGAACATAGATAGGGTAGAGAAAAGTAAGGGAATTTTTTCCAGGCAGTTCTCATTAAATGTAGAAAGTCTTTGTTTCATTTCAGTTATTTAATTTTTGCTTTTTTTCATGATTATTTTTGAAAGAATAAGGTGATGTTGATGAAACTTGAAGATCAACACCACGGAATAATTGTGTTGTTTCCGCTACCTGAGATGACATGGTTGTACATGTTTTTAATTGTCAAATGACCATATTTTCCATTTTTTTCAATGGAACACATTTTATTTAATTTTGGAGGTTATATGTGTAAATGTATGACTTGACTGAGGAAAGCATTCCATCACTAATACTTCCTCATGATTGTGGAGCTGAGTAAAACATCATTCAGAGTCCCTGGTTTGAAGCAACAAAAACCATCTCTGGCCTTAGCCAAAAGGAGATGCATTGGACAAATAGCAGGGATGCCCATAATTGACAATTGGCTGGTAGCCTTAGGCTTAGAAAATGGAGCTTTGCAGACCAGTCTGCAGGAAGCATAGTCAAAGTCATACCACAGCAACTGTATGATTCATGGGCTCTTGTGATGGTTGGAATCATCTGATTTCCCCTACATTTCCTCATTTTTTGCACTATCCATCCAAGATTTAGAGTCCCAGAACAAAGGCCAGATCAACAAAGCCTAACTCATTGGCTTCTTCTGTGGTACAGCCAGGAGTGGTAGAGGAAGGTCCCAGCTACTGTGGTTTGAGAGAGGAACAGCAGTAGGAAACAAGCTCTGGGAATTTTCTTCCAACTATGTTGGCACACAGTGAGGAACTGATAAAAATAGTTGGAAGTGGATTATGGTCAGCTGAAGAATGACAAATATCCAAATAAATATTGGCTTTGAAGTCATGATGGGTTCTTAGATTGGACATTTTTATCATTGAATACTGTGAGACCTTGGATAAGTCCCTTTTGCTGCCTGTTCCTCAGTCTTTAAAATGACAAGTTTGATTTAGAGCAAGATAAGTTCTATTGTCTTTATGCTAGTTTCCATAGCAGACATCATTAATCAATCACTATATTCTTTTCTCTTGAGACCAAACATGACCTTAGAATCCTTCTCAATACAGTGTTTTGGCAGCAACTACTAAATTGAGTCAACAAATGAGATAAACCTTTCAAATATCTCTGAACTAGAGGTTAATTACATTTTCTTAAAGTGTTAATGTTCTTTGAAGTTCCGGGACTGAAAAGTATTGTTAGTTGAATTATTTTAGAAAATTAGAAAGAACCTAGACCAGATGGGAATAGACTCATAAAGCAGCAAATCCAGTAAAATCTGATTGAAGTGAAAGAAAATATTTTCAGGTTTGACTGGCTTTCATTATGAATGTTGAGATGTAGAAGGATCTCTTTGTTTCATTGTAGAATGTGCTAACCACTCTCTGTCATCAATCCAAGAAAGTCCTGAGCTCATAGACTATTCTTTGAACAACAGAAAAACATGATATCAGTCTGAGGTTTAAAATTGTGAATTATATTATAGAGGGTAAATGAATATAACATTATATTATTAACGGTAAAGAAATTACCATTAACCATGAATTTTATTGTTAACGGTAAAGGAACTACTATTTTTTTTTTTTTTTTTTTTTTTTTTTTTGCTGTACGCGGGCCTCTCACTGCTGTGGCCTCTCCCGTTGTGGAGCACAGGCTCCAGACACACAGGCTCCGCGGCCATGGCTCGCGGGCCCAGCCGCTCCGCGGCATGTGGGATCTTCCGGGATCGGGGCACGAACCCGTGTCCCCTGCATCGGCAGGCGGACTCTCAACCACTGCGCCACCAGGGAAGCCCGGAACTACTATTTAAGTAGTCTTTTAAATTTATAGAATACAGGATCCTAAATGGGTCAAAAATCTAAATTCATTAGGGTATGTTACTAAACCTAATAGCAGTTTTAGCTGTTGTGACCAAATAAACATATTTCTTTAGTACTGTTTTGTTTTTCTATTTTATTAGTGAGACTTTGTATTTAGATCTCTTTTTTTTTTTTTAGAAATTTCACAAAAAATTTTACTCAGTCAATAAGTACATGAAAACATGTTTAACATTGATGATAATCAGAGACATGCAAATTAAAACCACAATGAGCTACCACTTCATACCCCCTGAATGGCTCAAATGAAAAGGACCAACAATACCAAGTGCTGGTAAGGACATGGAGCAACTGAATCTCTTACATATTGCTGACAGGGGTGTAAAATTCCAGCCACTGTGGAAAACCGTTTGGCAGTTTCTTTTTTTTTCTTTTT
Organism: Mesoplodon mirus; assembly: GCF_964341445.2. NCBI lineage: Eukaryota > Metazoa > Chordata > Mammalia > Artiodactyla > Ziphiidae > Mesoplodon > Mesoplodon mirus. The sequence continues at coordinate 30,164,832 of NC_138983.1, read as the reverse complement.
TATTTTATTTTATTTTATATTTTTATTAGTTTCTGCTTTATAACAAAGTGGATCAGTCATACATATACATCTGTTCCCACATCCCTTCCCTCGTGCATCTCCCTCCCTCCCACCCTCCCCATCCCACCCCTCCAGGCGGTCACAAAGCACCGAGCTGATCTCCCTGTGCTCTGCGGCTGCTTTAACATCTCAAGCCTAAACTAGATGGATTCACAATGTAGGGCAAGTGACACCAGATGGAAAGACTACAGTCCGGGAGTTGCTAGGCTCCAGCTAGCTAACAGCATCTCTTCTCTACCCAGGAGATTTCCATTGTCTTCCATTGGGTTATGTTTGTCCTCATTTACACATCAAAGTTTCTTTTTGGAACGATAATGACTTGTAATATGTCCTTGAATCACGGCAGGAAAATACCTTTCTAATTCTAGAGTAATTTCCAAGAAACCACAAAAAGTCTTCTAAGACAATATTTGGACACTGGCTTTCTGTAGGGTACCTAGAATGAGGTCAGTTTCACAAGCCATCCTTCCTCTGTTGTTCCTATGGTAGATTGCCAAAGGACCCCAAATTTTTCTCCTTCCTGTATGAATGCCTTTAACAATGCAACTTTTATCAAGAGAGGTGGAGTCTATTTCTCTACCCCTTGCTTCTGGGTTGGCCACATGTCTTGCTTTGGCCAAAGGGTTCTTAGCAAATGCGACGCAAGCAGAGTCTTGAAAAGTGCTTGCACTTTGGAGTTTATCTTCTTGCTATTTTGGGGAGCACTGAGCCCACCACCACATGAATTAGCTTGTGTTAGCCTTTTGGATGATGAAAGATACATGACCAAGTTATGTCCATCACTGTAGTTAACATGGATTCAATCATCAGTCATGTCAGTGAGGCCGTCCAACATCATTCAGCCCCAACTGAACTGGCCCACTATGAATTGCCCAATTAACTCTCAGAATCATGACATATAACAAATCTTTGTTGTTTTAAGACATTAAGTCTTGGGGTGGATTTTTAAATGGCAAAATATGTCCCAGTAGTTGCATCATCATTCACCTGGTATTGGTTTGCTTACCCTCAGAGGGTAATCTATAGAAACTCCTCAGATTTACCCCACTCATTGTCAATGAATTGAATGAACCTTTAGATTCACTGGGAAAGACTACTAACACCCTTTCCATGGTTGTTAAAATAAAACTGACTTTGGACTTTTTGGTTTTCATTATTTTAGATTCAGGAATTATTTTTTTTAATGAAAACATCAGATGTTGACATTCTTTTTTTAGATCTAGCAATGATACAGGTGTTAAACACCTTAACATATACAGTGAAAACTTCATAACATCAGTGAATTTCAAACTTGCAAAAGAAATAATTTCTCAACTGTTCAGGGTTAATCTGCCACATGGATTTGATATGGCATTGAAGAGTGAAAAATGCAAAAGAGACCAAAATTGTCTAAGAGAGGGAAGGAACCTCATAACATTTAAGCTACACAATATCTTCCTGATGGGAGCTAAAAGTCAATTTACTTTTAGAATTTATAAAGTTCTTTGTTTGAGACATTTTGCTCTAAATCTTACCATTCTCAGCTGTATCTTATACTACATCCCAAGGCCAATGGATTCATGTCTTCTCTCCTCCACCTTCAGGCTATTTCTAACAACTCATCATCTGTTTTCCCTGGGAATTGTCCTCACATACAGAGTTCTCTCCAGAATTTTCATCTGTTTGACTGTGTTACCTGGTCCCCTTTCAAAGGTAGTTAGTTTATATATGTACATACACATGCATGTATTTATGTCATACTTCTCTGCTGTTTCTCCTTTGTGCCTTCAAAAGGGTTTTCTGGTGGAAAATTGACCAGAGACATGTTTGGGAAGAATGGCAAAGCATGGTAACCTATGGTCAGAAAGATCATGCCTAATTACATATCATATCTGTACTTATAAAAAATTCTTTTTTGTTTTTATCATCATATTTCAGTAATATGATAGTGCTTTGGGGTACACAAATGTGCTGTTTATTCAGTTCTGGAGTTCTTTGGTCTGGTATTGTGATGTCAATTATCTCAATTTTCACATCTTAGGAACTGTGGAGAAGTTGACAGAAAGTGCTAGTTTCATGACTAGGCATAAAGCAGTACTGGTGTTGCATTCCTTAGAAACAAATATCCAGATTCAACATAGAACCACAGTGTTCCCTGCAAGGGTGGGAATAGGGTCACAATGGCTCCTATGGCAGCTGGTTTTGAATAATTACTGGTAAGAATTCTCCATAGATTGAAAATTTTAAACTATCAAGAATAAGACTCAGGCAAATGTCTCATCATTTTTAGTTCAACACCCCTTGGATATGATACATAACATGCAGTGTTTTCTTTAGAAGTCAATAGACTCTGGGAATCCCTTTATTCTGAGCAATTCAGTTCAAATTCTCTCCAAACTTTTCCTTCCAAAATAAGTGTATCTAGCATTTACTGAAAGTGCTACTGGCTAACTCTGGGCAACGTCTTATGAAATCCATTGACTTCTGAAATAGAGGTGGCAGGAAACAGATGTCTCAAGGAAATATATTGTCTTAACTCTTTCTCAGTTGGGACTGCCTGTATCAATAGGGGAAAGGAGTAAGAGAAGGATATTCTGTTTTAACTGTGGATAAAGCAAATTTTTGACCTGTAATTAGTAACTTACAGGTTAAAATTCCTGTAAAATTCCAACTTCCCTTCTGCTTCTCAGAGGGAAGGCATCTGGAACTTTGGAATGAGATAGATTCCAGCTGACTATAATGAGCTGATAGTAGGTGTGTGAAGAATAACTCTTTTCTGCCCACTGCTAAGAAGACACTCCAAACCTGGGTTCTAGTGATGAATGCTCTCCTTTCAGTGTCCAGCAAAAACTGGTTAAAGCATCAAACAAGAGTCTTGACTGTGCCTGGTGTGGTAGCTCAGAATCAATTTCTCCTCTTCCCTAATTCTTTCACCAGTCAATGGGAACAGCCTTGGATTTCAACATGATTTGTAACCTTCAGTGGGATGTTTGCTTACAGGTATCCCTAACTGTATACAGTCAAAATCAGACTTATGTTATCATTAAGCCTCTCCAGTGTTTGTGTGGGAATTATGAGGACATGAGCTGCCCTCAAGGAACCTTTCAGCCAGGGCCAAAGTTTATAATTACCTCCTCCCCACTGAACTGTCTTATAGGCAATCATTCTATTTCAGTAACTCCTAAAATTATAACAATACCAAAAGTGTATTGGTGATTCCATTTACTTTTTTCCACATGTATTTACTGAGTATCTTGTGTAGTATATGCAAAGCACTGTGCTGGTGCAGCTGGGGGTTCAAAAGGAATAAGACCAAAGCTTTAACCTTAAAGTGGAATCAGGTGAAGATATGGAGTAGAACCATCTTTTAGCTCTCCAGGAGGGTCTAGTTATTGATTAAGTGGGAATATGGTATTTGTTAACCTTGAGGATCCAAACTAACTCACCTTAAGTATAGACCACTTCTCAATCTTGCCTGTTGGCATGATGCATTCATTCAAAACACAGTTCTTTTCTTGAGCATCTATCATCATTCATTCAGTTATTTGTTCATTTAAGAAAGTTTATTGGGTGTCTATTATGTGCCAGACATTGTACTAGTCTCTGGGGAGAGAACAATGAGAAAAATGGAGAAAAATTCCTGCCCTATGGAGTTTTCATAACAGTGAGAGAAGACAGATGATAAAATGAAGAAGTTAAAATACAATAAGTTAAATAAAAAAAAAAGCTATGGAGAAAAATAAGGCAAGAAAGTGGGTTATTTTGTGTGTGTGTGTGTGTTAGGAGCAGCAGTTTGAAATAGTATAGTGACAGTTGTGTTAGATTTTGGAGAAAGGGTAATAAATGAGACACATACTCATAGATCTTAGACTGGTGGAGACAAAAGATGATAATACAGGTAATTATATTAAATTGTGACGTTAAGATAAGAGGTATATGTAATGCTATGGATGAGGACACAGGAAAAGGAGACTTTGAATAGTCTAGGGGGATCAGGAATGGTTTCATGGGTGAATTGACGTTAACATTGAAACCAAAATATAATATAAGCCAGAGGAGAAATGAAGTGAGTTGAGGGTCAGCACAGGAAAAAATAAGTTCAAAGATTCAGAAGGGGGCTTCCCTGGTGGCGCAGTGGTTGAGAGTCCGCTTGCCGGTGCAGGGGACACGGGTTCGTGCCCCGGTCTGGGAAGATCCCACATGCCGTGGAGCGGCTGGGCCCGTGAGCCATGGCTTCTGAGCCTGCGTGTCCAGAGCCTGTGCTCCGCAACAGGAGAGGCCACAACAGTGAGAGGCCCGCATACCGCAAAAAAAAAAAAAAGATTCAGAAGGAAGTGAGAACGTGGTAAATTCAAGGAAGTGAAAGTTTAAAATGGCTAAAGTATGGATTGGAAGAAGGAGAGTAATATGAAATGAGTCTCCAGAGTAAGCACTGGTAATGTCAAAAGAGCACTGAATGCCATGTTAAGAAATTTGGACTTTATCCTAACAACAAACAGAAACCATTAAAAGAATTCAAAGGGTTGGAAAAGACTTGAGGTTGATCCCCAGGGGCCTGTAAGGAGGCCGGATGGAGCTCTGTTCATTCAGAATCTTGATCCTGAATGGCCCCTTAACTCTGTTCTTTGATTCAACTAATTATCTTGCCTTTCCTAATAATAAGGTACATTTATTTGTGACTCACCCACTCATTCATTCATTTATTCTCCAACAGATATATAATATTGGTAACTTGTATTCTGGTCATGTCCAAATAAATCCTTTTAATTCAAATATCTGATAAGATTTGTTTCTCTTAGAACCCAAATAATTAGAGGCCAGCTAAAAATTCTGGGTAAACAGTACCAAGTTCAAGACTGCAATTTTGATTTTGATTTTAACTCACTTGAGCTTTTATTGCATTTGACTGCTTTGATTGACATTTACAAAATACAACAAGAAGTTAATTATTTCATAGCTAACTCCCTCAGCATAATATATGTTGTTATCCAAAAATATAATATACGTGTGTCATTCTCAAGAACATTCCATAACATAGACATGAACTTTTATAGTTGGAAAGGTCCACAGGGATCAAAATTATTATACAGATGAGGAAACTGCCACCTTCAGATAGAATATCACTTAATTTATATTATATACAAACCTTACTTATAGTATTATTACTTGTACTTTATATATTTTATGTTTTATGTGTTTTAATAAATTGTTTTTTTTAATTGTTAATTCATAAATATGGTGTAAAAATCCAAAAGTTGTAAAAGGGTCTACAGTTAAGTCTCTCTTCCACCTCTTTTGCTAGGCCATACTGTTTCCCTCCCCTGCTGCTATTTTTATGTAATCTGTCAAGATACATCTTACATATATATATTCAAATATATAATACACATGTGTGTACACATTGTGAGACATAAATGTTAGCATTATCTACATATTTTACCTCACTTTGCTTTATCATTGAACAAAATATTTTTGAGATTATTTCATATGGATATATATAGAGAGAAATGCCTCATTCTTTTTATTAGCCATAGAATATTCCATTGCATGGATGTGCCCTCATTAAATTAATTAATTCACTGTCTAAGGGATTTTATTTTTTTCTAAACATTTTCATGATAAAAATATTTCAATATATATCATTTATACAATATCATTTTTACAATGTGGGATTCTATCTACAGGATATTCCTAAACATCGAAGTACTGATTTAAAGAGTATGTAAATCTTGAAATTTTTAATAAATATTGACAAGTTATCTATATAATGCTATATATTTCCATTAACAGTTAATGAGAGTACTGTTTTTCCCATGCTCTTTTCAACACAATTCCTTACTGAACTTTTTGATTTTTGCCAAAGATCAAAATGGTAATTCATTATTATTTTAAGTTACACTTCTCTTTTTAAGGGTAAAGATGAGCATTTTTTCATATGTTTAAGATTTATTCATTTATCATTTTCTGTGAACTCTTAATAACATTTGACTACTTTTCCCATTGTTATTATCTTTTATATTGATTTGTAGATATTATTTACATATAAATAATTGAAACTTTTGTGATATGAGTTGCAATTTTTTCCCAGTTTGCAGTTTACTTTCTAATTTTATTTAAGGTGTTTGTTTTACTATGCAAATTTTTTAAAGTGTAGGTAAACTTACCACCCTTTTCTTAAATCACCTCTTAGTTTATGTATTTTACATAGAAAGGCCTTTCTCACTGAGATTATTTTTAAAAACCCTATGTTTTATTCTAGAGAATTTATGGATTAATATTTTAAATTAAAATATTTTGTATAAATATATAATTTCTATAATAATTGATATACAAATCCAAGTCTATTTTCTTCCATGTTGTCCCAACATTAATTTTTAATAATCCAGTCTTTAATATATCCCCTTATTTGAAGGGCCAACTTTATCTAAATTAAATTTCTAAAAATGTTCGCATCTATATTTGGACTTTCTATTATAATTTCATTGATCTCTGTGTCTATTCATGTACCATTATTGTTCTATTTCAATTATTGTAGACCTAAAATATGTTCATAGCTGGTAGGCCTAATCCCTCATCATTGGTCTTCATTTCCAGGGTTATTTTTGACAAAATCAGTTGGTTTATTTTTTCATGTGAATTTGGAATCTATATATCTCCAAAAACTCTTGGGAGCTTTTAAGGTGATTTAATAATATATATAGATTTATTTAAAGAGAATTAGCTTCATTTTGAAATTGAATCTTTCTGTCCAAGAGAAGAGGATGTTTTTGCATTTTTTGATTCTTCCTTTGTGTAAAACAGACCATAGACTTATACTGGTCTCTAGTAAGATAAGAATAAAAATTAAGGGGCTTCCCTGGTGGCGCAGTGGTTGAGAGTCCGCCTGCCGATGCAGGGGACACGGGTTCGTGCCCCGATCCCGGAAGATCCCACATGCCGCGGAGCGGCTGGGCCCGCAAGCCATGGCCGCGGAGCCTGTGTGTCCGGAGCCTGTGCTCCGCAACGGGAGAGGCCACAGCAGTGAGAGGCCCGCGTACAGCAAAAAAAAAAAAAAAAATTAAAAGCAAACATTTAGAAAATTTTAGAGCAATTTGACATGTTTGTGACATCCATTGTTGTTGTGACACTCTTTTAGCAATTAATTTTTATTGTATTGTTTAAAATTATCTAACCATGATGAAGTGAAAATAAAAGATTGGCCTTTCACCAGTACAGTTTGAGAAGCATTGCTACAAAACATGATAGCAGTTTCTGTGGTTATTATTATTATTTTTTGAGGATAGTTTAACTTGATTATGTGTGCATATATTCATGCTCCTTGTAGATTTAAAAAATTTTTTATTTTTATTTGCCTTCCTTTTTCCCCCTTTTTTCTCCCCTATTCCACAGCATCTCTCCACCCTAAATAACCCATGTTAACAACCCATTATGTATTCTTCCATATTTTACCTAGAAAAATGTTAAATAATAGTGGGCAATAATTTCTTGTCCCTGAACTTTAAGGAGAATACTGGTAGAGCTGCATCAGTAAATATGATCTTTATTTTGTCAGATATGCATTTTTATAATGTTAACAAGGTATTCTTCTATTCCTTTTTTATTAAATTTTAAAAAAGAATATATTTTAAGGGCTTCCCTGGTGGTGCAGTGGTTGAGAGTCCGCCTGCCGGTGCAGGGGACATGGATTTGTGCCCTGGTATGGGAAGATCCCACACGTCACGGAGCGGCTGGTCCCATGAGCCATGGCCACTGAGCCTGCACGTCCAGAGCCTGTGCTCTGCAGCAGGAGAGGCCACAACAGTGAGAGGCCTGCATACTGCAAAAAAAAAAAAAAAAAAAAGAATATATTTTAAACATTATCAAATATATTGTTAGCATCTGTCATGATGTTTTGTGATATTTCTTTTGAGTGTATCAATCCCAGGTCGTGGATTATAGTGTATTAATCTTTTTTCCCCCAGCTTTATTGAGCTATAATTGACACATAACATTGTTTAATGTGTACAATGTGATGATTTGATACACATATATATTGCAAAATGAATACCACAATAAGGTTAGTTAACACAACCTTCACCTCACATAATTACCATGTTTTTGTTGTTTTTATGGTAAGAACATTTAAGATTTACTGTCTCAGCAATTTTCAAGTATATAGTGTGGCATTGTTAACTACAGTCACTGTATTGTACATTAAATCCCCAGAGCTTATTCCTCTTATAACTGGAAGTTTGTGCCCTTTGACCAACATCTCCTCATTTTCCCTGCCCCTAGCCCTGGGAATTGACCAATCTATTTTCTGTTCCTATGTGTGTGGCTTTTTTAGATTCTATATAAAAGTGATATTATACAGTATTTATCTTTCTCTGTCTGACTTATTTCATGTAACATAGTGTCCTCAAGTTTATCCAGGTCACAAAGGGCAGGATTCCCTTTTTTTTATGGTTGAATAATATTTCATTGTGTGTGTATATAAAATTATTATATATATAATATTTATATCACATATACATGTCCAAATGTATTTTATATATTTTAAATTAATTTATATATTATATGTATACATATATATAATGTATACATATTTTCTTTATCCATTCCCCTGTCAATGTTTTGCCTTTAGCTTTGTTCTTTCTCAAGATTGTTTTGGCTATTCAGGGTCTTTTGTGGTTTTATATAAATTGTAGTATTGTTTTTTCTATATCTGTGAAAAATGCCATTGGAATTTTCATAGGGATTCTTGAATCTATAGATGGCTTTGGTGTAGGTAATATGGACATTTTAACAATATTAACTCTTCTAATCCATGTTCATGGAATATCTTTCCATTTATTTTGTGTTTTCTTTAATTTCTTTCATCAGTGTTTTATAGTTTTTGATATGTAGATCTTTCACCTTCTTGGTTAAATTTACTCCTAAGTATTTTCCTATTTTTGATGCTATTGTAAATGAATGGTTTTCTTTACTTCTTTTTCAGATAGTTCATTGTTGGTGTGTAGAAATGATGCTGATTTTTGTATGTTGATTTTGTATTCTGCAACTTTACTGAATCTAAAACATTTTTTGAGGAATCTTTAGCATTTTCTATGTATAAAATCATTTCAACTGCAAACAGACACTTTCATTCTTCCTTTCTGATTTGGATGTCTTTCATTTCTTTTTCTTACATAATTGTTTTGCTAGGACTTCTGGTACTAGGAGTAGTACCTTGAATAGGAGTAGGGATAGTGGGCACCCTTCTCTTGTTCTTGATCTTAGAGAAAAAGCTTTCAACCTTTCACTGTTGATATGATGCTTGTCATATATCCATTCATTCATTCTATGCCTTTTGATTGAAGAGTTTAATCCATTTATATTTAAAGTAATTACTGATAGATAAGGACTTACTAATGCCATTTTAGTAGTTGTTTTCTGGCTGTTTTGTAATTCCTTTCCCTCATTTTTCCTCCCTTCATGTCTTTCTTTGTGAACTGATGATTTTCCTTACTGGTATGCTTTGATTCTCCTCTCTTTATCTTGTGTGTAACTACTATAGGTTTTTACTTTATGGTTTACCTTACATTAAAAATCTTATAGATATGTTTATTTTAAGCTGATAATAGCTTAACATCGATTGCATACAAAAACTCTTCTCTTTTACTCTTCCCTCTCCCTTTTTTATGTTTTTAATGTTACAATTTGCATCTTTTTATATTACATATCCATTAACAAATTATTGTAACTATATTTATTTTTAATACTCTATCCTTTAACCTTTATGCTAGAGTTAAGTGATTAACAAACCACCATATTAGAGAATTAGAATATTCTTAATTTGTCTATATACTTACTTTTAACAGTGTGTTTTATATTTTCATATGTTTTCATGTTACTAATTAGTGTCTTTCATTTCAGCTTGAACAACTCCTTTTAACATTTCTTGTAAGGCGGGTCCAGTGTTGAATTCCCTCATCTTTTGTTTGTCTGAGAAAGTCTTTATCTGTCCTTCATTTCTGAAAAACAGGTTTTCTGGTAAAGTATTCTTAGTTGGCAGTCATTTTCTTTCAACACTTTGAAGGCATCATCACACTTTCCCCTGGCCTGCAAGGTTTCTGTTGAGGGATTTGCTGATACATTTATGGGAGTTCTCTTGTAAAAGAAAAATATGGAATGCTTCATGAATTTCCATGTCATCCTTGTGCAGTGACCATGCTAATCTCTGTATGTTTCCCATTTTAGTATACATGCTGCCAAAGGGACCCTATGTTAATTTTTTAATGTTCTGTTCGATTCTGTTTGTCAGTATTTTATTTAAGACGTTTACATTGACATTCATAGATGAAGTTCCCTTGCAGTTGTTTGTGTGTGTGTGTGTGTGTGTGTGTGTGTGTGTGTGTGTGTGTGTGGTCTTGATATTAATGTTATGTTAGTTTTATAAAAAAATCAAAAATGTATCGCTTCTTTCTCTGTATTCTGGAAATGACTTTGCCATTAATTGTCCTTTAAATAATTGGTAGAAATCTTCCTTGCAACTTTTAGTCCTGGCATGAGGGGGTGTGTTGGAGATGGTATTGCTCTTTGACAGCTATTTTCCCATGAAATAAGGTATAAAGTCAGTTTTGGTAATTATTTTTTCCTAGAAAATTATCTACTTTAGAGCTTATATATATGAAGTTTATAAATTAGTCCCTTTATGACTCCCTTAATTTCCTCTTCATTTGTGGTTTTCTCCCCATCACTGATTTTCTGCATTTGTGTTTGCTCACTTTTTGATCAGGTTAAGCAAAATATTTTTAAGAAAAATTATTAGATATGTTGTATTTTCTGTTCTTCATTTATTAATTATTGGTGTTAATGCTTTCACCTTGTTTTCTTGGTTTTATTATGTTTCTTTATTTGAAACATTCTAAGTTGGATGATTATTATATTTATTTTTATCCTATACTGTTTATAAATATGTTTTAAGGCTATGATTTTTCTTCTAACACTTCTTTAGCTATAACCCATATCATTTGATATTTATTATTTCATTATAATTATTTTGAAATATGTCATAATTTTAATATTATCTTCTTTTTGACAGAAGAGTTGTTTAAGAAACAGTAATAAAATGTCAAGACAGTATTTTGTTATTATTATTATCTGGTTTGTAATTTTATGGTTGATGAGGTATTTTAAAATTTATTTTTATTGAAGTATAAATGACTTACATTATATTAGTTTCAGGTGTACAACATATTAACTTGATATTTTTATACATTACAAAATGATCACCACATAAGTCTAGTTACCATCTGTCACCATACAAAGTTTTTACAATATTATTGACTGCATTCCCTATGTTGTACACTACGCCCCCATATTTATTTTATAACTGAAAGTTTGTACCTCTTAATCCCCTTCACCTATTTTGCCCATCCTCCCCACCCACTTCCCCTCTGGCAAACACCCATTTGCTCTCTGTATTATGAGTCTGTTTCTGTTTTGTTGTTTGTTTGTTTATTTTGTTTTTAAAGATTCTACATATTTTGTTTTAAGATTCCATATATAAGTGAAATCACAGGGTATTTGTCTTTCACTGTCTGACTTACTTTACTTACCATAACTGTCTTAGTACTATTTCAAAAAATTCTTTATAGGTTTTTTTATTACTGATATATAGGCAAAATTTAGGTGTGTGTGTTTGAATATTCCATGAGCACTTAAAAATGAGGCCTTAATTTTAAGAGCACATACATTTTTCACATCTGCATGTGAAGTTTGCTTTTGATCATCTGCTTTTTAACTTATATATTACCTCATTGATTTATCTTAGACAAAGTGAAGTAAATTAAATATTCCTACTTCTAAGGTACTTTTGACAATTATCCTTACATTTCTTAAGTTTTTATTTTATGTATTGGATCATATGTTATTAGGCAAATAAATATTCCAAAGTACTTATTGGACATTGTACTCTTTATCATTTTATAGAACATTTCTTTGACTTGTTTTTTACTGTTTACCTTGAACTGATATTAAGGGTGACCCGTGCTTTTTTGGGGGGAGGAGTGTTTTTTGTTTTCCAGATATGCCTTTTATTTTCAGTCATTCTGCGTTACTCTGTTTTAGGTGTCTCTCTTATAGACAGCAAAGGGCTGGCTTTTCTGTTATTTCAAAGCCAGAACTGTATTCCATGCTGGGAAGTGTTTAAACTTAACTTCCCCAAGACCGTTAGTGAGTTCTTTAAGCCATTATTCCCTTTCAGTCCAAAGATACTGGCTTAAAGAGTATCTAACCTTCACTCTATTGACACTGTTTTGGGCAAATAGTGGGAGTAGTTTTGAGTTCTCTTTCAGCCCATCTCCCTGTGCTTTAGGTTGGTATCAAGTTGAGCTTTCGGGGATTCCACTGCCGACTGGTAAATTTCATTCCTGTTGTATGAAACAAGGAGTCATTAGTTTCATCCCCTCATGGTGTGCCATCAACTTTGGAGAATTATATTCTGATGCCTTTGTTTTTCTGAAATCTGCAGCTGCAGGTACAGTTTTCTTACCTGTTTGATCTTCACTGCAGTTGCAACCCTTTTTTATATATTGAGAGTTATAAATTTGTTTTAGTTTCATTAAAGATGAAATTACAATTCTATTTTTTCTTATTGTTTTTGTTTTGGATGGTTTCTTAGGGACGATACATCATGATTTTTACATAACACTTTAAAAACTAACATTTAAACATCACCTTTTGATAGTGTTAATCCTACTTAATTCAAATTATTGTTCTATTGGCACAAATTTTATTTTCAAAAGATTTTCCTCTTGGACTCATGTATTTCTCTTTTCTCACCAAACATTAAAAAAAAATAGGAAAATGTAAACTTTGTATTTTTTTTTCAGTGAATTTAAGAGAATAGATTCTCTTGTAATGATTTTCTTTTACTCAAGTTTAGGTCTTCATCTTTAGATTTATCCCAATAATGATTATAACTGATATCAGCTATTAACTAAGATGTGCAGATCTCAGAGAGATTTGAAAATTACTATCTCAGGCTTCAAAGAGGAAAATAGTGTTTCTATAAAAGGAGTCAATTATGTATAATATATTTAGACAGGGAGAAGTAAATAATGAGAAATGCCCATGTCACAAAGCCCTGTTTTAGTAAAACAATAGCCTCTATATTAATATATTTTTAAATCATGCTATGCGGTATATCATATGTGTAAGTAACATAATAATGAAGGATGTCCATTGGAAACTAAAGTGGAAATTAAAACAAACCTTCATGGAGCTGCTCTTTATTTTTCAGAGAAGCTGAGAAATAATTTGAGAACTAAGAGCAGCAAGAGATGATTACCTCCTTTTGCAGGTGCACCTCAGTTTATGCCACTATTGTACATATGTTTTATAATGCCACCTCACTGACCCCAGGAACTCAAATCCAAAAGCTTCTGCAATTTTGGGATACAAAGTAAAATTCTGGTAAAATATACAGGGGAAAAACTATGGCAGAGTTTTACAAATATCTCTTAAACATTCAATTCACCTTGGAAAATCAAGCCATTTGATTTCAGTTCAAAACTTAACATGTTCTGATTGCTTTTGGAAAATGTTTTGGATTACAAAAGGGGTTATCTATGCATTGATGACCCAATTTTTGTCTCTGTTAATATTCTAATTTCACTCATTCCTTACTGTACTAAGGAGGTAGAAAGAAACTTATCTCATAAATTACGTTATTTAAACACTCAGGCCTTTAAAAAGCCCAGCCTAAACTATATAAACAAAGCACATAGTTGATACTTGGGACCAAATATTTTACTGTACAACTGACTTAAAGTTGGATTTTTTCAAAACATGGAAAGTATCATTGAAACCCAAATTTGGGAGCTCACATAAATGCTATATTAAATGCTGCAAGTAGCTCTGAAAACCAATGTGGAAAACATGAAAAGCAGTCAGTCCACTCATAATTACTATGCCACTTGAATTCTAGTAATTTATGGGGAAGGAAAACAAATCTAATTACTCATCCTCTTCGTGAATGAAATGTGCTCTGCACTACAAATGCAAATTATTATCCTTCATCTAAATCATTGACTTAATGATATTCTATTTCCAATCTCACCCTCATGTCACTGAGAATGAGCAGGCTTAATCTAATGATTAAAAAGTATTCTCTGTTATATTTGAACTGGAGTTTATTTCAGAGTTGTGTGCTTTAAAATGATATAAAATAGGGGTTTTATGTTTTTATATCTCTGTAAGAGAATATTAAAAAATAAACATATCTATACTTTCTCCTAAAGAGGAATGATGTAAATATATATTAGTTCCTGCCCAGAGAGCTCAAAATCTAATTCAGAGAGCCAAGCTATAAATACACAGGAGAGCAGTAAAAATTCAAAATGATAAGATAAGCTCAAGGCAGTATATTAAAACCTGACCTTTTTGTGGAAAATTTGGGAAATAATCTCCTAAATATTATAAGTGATTTATATTATTTTGAGTAGTGAAGTATTCTTAATTTTATAATAGTTTGATGGCATTCTAGCTGAAGCGTTATACACTTACCTCTCCCTTACTTTGTAACCATAACAATGACCATAAGTTACATTTTCCTTGGTGATTCAAAATTGTGGTTGTAAATGTCAATGTTATAAAACAGGGACTGGTATGTCCTTTATCTTTAGTAACTCCTAATGACAACATTTTAGTGGTTGTGTCTCTTTTTGTTGTTGCGGTTTTTCTGTCTCCTGATGTGCTCCTTGAGTATTTTCTACTTGTTCTTCTTTGGACTAGGAAATAAGGTATGGTGTAGGAGTGGGTGTTTATATATAAATGTGTGAGTATATCTGTGTGTGTGTGTGTGTGTGTGTGTGTATTTGTATATGTCTGTTGGATTCCTTTAGCTCAAGGAACTGAAACACTTGTTATATCTAAAATTCTAGAGGATTTTTCATTATGTGCATGTGAAAATAACAAAGGCAGAAATGTCTCCCAGATGATCATGCCTAAGGGAATCTACCAACAATTGTGCAATAAAAGACGAGAAAGTGGCTTGGGAACTAGAAAGTCATTTAGGATCTAAAACAATTCTGGGGGCTAGGCTACCTCATCACCTTCTCTTCTACAAGACTCCTGCAAAGAACTTGGCCAATTCGACCCATCACTTACTCTCTCCTTTTATTTGTCTTAGTATTTCCATCAAACACTTATACAAGTTCCAGTTAGTTCACTTAGTTGCTATGACTTAAGTGACACTTTACTTCCCAACCATTTTAGAAGTCCCTGGTCAGCCTATGAATTGGATGCTTATAAGGCCAGTTATATTTGGTGCCAACTTGGCTATTCATTGAAATAGAAACGCTTAGAAAGGGACAGCATTTGAGTATTATTAGATATCATGAGTTTTCGCCAGTCCAAATTTCAAGTGAACCAGTTACTTATGACTGTGTTTAACATAAGATTAAATATTCTTGGAGTAAAGCTCTCAGGAAATGGACTCATATCTACAATGAATGTGTTTTCTAAGTGTACATTTTGACTCTGCAGTGTCTTTCTCTATAAAGTCAAGTGCCCCTTTTGTATATTTTATATCATATTTCATAATCCATTTTATGTTAATCTTTTATGAATATGTCAATTTACTCCTTAATTGGTCAACCCACATTCCCCACAGTGCCTAGCAAACTCCCTTGCTTAAAACTGACAATGAATATTTATTCATTGGTTTGAAGAGAAGTGCTAATAACTATGGTTGTCAATGACGAGTTATAAGAAATCAATGCCATGAAGTCAGAAAAGAGAAATAATACTTGGAACTGACATCATTGGGCAAGCTTTATGGAAGAGGTAAACAAATGAGATGGTTATATAATCACAAATCATAAGTCTTTTGTTTTAGGGATGACCATCATTGTTATCTCCATCATCAAAAATAAAGTTTCACCTGAATTGTTAATTACTCTGCAATACTCATTCTTGTTCTGATTCAACATCTAATACTTGAAGACAGATAAATTCATACATGGACAATTATGCAAGGAAGATAGCATATCAATCTGGCCATTTTCCCCTAGAGTATGAGCCACTATATTAACAGGCTGAGGATATATAGAGTTCATGGTATAGTCAAGTTCCTCTCTCTTGACAACATTTTTTAGTGAGCTTGTCTGCAAGATCTAATAACTCAGTGGAGACGGCAAATCTATTTCATACAGAGATGAAGAAAATGAAAAGAATAGTAGAGGGAAGTTTTGAAATTCTTCATATTCAGAACTGAGTAAAGGAATACGCTGACCCCAAGAAGTTACAGGATATGTAGATGATAGATAAATGGATAGATCAATCTTCATAAATAACAATTGCTTTTTCTCCTCTGACCCAAATCTGTTCCCAACCCACCTCTTTATTTTTTATTGGTGTGTGAACTTGATGTTCTCATAAAACAACTAAACAGAAATAGTAAATTTAAACTTATCTGTGCTGAATCAATGTCATTGGGGAAATATGAAGTTCCCTTAGCAGTACTGGGTTATGTATGGTCATCCACTAAGCCCAGAATTTACACAAGCACATCAACGTTCAGTCAATAATACTCCTTCACCACTTTATCAATATGTTACATAAGCTAAAGTGAGTTGCCCACAGTGGTTGAAGAGACCATGCTTTACTCATTTCTGTATCCTCACTACCTAGCATATAGTCTAATGGCATGTGTTCAATGTTTGTTGAAGGAATTTATGAACTAATAAATCAGAGACATACAAATAATCTGTAGCATTCATTGTAGTCAGTGGCACAACCTTTGAAGAAGACAAGTTTGATCAGTGAAGAAATTATAAAAAAAAAAGAAGGAGACAAGCTTGGGTATGGCTTTAATCTGTAGATACAACATACAGTCTTTCATATGTAAATGTTCACTTGGTCTGTATGGGTACTGGACTAATGACATGGGACTCATTTGCAGTACATAATCCCCAGCTTGGGTAGCCAATCCAAAACAGAAAGGTCTTTGAGTTTTGTATTCTTTGTGTGAAAAATTCTTTGTGCTTGGTGTAAGTGCTTCAGTGTTAATCTGATTTTGTTATTCAAGCCTTTGCTTTAGCCTTATGGATTGAAAGGCTTTGAAATACATGAACTTGATTAAAAGCTGAGGATCCTCACCTTTTACATTGGGACACAAGTACTATATGTATTCCTGTTCCACCATTCCTAGCCTTTGTCTCCATGGCCACAAAATGACCACTGTGTCTTCAGCCATCACATCCATATTTAGAGCAAAAAAAGGGAGAAGGATGAAAAAAAAAGCTGAAAAGGTGTGTCAGCAAAGACTGTCACTTATAAAACCAGCACTGGGACTATGCAAGATGCATATTTTAATGTTTCAGCTTCTATAATTGGGAGAGGCAAAGGAGAAGTAGCCAGTTCACAATATGGCATTGAAACTTGGTAGAAAAAGTCAGGAGATAGACAACGATATATGAGATTGCCAAGGGAGAGATTACAGAGTAAGAGCAAAAGACTGAAATAAGAGCCTTAAAAATATCAGTAGAAAGATTGCTCTTTTATGAAAGTTGAGGAGGGGGGGCCTGAGATGGCAAAGATGAAGAGCCAAGAGGAAATAGTTCCAAGAGAAATGTGTGAGCAACAGTGTGAAATGTTATGAAATAATGATTAAGGAGTAGAAATAAAAATAATAACCAGGAGGTGGTTGGTAAACTTGAGTAGAATAATTGTGTAGAAAATTGAGAAAAGGAAACAGTTGGCAGGAGCTAAGAAGTGAACACATTTTGAAGAAAAGAAAACAAAGGATAGGGACTGCTCTTTTCAGGAATTCGATAGTGAAAGGAAAAGGAAATGGAACTGAGTCAATCAAAAAGTTGTCAGTGTTAAGGAAAGCTTATAAATATATTTTAGACTGGAAAGATCTGAATATTTATTTAGACAGGGAATATATAAATCAATATCTAACAGATAGCAAATACCTAAGGAAGGGAGATTTCTTTGATTCTGGTTTCTTTCTTCTTTACACTTAATGTTGTTGAATGACTTTTATGGTGGAATCTTTAATTCTTAGTGCTTGGGTTACAAAAATGAATATGGTATAATGTTTACCCTTAATAATTTACAACCTAGAAAATGAGAGAGACAAGCTGAACTGAAGTTTTAAATTCTTATTTGTGAAACCTAAACCTTAGGGAATATCAGGTTTGAAGATCTTGATAAGGGTGCTAAACATACAAAACCCTTTAAGAAAGACCTCCCTCCTTCACGTTATAATTCTCTTTCCAACATTCTGTTTGGGAAGTGATGTTTTATACAGCATAGAACAATGGTGTTTAAAAAACAGAAGATGCCTGGAACATCCTTCTGAGTTTGGGAAAAGCTGTTGAAGCTTCAGGGCTCTTGGTGACGAATTTGATCATATGCATGTTTCATTAAGAATCAAAGCATGTGCATCCTTCCGCATTGAAGCCAACAGCAGAAGCACAACAGTGTTCCCAAGGTGCGGTGACTAATACCTTGAGAAAGGCCTCAGCGTTTCCTTTATAGATCAGGTGTTAATATACACTGCCATTCTTGCTCGCAGCACTGAAAATTAATGCGAACACAGTGGGCTAAATAAAGTGCCACTCTGAAAATACAAATGCTTTGGGTAGAATTGGAAACATTTTATGCTTTTCTTTAGAAATATTTTCTCAGTTCCTTTGAAGATAAAAATAAACTGCTAAAAATCCCATTAAGACCTTTTTAGGGGTGGTTGTATTTTTCCTTCTACATCTTGTACTGAAGTGGAACTTTTGACTTATGTTAAAATAAACATACTTCTAGAAAAGACAAGCTGGAATTAATTCATGACCAAGTATTTTTCCAATGACAAATCATTTTTATCCTTTGGAACAATGATATTTTAAATTAAGATTTTTAAAAATGTTTCTCCTGGGTAGATTAATTATAGATTCAGTGGCCTGGAAAGGATAGAAGTGGTCAGTTAATCAAAACATCTGGACATACAAGAGTTTTATCTCCTTGGATAGGGAACTCTGACCACCCAACACCTTTGAGAGCTGACAGTGACCATTTTATAGGCTCATTGAACCTGTAAGGACCTTGGAGATCAACCTAGCAAGGATTATTTAAAGATCTCTGTGATTCTGAAAATGTTTTCCTTAAAGTGGGTTTAGGTGAAAAAGGTAAACAACTTTTAAGTTCAGACATAAGGAACTTTAATAATGCAGCTAGTTATGCTCTTTCTATGGGTACTGGCCCAAGTTTAATGCAGTGGTTAATAGCATGGAGTATGCTACCAAACTTTGGTTTAGAATACTCCCTTTGTTACTTACTAGTTATGTGACCTAGGAAGAGTTCCTAAACACCTCAGTTTCCTTTTCTGTAAAATGGGAATAAAAATAGTCCCTACTTGATAAAGTTTTTGTTAATATTATGTGAGTTCATAGATAGAAAGAGCTTAGAACACTCCTTGGCACATAAAAATTACTATTTATGTTTAAGTTGTCATTATTATAATTTAATTCCTATAACATTATTAATGGTAACTAATGTTTTAATTTTACAGATGGGAAAATTGACACTTACAAAAGGCAAATAACTTGCACAATGTCATTCAACTAGTAAGCAGTATGGCCAGGCATACAGCACTATGACTTTCACTCCAAAGTATGTATTCTACATGATACTGTTTTGAAGTTTCTCCCATTGTTAGTGTGTGTCACCTATGTCATTATACATTCAATGCCACTTGAATTAATATTCAAATTTTAATTTTAAAAAATCAGGTCATGGTATTATTCTAAGTCATTTATTTATAATTTTATACTAAGTTACAAGCTATACAAGTTTTATTTCAACACACTTTTTAAGAAAAAACAAGATATATTAATTTTTTATTGTTGCTGTAAAAATTGCCATAAACTTAGCAGCTTGTAAGAGAAATTTATTTCTCTTACAATTCTGGAGGCCAGAAGTCTGGAATCAGTTTCACTGGGATAAAGACAAGGTGTCTGCAGGCTGGATCCTACTGGAAGCTCTAGGGGAGACTCTGTTTTCTCGACTTTTCTAGTTTCTTGAGGTCATTTGCATTCCTTGGCTTATGGCCCCTTTCTGTGTGTTCAAAGTATATCACTCAGATATTTGCTTTCATTATCACATTGCCTTCATGCTTTCTGACCCTCCTACCTCCTTCTTATAAAGATCCTTGTAATTATACTGGGTCTACCTGGATAATCCAAGATAATCTTCCTGTAGCAAGATCCTGAAGTTAATCTCATCTGCAAAGTTCCCTTTGCCATGTAAGGCAACATATTCACAGTTTCTGGGAATTAGAACATGGACTTCACCAAGGGGGCATTAGTCAGCCTACAATACAAGGTTTAGATTAAAAGATTGGCTCGGTGCTTTGTGGCCACCTGGAGGGGTGGGATGGGGAGGGTGGGAGGGAGGGAGACGCAGGAGGGAGGGGATGTGGGAACAGATGTATATGTATGACTGATTCACTTTGTTGTAAAGCAGAGAATAATTAAAAAAAAGCTACTAAGTCATGTTATTTTGAAAACGTTCTAAATAGCATAAATTTAAAGGACATAGAGAAAATTTCTATAAAACTCTTGACACCCTTTCATCTTTCACTCTCTCTACCCACATACTTGCTTACCAAGGCTGCTGTAAGATCTGATATTTGTTAATTACAAATTTTATTGCCAGAAAGATGCCTATTTAGGATACAGTACTCATCTAAATATATCAAGGGATTCAAGACAACAAATGTTAGACTGTAAGTATTACTGGGTTAAAGGAAAACCATGATAAGAACTTTAAGGAGAAGAATAAATATTCCTTAACATTTTTGGCTGAATCAAATTTGAGCTACATTTTTCAAAGTGTTGTTTTGAAAAATGTACTCAGATGACCACTTATCCTCAACCCCATATTTTAAGTTTTATTCTACAAAACAATGAGAGTAAAAAGCAATTTTGTTTCATCTTAGATTCATTTTATATAGTGACATCTTTTGGATAAAGAAAGAAAGTGCATCAGATTAAGTTTATAATCCAAGGTTGCAGGTGCCATAACCACTCTAAAGCCAGAGGTGAGAAAAAGCATGACGGTAAAGAGATCATCTTGAATGGGTGAACATAAATTAGTTAGGGCTGGGATTTCCCTGGTGGTCCAATGGTTAAGACTCCGTGATTCCACTGCAGGGGGCACAGGTTCGATTCTTGGTCTGGGAACTAAGATCCCGCATGCCGCAGGGTGTGGCCAAAAATTAAAAACAAACAAAAAACTAGTTAGAGCTATTTTTACTAACTAGTCAGTAAAAATAAGAACGGAGAATGGATATATGATTTATCTCTATAAAATCACTTTTGTTATGTGTAGGGGGCCTATAAATATTATTGACAAATATTATCATATGAGTAAAGGCACCATCCTCACTCCTAAAATTTTAAAGAAGTAATTTTAGGATTTTTTTTTTTTTTAAAAAGGGAACTCTCAATAGGCTAGCATTTTCAAAGAATGGGTTGGCGGACTTAAGTAGCATCGTCAAGTAAGTTCCTCCAATTTTCGAAGACCATTGAACTATTCAATATTAAAGTACCTATTCATCAATCAAATGAAAATATTTATATTGAGTTCTTACTCTTTGTCAAGCACTCTGGTAAATGTTTTGAAATGCAAATATAAATAAGATACCACTCTTGTCTCTTAAGACTTTTGAGAGTCCAGTTGAAAATCATATAAATAAACAAGCAAAAAAAAAAAAGAGTATACAATGATAATATGTACTATGGTGGAGGAATATATATAGTATGAGAACACCTAACTTCAAAACGGACAAGAAGGTAGGGCTTCCTGTGTGTACTGCTTGGCCTGAGACTTCAAGGAAAAGTAGCAATTGCCTCTATTAAGAAGAGTTCACATCACTGTCAAAAGTATAGACTGGCATAATTTTTCCAGGGAACTATTTCATATGGCAAGATAGAGTGATAGGCTGTGAGGCTGACTAGCACTAATTTGTGAATGACTCTTTGTATTAGAGAATTGGACTTTCATTCTGAATTCAATGAATTCAAGTATAAGGAATAAAATAATATCTGTGACTTGAAAAAAATCAATCTAGTGGCATATCAAGGCTGGATTAGATGGTAGAGAGATTACATACATGGAAAACAACTAAATAAAATACTATTGCAGTAGTCCAATTAAGTAATAAGGATACTGACTAAGAGAATAGAAATAGGCATGAGTATGTGTGGCAAAATAAGGATAGGGATGTAGGTTCAACAAAACAGGAGAAGTGAAGTAAAAGAGAAGAGTCAAGGATTTATTTCAGGTAGATGATAATGTAGTGACTAAAATGGGGAATATAAGAAAACAGGCAGTGTTTGTAAAAAGGATAATGAATAAGTTTTTGGACCTATTTAGTTGGTAGTACCTATAGGATATTGCAATGGAAATGTCATCTATATGGTTGGATATATTGGCCTGGGGGTCAGAAAAGAAGCCTGGCATAAAGGTATATATTTATTAGATATTCACTAAGAATTGAGGCCATAGGTATGATTAGATATGTCCAGGAGAAGTAAGAAGAGTAAAATAGTTTAGTATGAATGTCTACAGAATACTACTCTTTAGAGGGAAAAAAATTAAAAATAAAAGGAAAACATGCAACTAAAAGGTCTAAAGCCTGGTAAAATAGGAAGAAATAAGGGAATAGCTTTAGGATATGAAGCAAACATTGCAGCAACTGCTACTCTCATTTTCTAACCCTGAAGTAGCAAATTCAATGACCCATAGGAACCAGGCATGTAATTTAATGAGCAGAGAAGCTTGGGTGTAGGATAAACATGAGGACTGTCCTATGGCAGAGAGCACCCTGTCCACAAGTGGAAGCTGCTATCTAGGTCCTGCCTATTATTGCCCTGTGGGAATTTGGGTCAATGTTGCCAGATATCAATATGTATTTTATATGAAATCTGCCAATTTTAAAATGTTCCAACTTCATGAAAAGTGTCTGGATTTTTTCAGCTCACAGGCTGCCAATTTGCAATATCTGCTTCAGCATCCATGATGAGAACAATCCTGGACCAGGAAGATCGCTGGTTGGACCCACTACTGTAATCTTCCATTTCTATATTCATGAGTAGATTCTCCCATAGATTCCTGGATGAGTAATTTTGACATTCTGTGCTACTATACATAAAGGTTAACAATTGGAAAAATGAAGAAATAGCTCATGAAAACATCTAATCAATGCCTAAGAATGTTTTCTAACCTTTGCTAGCTACTGTCATGTAAGACTTTGGTATCTGTAAACAGGCTGACCATATATTTCAGCAATCAAACATGAGCACATGTGGGGAGAAAAAGGGGTGCTCTCAGCAGGAGGTGCAAAGTGAGATGTTTGATCTCTCTAACTATAAATGCATATTATCAGTGTTGACCTATCTACATTTTATTTAGACCCTGTGAATTTAATGTTCCTAAGTTAAATGAGACTCATTTTCTCAAAGTTTCTTGATCTTCAGTGTCTATCTTGAGAGTACACCATGAGCATTTCAGTATTTTTAAGTCTCACTTGCTAGTCATATAGTTTATTTGAAGAGTAATTTTCCTGTGTATCAATTAGTAGTTTCTTTTGTTTAGGAATATACAGTCTAAGTAACCTTAGAATAGGAGAAAAATTGGGTTGTGTCTCTTCACAGGTTGTACATATAATTTTCTCATTTATAAATTGAGCATCAAGTGTTGCTCTACTTCTGTGTGTCAAAGGCCATTCAATTAGTAGGACTAATTTTCTCTGGCTTTATGTCAAATTCTGCTATTTGGCTTTCGGTTCTGAAGCAGATGACAAGTACATAAAAAAAAAAAAGACTGTTTTCTTAGGGGATGATATAGAATGGTTTTTCAGTACATTAATGATAAGCCTTTTGTGCACCTTGATTCCTAAGATGGCTGTTAAGGGCCTCCACAATTTTTTACTCCACAGTGAAGATGCCAAGAAAACACCCACTCACATCGGCATTGCTGGTTATTCTCTACTAAATTACACTGGAATGGCCTTGTGGGGAGGAAAATAAAACATAATAATCCCATATCTGATATTCTCCAAGGAATTTGATGCCAAAGTGTTTCTGAGCTGGTTATAAGGAAAACTCCTTTTAAGATACTTTATTTGAAAGAATTAGCCAGCAGTAGGAAAAGAAAATTTACTTGGGAAAAAGTAAAAGTAAATAAATAAGTAAAAAGAATTCTTACTACCGTGTTGTTACTGTAAATGTGAGTCATGGAATTTATCAGAAAAGGAGGTTTTAAAATGCATGTGTGGGACAACTTCTGCAGTCTCATAAATATTGATATATTTCAAAATATGATGTTTGAGTATTTCCAAGATAACTTTTGGTATAAAGTGTTATCAGTCTCCTTTTAGAGTAGAAAATGGCCTTTGTGATTTTTGGAGTTCAATTCTCCCTCTACTTTTCAGAGGAGTTTGATAAAATCAGAAGACTAGTTAGTGGAAGCATTAGAAGTCACATCCTGGGCTCCTTATTCTAAGCCCAGGACATTTTCAACTCTACATTTTATGTTTCCACCATTCTTTATAGTATAAACATCATTTCAATATCCAGGGAACCAAGGGAAGGAATCTTAGGATGTTTAAATTGACTTGACATACCATGAAAAATTCAGTCATTTTAACATGGTATATCTAGATGGAATTAAGACTTTTAAATGACCATTAAAACACACACCCATAAATATACACCCGTAAATATATACATGCACACTTTATCCAGTATTGTTCATCCTCAGCATATCCTCTGAACTGCAATAGCTATTTGGTTACTGTTTGGTGTTATTTCTATTTTTAGTAGTACCTGGAGAGATATTTAACTTAGCGCTTGCCCTGGTAAGAGGTTTCTGGGGACAAGTATCTTTTTAGAAGTCCTGAAACTAAAATCCACTCTCCCAAGAAAATACCTCTTTTTAACAAAAGTTCTCATTTATTTAGCCATTGGATTCTCCCCTGAATTATTTTAAAATTCTGGACTTTAATATAGAAACTAGCAGTTACAACTTGATCATCACACAGTAGTTGGCATTTAGGCACAAAAGTTATGTTTGAAAGGTATGATTGAGACTGGTATGTGCCTACATGTTTGCAAGAGATGGTGACCTTTTTTTTTTTAATACATCTTTATTGGAGTATAATTGCTTCACAATACTGTGTTTGTGTCTGCTGTACAGCAAAGTGAATCGTCCATATGCATACCTATATCCCCATATCCCCTCCCTCTTGGATGGACCTAGAGTCTGTCATACAAAGTGAAGTAAGTTAGAAAGAGAAAAACAAATACCGTATGCTAACATATATATAGGGAATCTTAAAAAAAAAATGGTACTGATGAACCTAGTGGCAGGGCAGGAATGGAGATATAGACATGAAGAATGGACTTGAGGACACGGGGAGGCCGGACTGGGAAGCTGGGGAGACTGTGAGCTTCTTGTGTCTGTATGGTCCATCCCTAAAATGCCAGGGTACTTCTGAACTACACCTACGTGGACCCATTAAGGAGCAGCCAAATAATTATTTCTCTCAGAGGTGAACCTACTTTGTACTCTTTTTAAAAAAAAACTAATTTAAGGGAAAAATTACCTGTTTATATCTCCACACAAGAAACTATAAAGTTATTTTTCATAAAATTCAAACAAAATTATAAATAGTAAATGTAAATATAAAATATACATATAAAAATAAAACAATTATAGATTAATACAGAATTTTATTATAGATTAAAACTGATAAATAATAATGATTTCTCTGTCACACTAAGGAATGAAAACTGGGTACTGTTTGTATCTAAATTAAGCATGATTATCTATACAGATATGAGCACTAGATAATGAACTTGAAAGACTTTTAGCTTATTTGGTTTGGGATATCTCTGTTTTGGCCTGGTTTAGGTTCATTATGTTGAATTATTCAGATTCCAGAATCATCTCCTCTGGCCCATGCTGTTCCTTTCCCAGGGAGGCTGTGACAGAGAGTCTCTAGGGTGGTCCCATGATTCCTATCTCCTGATGGTCACACCCTTGTATAATCCCCTCCTCCAGAGTATATGCAGGACATGACTTGCTTCTAAATGATAGAATACGGCAAAGACAAAGGGGTGTATATGATGATGTGTACATAATTACATTACATAAGACTGTAACGCCTACCTTGCTGAGACATTTTTTTATTCCTTGAAGATGCATGCTGCCATGCCCCAAGCTGCTAAATGGAGAAGGTCCTGTGACAAGGGACTGAGGTCCGCCATTAGCTGACAATCAGCAATAATCTTGAGACCATCCATTAACAGTCTGCAAGGAACTGGATTCTGCTAACAATCATGTGAGCATAGACGTGGATCTTTTCCCCATTTGAGTCTCGGATGAGACCACGGCTCTAGCTGATACCTTGATGGCAGCTTTGCGAAACCCTGAAGCAGAAGACCCAAATAAGCTGTGCTTGAATTCCTGACCCATAGAAACTGTGAGAAAATAAATATGTATTGTCTTAAACAGACAAGTTTGTAGTAATACTGCTACTAGTCATAGATCACTAAAACAGTGACCTCTATTAGAACGTTTGTTCCTTATATCAGGGTTCATTTGTTTAGTCATTTATTGCACAAATATTTATAAAGTTCTTGTGATGCATAAGGCTGCAAGGTGTCCTGGTCTAGAAGATGAGGGAAATACCATCATGTCATATAGGTACTATGAATGGAGTTTTGGCATGTCCAGTAGAAACACAAAGAAGAAAGTTAACTGTCCAGTTTGAACAATTCAGTAAGAGGGAGTAATAGTTATAGGCTGTGATAAATGCTAATAATAGTCAAAGCCAATAACCATAGGCTTCGATAAATATTATAAAGCACATAAATAGGATATGGTGGTAAATAACAATAATAATAGTTAATAATCATTGAGTACTTATGTCGAGTGCTTTTTTCAAAAAATGTATTAATCTGTACTCTGTTTTAGGAATGTAAATTAATTAATTTAATACTTTTTTTTTTACAGTATTTCTATTAGCACTTTCATCTTATAGGTGAAGAAACTAAGGGGCTGACAGATTAAACAACTTGTCCAAGCTTTCCCAGTGAGTCAGTGGCAGACCTGAGACTTAAACTTTGGCCATCTTGCCGCAGAGTTTATGTTCTTAAACAGGGGGACTTTGGGTGGGGGTGATCAGGAATTCTTCTCTGAGATTTAGTTATTATGTGATAGATGAGAAGAACCCAAAGATGCAAATAGCCAGGGGAAGTGCAGTTCTGGCAGAATGAACAAAAGGGAAAAATTCATTAATAGAGAAAAAGTTGGCATATTCTAGGAGCCAAAAGAAGGCCAGTGCCACCAGACTTCAATGAGCACTGGTGATATTGGAGCGGGATGTGAGTGTTGGATCATTCAAAGAGCTTTACTTTATTCTTAGTGAAATACAGAGGTGTTTTATACAGGGAAATGCATTGGCTGCTATGCAGAGAATGGTTTGAAATGGATAGAAGTGGATAAAAAGAGACCAATGAGGAGGTAATTGCAGTATGCCGAGTGAGTGACAATGATGGCCTGGACCAGGGTGGAGACAGAGGAGATAGAGTGATGGATAGAAGACAGGTCTGTTGTGGAGGAAGAATGACTGGATGTCATTGACTGACTGAATGACTGACTGAAACAGCTGGGATAATGAAAAGGGAGGGGTTAAAGATGAGGAACACATTTCTGCCTTTAGCTCTGGATGGATGATGGTGCTTCAGTAATTTATTGAGCATACCTTATGTGCCCATGAGTGTGGTTGGTACTGTGGTGGTAGATACAACACCTCCTTGTCGTTGGCTTTCTCAACCAAGAGAGAGAGAAAAAGAGAGAGAGAGAAATTGATTAATTAACAACACACTATAACATGATATGATAAAACATAGAAGCATCTTAGTACCATGGAAACATGGAAAAGTAAAAGCGAATGAGTCATTCTGCCTGGTTTTCCAGGGCAGTGTGGGCTAAATATCAGGAAAAGCTTTCACAGAGAAGAGGGTATCTGAGCTAGACCTTCAAGGTTAGCGGAGAGAAGGAGGGAAGTAAAGCAGAGGAAATGGCTTAACAAGGGCACCAGTTTATCTAAATAACTTCACTTACTTATTTATATTCCTCATTCCACAAAGAATTTGAAGTAGTTCACAGAAGGACAAAAAAGTGTGAAGTGTTTAGAGAATAATAGCCTAGTGTGGCTAGAAAATTAGAAGCAGGATGGGAAGTCAAAGTTTGCAGAGGCCGGTTCAGGATGTGTTCATGAAGATTTACATGCCATGCTAGGAGGTTGTTTTTCTCCTACTAGGACTTCATGCAAGTGTGATGAACATCTTGGTAAGTACAAGAGGTATTAATTGTATTTCAAAGACTAATAAAATCCCAAAACAAAAATAGAAGCAACATACCATATGTTTTTTTCACTATTTTTCAGAGTCAAATTGTACATGTATTTATTCATTCAATAAATATTTAACAGTATATTGGAATCTTATTAGTCATAACAAGCTAAATATGATTATTGTACTTTGGGTGCAAACAATCTAGTAGGAAAGATAATTTATTAAACTGATAATCTAGCAAAGTAATTAATTAGATCTGTGTAAAGTGCTAGAAAGGAAAAATGCAGTTTGCTATGACAACATTTAAAATGGGAAACTTAATCTAGTCAGGGAGGTCAAGGAAGTGATAATTAAGGTAAGTAGCTCAAATGATAATAAGTGCTCTGTGGTGTGTGAAAATGCCTGTTTATAGGAAAAGGTAAACAACATTTGTATATATTTGTTTGTTTATTTATCCAACATATTAAAGTTCGAGGTTTGAAGCACTATGAGAGAAACAGAAACAAGTAATATAATACCTCCAATAAATTAATTTTGCACTTAATAGTTTATAAGCCATTTTTAAAAAATCAGATACTAGTTCAACTACACCAAAAAAAACAAGACTCTGCAAATAGATATCCTTAAACATATCTTACATGGATGATAAGGACTGTCTTTTTGAAAACCATGGCCTTTGGGGGAACTAGAATAAAGGCAGAGACCTCTCTGGCTTATGGAGGATAAAGCAATTTTATTAACAGTCAACTGAACCATAGGAACTAAGTTAAGAATTCACCTTGCCCAGTCCAAAGGCTCAATTATGAACAAAGCATATGTGATTAAAATAATTGCAAGAACAATAGGAACAGCAATTTCTCTCATGGTAACATTCCTTGGTCTTCTCTGAGTCTTTGTTGTGTCCTATCAGCATTACAACTAGAAGTAATAGGGCTAAAGGCCTTTCACTAGGATGTCTGCCAGAGACATTCTTCCCCAGACATCTTCTCTGATACTCTCTCCTTGGGGATTCATCCTGTGACCACCAGCATACACCACAAAATACTAAGGAATCCAGGTTTTAATTCATATTTAATTATATCATGTAAAAGGTATAATGGGGGTCTTCCACCATGTCCGGTAGCAACAGAAGAGTATAGATTATATAGGTCAACTAGAAAAAAAAAGTTAAGTCAAGACATTCTAATGAAAAGTGAATGCAAATCATCACTGAGTGGTAAGGGACACCAGAGTAGCTCCCCCAATTCTGACTAAAATAACCTATAACAGAAACAGGATAAAGTGAGTCTCAGAGGTCACAGTGATCTCCTGAAGACTAAGTACTCAGTTAATTGTTCAGCCTAGTCTCGAAAGTGTCTCTTAAGCATACAGCCAAAACTATTTTTCCATCACAACTATCACTCTTTAGGTACCTGTGCCAAAAAGGAAGGTTAAGTTTAACAGGAGAGATAAGACATAATATAAATAACCAAAGTATAAAGTGCAGTATGGGAGACACAGATAGAGTGATGTTATACTGACTTGTTTTCAGTGGAAACTCATAGAGGCCTTTATGAATGAAATGGAATTTGTTACACTCAACCGTCCCATTCATGGCAAGGGAGCAATTTCTTTAGGCATAAAGCATCTTTCAGTATTTGAACCTCAGAGCAGATGGCATAAAGCTAAATAAGTGCCAAGGATGGCTTTACTGTTTTTACTTTATTTATTTTATTTTTAAAGATTTTATTGGCAGTTAAGCTCAATTCTGAGACTTCTACTTGACAAGAGTACTACTAGCTTAGCTGCATTTGGGACAATTTACTATGTCATAAAAACTCATTTGTAGATGCTTTTCCTGTCAATAGAGACTAAGGATTTCATTACCACCAAAATGCCTGTCTCAGTGTAAAGGTCAGAAGCGTGTTGGGGAAAATGCTCAAATATTTTGCTGTCATGATATTGTTCTCTTCCCACAAACTCTAGAATGGGTACTATCTGAGGGTTCACCATTTATTGCACATAGAATGAATGTGGGCACTTGGTTATAGAAGATACTAACATCTTAAATTTGATGGCATCTCTCATTGGTGGAAAGAGATGGAGAGGGAGCTGTAAGTTGCACGTTCGAGATGCTTATGGGAAAAAAAGAGTGGCCATGTGTGTGAAGTGAGAGGCAGGAACGGGATCGAATGTTTCTGCTTAGGTCGTTTCCTGCCAACCTTTTATTCAACCCAACTCAAGAGACGGTACTTTGTGGGGTTTCCCTGGTGGCGCAGTGGTTGGGAGTCCGCCTGCTGATGCAGGGGACATGGGTTCGTGCCCCGGTCCGGGAAGATCCCACATGTCGCGGAGCGGCTGGGCCCGTGAGGAATGGCCGCTGAGCCTGTGCATCCGGAGCCTGTGCTCCACAACGGGAGGGGCTGCAGCAGTGCGAGGCCCGCATACCGAAAAAGGGAAAAAAAAAAGAGATGGTACTATGTGGAACCTAAATGATTAATAAGGCTTCCCAACAGGACCACAAACCAACCTAAACCATGACAAAATGTTAAAGGTTACTGTCTAGAGTAAGAATAAATGTTCTCAGGGGGCTATGATGACAATAAGAAAGATCATAGAGGACTTAAAATGACATCAGTGAGATACGACACAGAAGGAAAAGAAATGAGTCAGCACGCTTTCTGTGGATATCCAGTTTGTGCTGGGATAGGTTGGATTTTAGGTAATCAGAACAAACAGAAACAGTTATTATGTACCTAGAGGTTGCAAAAGTAATGCAGCCCCTTTAGCTCTCCTAGGGCTCCCTTATGAAATGGGACAGAGAGTCTGAGCCTAGTTGTGCACTCTACCAGGATGTGCTTTAATTTGCCATTTTTCCTCCAGTTTCTCTGGACACTTGTCCTCAGGATGGAATGGGAGTAGGCCAATCAATTTAGCTTCATGCACATTGTAATAAAGCATGACCTAATGTGGGGACATCTCTTCACATTATTCTATATACACAATGGATTCCAATTATTCCAGGAATTACTTTTTAGAACCAAACAAAGAAAGGCCTAGCTAGCTGGAAAATGGCTTTGATATTCAGCTAAAAATATGGATTTCGATTTGGAAATAATGAAAGAATTATCCAAAAACAGCAAGTGAGTTAGCGATTGCATATACAGCAAAGAAAAGGATACCATTATCTGGAATCAGCATAGCCAGGTCCTCAAGTTTAGATTCGGTGTTATAGATAAGGAAGAGAGGAGGATTCTGGATAGGCAATGGCCAACTGTTGATAAAGGAAACACACACACACACACAGACACACACACACACAAATTGCCACCTGTGGTGCAAATTCTTTTTGAGATTCTCTTACGTGATTAACTTTGTAAATCAATTAGTAACACGGGAAATGACTATTTTCTTGTCTTTAGGTTTCCATCAAGCATTACCATTTAGTTACATTAATGTGGACTTTACTGTCTCTATTAGTTACATATTGCTGCTCTAACAAATTACCACAAATTTAGTGGCTTAAAACAATACGCATTTATTATCTTTCAGTTCTAGAGGTCAGAAGTCCGAATGGGACTCAATGAGCTAAAACCAAAGTTCCTTCTGGAAGCTTTAGGAGAGAATTTGTTTCTTTACCTTTTTCAGCTTCCAGAACCTAACTGCATCCTCTGGCTTACAGACTCTCCCCCAACCTTCAGAGCCAGCAGCATAGCATCTTCTAATATCTCTTTGACTCTGACTTCCTTCTCTATCACCTTCTTTCACTTCAAAGGACACTTGTGATTATATTGGGCATATTGAATAATTCAGAATAATCTCCTTATTCTAAGGTCAGTTGATTAACAAACTTAATTTCATCTATCAATTTAATCCTTTCTTGTTATGTAGCATAACATATTCACAGGGCTCAGAGATGAAGACATGAACATCTTTCAAGAGAATTATTTTGACCAGCACAACATCTAACTGAATATTAAATTAACTTATTTACATGCAGAGCATTTTTAATTCAAATGTGTCTTGACAGAGGAGACCACATCATCCAAGCTTTAGGACATGTGCAGATGCTGCATTACTCCATGATTCTCAAACTTTAATCTACCAGCCAATCAACCAACTAAACCTATTAATGCCTCTTTCTCAAAAATATGCCTGCTTTTCCTGGAATAATATCTGAATTCATTAGTTTTGAATTCTTAAGGGAGATTTTGCTTCTTAAAAATGAATTCAATTGCCTCAGTAATTTTAAATTCATGTCTTCACCCTTCCTCCTACCCTATCCCTATACATTAATTCTCATGTTCAAGTCTACCATGTGTCAGATACTCTGCTAGGTACAGGATATTCAAAAATGGATAGAACACATAGTCATTACTGCTTAAATAGGATCTGAAGACAGAGAAGAGGACAAAAAATTAAAGAATAACAATATGGGGACTTCCCTGGTGGTTCAGTGGATAAGACTCCGCACTCCTGACGCAGGAGGCTGGGGTTCTATCCCTGGTCAGGGAAATAGATCCCACATGCATGCCATAACTAAGAAGCCCACATCATGCTGCAACTAAAAAAAAAAGAAAAAAGAAAAAAAAGTCCCTCATGCCGCAACAAAGACCAAGTAAGACCTGGCACAACCAAAATAATAACAAATAAATAAATAATTTTCAAAAAAGAATAACAATGTGGTTTAAAGTAAAGTAATATGAACTATAAAATTAGAGAGACAAGCCCTAACTCTGGTTGAGAAGGTCAGAAAAATTTCACTGCAAATATGAACTTTGGATGTGATGGGTAAGGGCAGGGTGGGCATGGCATTTCAGTTAAAAATGAAGAAAAGGTAGAAAGGGGAGACCCCCATGTCTCGTTGGCTCTTGCTGTTTGTTCTTCCTGGAGTATTCCCCCACTTTCTGCCATATCTGACCCTTCTCTCTTCCTGTCCCTATTCCTAAGCCACCCGTCAAATCTCCATTTCTGTTTTATTGAAAGAATAAGATGAGGACAGAATAAAGTCTTCTTACATGATGTGTAAACTCCGTATGATGTTCCTTGCTTACTTCTCCAAATACATCTCTTAACCACTTGCCCACATAGACCTAAATTCTAGATATTCCAGGTTTTATTTCATATCTCTTTTTGTAGATTCCATTGTGTAATGGGAAAAGAAGAGAATCGGGAATAAGAAGGACCTAAGTGTGAACCCTAGAGCAATCATCGACAAAGCATGAGACCTTGAATGAATTTTTTTATTGCTTTCAACCCTATGTAGTAGGGATGTTGTAAAGTCAATATAAGGTAACACATGACATTTATTGAGTAGGCCGAATATGGTTTGGATCTATCAGGAAACTATCAATGTTTTATTTTTCTACAGTCTTCAGATGTGCTCTGTTGTACTTCCCTTATTCCAACAATATTTAGGCAAGACTTTATAACTTTAGCTCATTTTAATAAGAATCAATTCCATTTTGATCATAAAGATTAAATTTCAGGCATTTAAAATGTTTCATCTAGACAAATCTAAATTCTAAACTTCAGTCTCAATTCCATTCCATCTATATTGGGGAGATAGCATGGTTTCTCCTTTTACTATTCCTCAATATTTCTTTCATTCTCTAACTCCCTCACTTTTCACCTTCCAACTCCTCCGGGGTTAAGAAGAAGAGGAGGAAAATGGTCAAAGTTTTTTTTTATTTATCTTGTCCTGTTTGAAGTTCTATCTTGGCTTATATTACTTGTCATTCCCTCTGTCTTGGCAAATGTTTAAATGTTCCTGTTTTTGTAAGGCACAAATCCGTGAGTGGTTAAATGCCCATCCTAGACTTCCATACTGGGCAGCTACTGATGTAGATGATGCATTTGACACCTGGCCTGTCATATCCACTAACCAGTCTACCTCTTGTATAGCAGTTCACCCCAAGATACTTATAGTACCCCTCTGTCTTGGGGAGTCTCAGTAACACAGCTCAAGCTGGTTATCTTCTGTGGGATCCAACTGACCCAAAGAGACTCCTTCATTTCTTCCATGACAAATGTGGACACGCACAATCACTGCTACCCTCTCTTCTTGTCTTAGACTCTAAAGCATCTCTAGTCATCCTCCCACAGTCAGAATTTTCTGATGGAAAGAAGATACTAATCTCGATTTAGAACAAAACTCTAGAGGATACATGTCAAGATCCTAAGGCATTTATCCCCACACTGTACTCTCATGACAGCACTGAGCTGGGCCTAAGGGTTTATCTATGTCATCAAGCATCCAGTCTTGGAGGGAGATGTCCATCTTTTCTTTTTTTCCAGTGTCCTAGATGTCTGTGAGTTTTCATTTTGTTGTTCTGCATCTCTTAACTGGTGGGCATTCGAGAACCACTTACCTCCTCTCTCCCACTAGGGAGAAGCAGTGGACACATTGCCAACTAGCCTGGCAATTCTCTTCCACCTGGCCTTACATGAGTTGAATGGAGTGATAAGTTGAAGGTTGGGCTGGTGTGGCCACTCTCTAATATGCCTCCTTTACTGCTCCCTTCAGAATGCAGAGGGACACGTCTCCCACTGTCTATTATTGAATAGTATGTAATTTCAGCCAAAATGCTCAGATAAAAGTAAACATTCCATTTTACACTCAGGCTCAGATGTGAACTTCATAGCACAGTGCCTGGAATATTATGGGACTCAGAAATGTTCATTGTGTTGGTTTTTTGTTGTTGTTTTTACTTTTACTTGCAAAGTCTCAATTGGGTATTCCTGTAATGCCACTACTTATATAACTTTTTAAGGGGTTATTTAAATCTAACACTCATATTTTGGCATTTTTTAAATGAGTAAGAAAGCTAAAAGAGGGTAAAAAAAAAGTAAATCTAAATTTTAAGAACTGCTTGGGGAAATGGAGAAAAATAACACCTTTCTACATTAAAATACTTCTTTTTCCTTCAGTTCAGAGGGCGGTGGGCCTCATTTACACTTGCCTTTTCCAGAAGGTAACTTGTAGCTCCGCTCACCTGCTTTTAGGAACAGGTTGATTCATTTTACTAGCATCCAGCTAGTGCATTTGAAATTGCTGATGAAAGGTACTGTCAAATCCCTGGTCTATTTTGATAATGATTTGTACTTGTAAGGCAATCTGCCCATTAGTGTAGGAAAGGAGAATTGGGACAGCACCTTATAAAATGATCTCTGAAAGCAAGCACGGAGCCCCAGAGTCTGCTGGGCAGGAATTTATATCCCCATAGCATTTTGACTCAGCACACAACTGTGGGATGTATG
Organism: Mesoplodon mirus; assembly: GCF_964341445.2. Taxonomy (NCBI): domain Eukaryota; kingdom Metazoa; phylum Chordata; class Mammalia; order Artiodactyla; family Ziphiidae; genus Mesoplodon; species Mesoplodon mirus. The sequence goes on along the minus strand of NC_138983.1, from coordinate 30,129,160 downwards.
GGGGTGTTTGCATCAGTGCCAGATTGTTTGCCTACACCAGAGGCTGTCCTAAGAGATTTGTTGTATCTGCCTTTGCTTGCAGATTGGAATTTAGGGAGCCTTTATTTCAATGCTAAGTTATAGCACAGGGTTTCTCTCCATTTTATCTATGACTGCTCAGATATAATCACCCACCAATAATCATGATATATCAAATGTATCCAGTTGTTAGCCAATTAGGTGGAATATAATCCATCACTAACCTTCTCTTGTTAATGTTCCCAACGAAGGGATTACTAAACAAGAGGCTATTTGTCTACTGTAATATGCAATGTAATCCTCCTTCATCCATGCTGTGAACTCTGCCATATTACCCCAATATTTTACCTCAGAAAATGCAGTTGTATTGAGAAAATGTAAAAACTATAACCTGGAGTAAATTAGGCATGAGTTTAAATTTTAACTTGTGTCAATTTGAGTAAAATAAATCTTACTTTTTCTGAGCTACATTTTAAAAAGACCTATGTCTTAAGTTTGCTGTGAGGAGAAAATGAGACGATATGAGCATAGGTAGTCAAGAAATATTCATGCTCTTCTCTCCTCAGTGTTAAAACTCACTTGTTACTCTTGCAGCCAAAACTGCCACCGGGCATCCAAAAATTTTTTTTTGATAGCAGTCGCCCCAGCCTTGAATTTTGAGGAACTAACATTATCTTGAGCTGGTGTGCCTCAGGGAGAGAGGAGAAGGTCCCTCTGCTGTTGTTGTCACCTCTTGTATAGTCTTATTCTGAGGTGTGTAAAAGGAAGCCCCTTCTCCTTTACAGTCATGTTAGGAATTTGTGTTCATGAGGAAACCACATTAATGGCTGTTTGTTCCTCTTGGTCAGTTGTAAAAGTGAAGATTTTTGTTAGGATCACTGCTGTCTCTTAAGATTTTTAGGAGGTAAACTTATGAGCACTCAGGGGTTTAGGATTATGGTCCTTTTACTCCCTACCCCCCCTTGCCTGGGATCTAGTTCACTTGGGGACACAGTGAAGGAAGAGCATGGATATCAGAGCCCGGCAACCTGGGTGTCTCCCACTATGCTACGTATCTTAGTGCCTTCAGGCAAGTCACTCAGCCCAGAGCAGACTTCTTCCAGTTCTTTGAACAGTCAGATTCTTTCCTGTCTTAGGTCCTTTGTCCGCTCCGTTCCTTCTCTGTAACGCCCCCCACCCCTCTTCTCCTGGCTGACCATTTCTCACCTTTCCCGGCTCAGCTTAAGTATTACTCTTTCAGAAAGACCTGTTTCGGGTTGACCTCCCTTCCTCCTTCAGTTAATCACTGCTCTCTGGCTGCTTTCTTCACCTATCATGATTTGAATGAACATATTTATTTGTTTATTTGTTTATTGACCCTCCCAAACTCTACACTAAGACAAACTCCTTGAGGACAGAAACTAGGTCTATCTCACAACCCTAAACCCAATGCCTCTCATAGTGACATATGGAAGGGGCTCAAAAATATCAAAGGGAATTCCCTGGCGGTCCAGTGGTTAGGACGCTGTGCTTTCACTGCTGAGGGCACAAGATCAATCCCTGGCTGGGAAACTAAGTTTAAGATCCCACAAGCCACATGGAGCAGACAAATATATATATATATATATATATATATATATATATATATATATATATATATATTTGTATATAAATATATTTTTATTGGAGTATAATTGCTTTACAATTTTGTGTTAATTTCTGCTGCACAGCAAAGTGAATCAGCCACACACATCCCTTCCCTCTTTGACCTCCCTCCCGTCACCAATCCCACCCAACTAGGCGATCACACAGCACTGAGCTGAGCTCCGTGTGCTATACAGCAGGTCCTCACTAGCTATCTATTTTACACATGGTAGTGTATTTATGCCAAACCTAATCTCCCAGTTCATCCCACCCTCACCTTCCCCCCCAAGTCCACACGTCAGTTCTCTATGTCTGCCTTTCTATTCCTGCCCTGCAGATAGGTTCATCTGTACCATTTTTCTAGATTCCACATATATGCATTAATATACGATATTTGTTTTTCTCTTTCTGACTTACTTCACTCTGTATGACAGACTCTAGGTCCATCCACATTGGTACGAATGACCCAATTTCATTTCTTTTTATGGCTGAGTAATATTCCATTATACATATGGACCACATCTTCTTTATCCATTCATCTGTCTATGGACATTTAAGTTGCTTCCATGTCCTGGCTACTGTAAATAGTTCTACAGTAAACATTGGGGTACATGTGTCTTTTTGAATTATGGTTTTCTCAGGGTATATGCCCAGTAGTTGGATTGCTAGGTCATATGATAGTTCTATTTTTAGTAGTTTAAGGAACCTCCATACTGTTCTCCACAGTGGCAGTATCAACTTACATTCCCACCAACAGTGCAAGAGGGTTCCCTTTTCTCCACACCCTCTCCAGCATTTATTGTTTTGTAGATATTCTGATGATGACCATTCTGACCAGTGTGAGATGATATCTCATTGTAGTTTTCATTTGCATTTCTCTAATGATTAATGATGTTGAGCATTCTTTCATGTGTTTGTTGACAATCTATATATCTTCTTTGGAGAAATGTCTATTTAGGTCTTTAGCCCATGTTGGGATTGGGTTGTTTGTTTTTCTTATATTGAGCTGCATGAGCTGTTTGTATAGTTTGGAGATTAATCCTTTGTTGGTTGTTTTGTTTGAAAATATTTTCTCCCATTCTGTGGGTTGTCTTTTCATCTTGCTTATGGTTTCCTTTGCTGTGCAAAAGCTTTTAAGTTTAATTAGGTCCCATTTGTTTATTTTTGTTTTTATTTTCATTGCTCTAGGAGGTGGGTCATAAAAGATCTTGCTGTGATTTACATCAAAGAGTGTTTTTCCTATGTTTTCCTCTAAGGGTGTTATAGTATCCAGTCTTACATTTAGGTCTTTAATCTATTTTAGTTTATTTTTGTGTATGGTGTTAGGGAGTGTTCTAATTTCGTTCTTTTACAGGTAGTTGTCCAGTTTTCCTAGCACCATTTATTAAAGGGGCTGTTTTGTCTCCATTGTATATTCTTGCTTCCTTTGTCATAGGTTAGTTGACCATAGGTGAGTGGGTTTATCTCTGTGCTTTCTATCCTGTACCACTGATATTTCTGTTTTTGTGCCAGTACCATACTGTTTTGATTACTGTAGCTTTGTAGTATAGTCTGAAGTCAGGAAGCCTGAGTCCTCCAGCTCCAGTTTTCTTTCTCAAGGTTGCTTTTTGGCTATTCAGGGTCCTTCATGTTTCCATACAAATTGTATAATTTTTTGTTCTAATTCTGTGAAAAAATGCCATTGGTAATTTGGTAGTGATTGCATTGAACCTGTAGACTGCTTTGGGTAGTATAGTCATTTTCACACTATTGATTCTTCCAATCCAGGAGCATGGTATCTATCTGTTTATGTCATGTTTGGTTTCTTTCATCAGTGTTTTATAGTTTTCTTAGTACAGGTCTTTTACCTCCTTAGGTAAGTTTATTCCTAGGTATTTTATTCATTTTGTTGCGATGGTAAATGGTATTGTTCCCTTAATTTCTCCTTCTGATCTTTCGTGGTTAGTGTATAGGAATGCAAGAGATTTCTGTGCATTAATTTTGTATCCTGCAACCTTACCAAATTCATTGATTAGTCTAGTAGTTTTCTGGAAGCATCTTTAGGATTTTCTATGTATAGTATCATGTCATCTGCAAACAGTGACAGTTTTACTACTTCTTTTCCAGTTTGTATTCCTTTTATTTTCTTTTCTTCTCTGATTACCATAGCTAGGACTTCTAATACTATGTTGAATAATAGTGGCGAGAGCAGATAACCTTGTCTTGTTCCTGATCTTAGGGGAAATGGTTTCAGTTTTTCACCATTGAGAATGATGTTTGCTGTGGGTTTGTCATACATAGCCTTTATTATGTTGAGGTATGTTCCCTCTATGCCCACTTTCTGGAGAGTTTTTATCATAAATGGGTGTTGAATTTTGTCAAAAGCTTTTTCTACATCTGTTGAGATGATCATATGGTCTTTATTCTTTATTTAGTTAATATGGTATATCACATTGACTGTTTTCTCTATATTGAAGAGTCCTTGCATCCCTGGGATAAATCCCACTTGATCATAGTGTATGATATTTTTAATTTGTTGTTGGATTCTGTTTGCTAGTATTTTGTTGAGGATTTTTGCATCTATGTTCATCAGTGATATTAGTCTGTAATTTTCTTTTTTTGTGATATCTTTGTCTGGTTTTGGTATCAGGGTGATGGTGGTCTTGTAAAACGTGTTTGGGAGTGTTCCTCCCTCTGCAGTTTTTTGGAAGAGTTTGAGAAGGATAGGAGTTAGTTAACTCTTCTCTAAGTGATTGATAGAATTTGCCTGTGAAGCCATCTGGCCCTGAGCTTTTGTTTGTTGGAAGATTTTTAATTATAGTTTCAACTTCATTACCTGTGATTAGCTTGTTTATACTTTCTAATTCTTCCTGGTTCAGTCTTGGAAAGTTGTACCTTTCCAAGAATTTGTCCATTTCTTCCAGGTTGTCCATTTTATTGGCATATAGTTGCTTGTAGTAGTCTCTTATTATCCTTTGTATTTCTGTGGTGTCAGTTGTAATTTCTCCTTTTCCATTTCTAATTATATTGATTTGAGTCCTCTCCTTTTTTTTCTTGATGAGTCTGGCTAAAGGTTTATCAATTTTGTTTATCTTCTCAAAGAACCAAATTTTAGTTTTACTGACCTTTGCTATTCTTCTCTTTGTTTCTATTTCATTTATTTCTGCTCTGATCTTTATGATTTCTTTCCTTCTACTAACTTCAGGTTTTCTTTGTTCTTCTTTTTCTAGTTACTTTAGGTGTAAGGTTAGATTGCTTATTTGAGAGTTTTCTTGTTTCTTGAGGTGGGCTTGAACTGTTATAAACTTCCCTCTTAGAACTGCTTTTGTTGCATCCCATAGATTTTGGATTGTCATGTTTTCATTGTCATTTTTTTCTAGGTATTTTTAAATTTCTTCTTTGATTTCTTCAGTGATCTCTTGGTTATTTAGTAGCACACTATTTAGCCTCCATGTGTTTGTGTTTTTACAGTTTTTTCCTGTAACTGATTTCTGATCTCATAGCATTGTGGTCAGAAAAGATGCTTGATATGATTTCAATTTTCTTAAATTTTCCAAGGCTTGATTTGTGACTGAAGACATGATCTGTTCTGGAGTACGTTTCGTGTGCACTTTAGAAGAAACTCTATTCTTCTGCTTTTGGTTGGAATGTCCTATAAATATCAATTAAGTCTATCTGATCTACTGTGTCATTTAAAGCTTGTGTTTGCTTATTTATTTTCTGTATTGCTGATCTCTCTATTGGTGTAAGTGGGGTGTTAAAGTCTCCCACTATTATTATGTTACTGTCGATTTCCCCTTTTATGACTGTTAGCATTTGCTTTATGTATTGAGGTGCTCCTATGTTGAGTGCATAAATATTTATAATTGTTATGTTTTCTTCTTGGATTGATCCTTTGATCATTATCTTTTGTCCTTCCTTATCTCTTGTTAACAGCTTTTATTTTAAAATCTATTTTATCTGATATGAGTATTGCTAGTCCAGCTTTTATGTGATCCCCATTTACATGGAATATCTTTTTCCATCCCCTCCATTTCAGCTGTATGTGTCCCTAGGTCTGAAGTGGGTTTCTTTGAGAATTATTTATTTATTTATTTATTTTATTATTATTATTATTTTTTTTTTTTTCAGTACACGGGCCTCTCACTGTTGTGGCCTCTCCCGTTGCAGAGCACAGGTTGCAGATGCGCAGGCTCAGCAACCATGGCTCACGGGCCCAGCCACTCCGCGGCATGTGGGATCTTCCCAGACCGGGGCACGAACCTGTGTCCCCTGCATCGGCAAATGCTCAACCACTGTGCCACCAGGGAAGCCCCTGAAGTGGGTTTCTTATAGACAGCATATATAAGGGCCTTGTTTTTGTATCCATTCAGCCAGTCTGTGTCTTTTGGATGGAGCATTTAATCCATTTACATTCAAGGTGATTATTGATATGTATGTTCCTGTTACCATTTTCTTAATTGATTTTGGTTTGTTTTTGTGGGTCTTTTTCTTCTCTAGTGTTTCCTGCTTAGAGAAGTTCCTTTAACATTTGTTGTAAACCTGGTTTGGTGGTGCTGAATTCTCGTAACTTTTACTTGTCTGTAAATCTTTTAATTTCTCCATCAAATCTGAATGAGATCCTTGCTGGGTAGAGTAATCTTGGTTGTAGGTTTTTCCTTTTCATCACTTTAAATATATCCTATCACTCCTTTCTGGCCTGCAGAGTTTCTGCTGAGAAATCAGCTGAAAACATTATGTGGAATCCCTTGTATGCTATTTGCTGCTTTTCCCTTACTGCTTTTAATATTTTTCTTTGTCTTTAATTTTTGTCAGTTTGATTAATATGTGTCTTGGTGTGTTTCTCCTAGGGTTTATCCTGTATGGGACTCTTTGTGCTTCCTGGACTTGGGTGGCTATTTCCTTTTCCATGTTAGGGAAGTTTTCATCTATAATCTCTTCAAATATTTTCTCACACACTTTCTGTTTCTTTTCTTCTTCTGGGACTCCTATAATTTGAATGTTGTTGCATTTCATGTTGTCCCAGGGGTCTCTGAGACTGTCCTCAATTCTTTTCATTCTTTTTTCCTTTATTCTGCTCTAGGTAGTTATTTCCACCATTTTATCTTCCAGCTCACTTATCTGTTCTTCTGCCTCAGTTATTCTGCTATTGATCCCTTCTAGAGTATTTTCAATTTCAGTTATTGTGTTGTTCATCAGTGTTTGTTTGCTCTTTAGTTCTTCTAGTTTCTTGTTAAACACTTCATGTATTTTCTCCATTCTATTTCCGAGATTTTGGATCATCTTTACTATCATTACTCTGAATTATTTTTCAGGTAGTTTACCTACTTCCTCTTCATTTATTTGGTCTTGTAGATTTTTACCTTGCTATTTCATCTGTAACATATTTTTTTGTTGTTTCTTTGTTTTTTTTTTTGTTTTTTTTGTTTTTTTTTTTTTTTGATGGGTGGGTCTGTATTCCTGTCTTACTGGTTGTTTGACCTGAGGCATCCAGCCCTGGAGTTTACAGGCAGCTGGGTAGAGCCAGGTCTTGGTGCCAAGATGAGGACCTCTGGGAGGCCTCACTCTGTTTAATATTCCCTGGGGTCTGAGGCTCTCTGTTAGTTCAGTGGTTTGGACTTGGTGCTCCCACCACAGGAGCTCAAGCCGAACTCCTGGTCTGGGAACCAAGATCCTGCAAGCCGCATGGTGTGACAAAAGAAAAGAAAAAAAAAAGAGCAGTACAATAACAAAGAATAAAAAATAAAATAATATTTGAAAGTTAAAAAATATATTAGGAAGAATAAAATTATAACTGAATCTACAACATGGTATAACAGAACCACAACAGAAAAAAGAAAGGATAAAAAAGGGAACGTGCCAAAAAGAGCAGAACAATAACAAAGTATAGAGAATAAAATAAAATTAGAAAAATAAAAGATTTATTAGAAAAAATAAAAATATAAATGAATCAACAACAATAAGGTAAAACAGGGCTTCCCTGGTGGCGCAGTGGTTGAGAGTCCGCCTGCCAATGCAGCACACGCGGGTTTGGGCCCTGGTCTGGGGGGATCCCACATGCCGCAAAGCGGCTGGCCCCGTGAGCCACAGTTACTGAGCCTGCGCGTCTGGAGCCTGTGCTCCGCAACAAGAGAGGCCGCCATAGTGAGAGGCCCGCGCACCGCAATGAGGAGTGACCCCCACTTGCCACAACTAGAGAAAGCCCTCACACAGAAACGAAGACCCAACACAGCCATAAATTAAAAAAAAAAAAAAAAAAAAGAGCTGGTGACACGTACGTGCACCGAGACAGCACGAATTGAATGTAAAACAGAACCACAACCTAAAAGAAGAAAAAAGAAAAAAAAGCAAGGCCAGAAAAGGTGTTGGCTTTGGGGGTGGAGCTTAGGTGGGGGGTGGGACTCAGGCAGGGGTGGGTTTTAGGGTGGGGATGAGGCCTAGGCAGGGGTGACGTTTAAGCATGGGGCAGGGCCTAGGCTTAGGACTTGTATGACAGGGGAAAGGCAGCACGTTCTGAGGGGGTGTCTCAGGATTGTGGAGTTCTTGAGTTTGCAGGTAAGGCCCTGGGTAAGGGTGTATGGGCGGGGTTTAGGCCTAACCCTGTTGGAGATGTCTCAGAGGGTGTCTTAGAGTGCCGCCTGTAGAGATAGGGCACTGGGTGGGTGTGTAGGGGCAGGGCTTAGGCTCTGCAATTTTAGAGGGAGCCTCTGAGGGTAGAGGATTAGGCCCAGGAGCCCAAGAGGCTCCCCAGTGCCCAAGTGGACAGGGAAAGTGCTGGCTGTGCTCCCTTCTGTTCTTCCAGTTTCCCGAGTGTCTCCCCCCTCACCACTGAACTGTGGGTGGGTCCCACCGGGTGTGGGAACTCTTCCCCTCTCCCCACTGCCCCTCAAGGTTGCCAGTCCTGTTGGTCCAGCCTTTAGTTTTTCTCCCCCTCCCCTCCCTCCCACTCTCTCAGGACCCCCGCAGCTGGAGGGGACCTCAGTGGGCAGAGGATCAGGAGAGCATCTCAGCAGGCCTCCCAGGGCCCAAGTGGGCAGGGTAAAAGCTGGCCATTATGCTCCTTTCTGATCCTCTGCCCTCTCAATGGTCCCCCCCTTTTCCCCTCCAGGCATGAGATCCCTTCCCCTCCCTCAGCTGCCCCTAGGGGGCGCCAGACCTGTTGCACCTCATGTCCATTTCTCCTGACTCTCACTCCCTCCCATGTCCTACCTGGTCGCTGGGGCTTCCTCCCATCCCCTTAGGTGTCTGTGGTCCCCCACCAGTGCCCGGTAAGTGTTCTAGTTGTGTGGAGACCCGAATTCCACAACCTCCTAGTCTGCCATATTGACCCCACCCCCTATATATATATATTAATTAAATCACTGGACAATTGCATTTCCCAGTCTCACTTGCTTCATCTGTAAAGGTGATAATAACAACACTTGGAGTGAGATTTAGGTGAGATATTATAGAAATGGGAAGGATCTGGCAGAGGGCCCGACCCAGGCTTGATGTTATCATTAAAAGTACATGAACTGGGCTTCCCTCGTGGTGCAGTCGTTAAGAATCTGCCTGCCAATGCAGGGGACATGGGTTCAAGCCCTGGTCCAGGAAGATCCCACATGCCACGGAGCAACTAAGCCTGTATACCACAAGTACTGAGCCTGCGCTCTAGAGCCCACGAGCCACAACTGCTGAAGCCCGCATGCCTAGAGCCTGTGCTTCGCAACAAGAGAAGCCACCGCGGTGAGGAGCCCATGCACCACATCGAAGAGAAGCCCCCTTCTCACTGCAACTAGAGAAAGTCTGCACACAACAACGAAGACCCAACGCAGCCAAAGATAAATAAATAAATTAATTAATTTTAAAAAAATGAGAGCATTAGGCTATTTCATGTGAAGAGTCCGCTTTACCTATATAATTCTCTGTTAGTGTAGAGAAAACTATATCTAGATTTTTTTAGCATATAAGACACCATCTTGACTAGACAATTAAAAATATTATGCTACAACATGGCCAAATATTTGAGTTATTATGTAGTGAGAACAAGAAATTACTCCTTTTCCACTGGGAAATTCATTACCACCCAAGAGAAATGGGGAATATTTCACTGGTTGTAATTCTGTGAGGCTTACTAGCAATAAAAAGAAGAGCTGGAAATAACACGATTTCTCTGCTGTGATAAAACATGTATAAAATTCACTGCAGAATTAACAGCTTTTACCATTTATAAAAACTGCAACTTCTTCTCCCATATTTCTAGATTTTTTTATTCTGAAGGAGGAGGTTGGGAGTGTGCAATATTCTGATTTGATCTATTTAATTAAAATTGTGAACTTGCTTCAGAGGTATTACCAGGAAAGGTCTCCTTTGCCTATGGTGATATGGCTCATCCCGTTACCTGGTAGTGGGGAAGTTTTGTCTCCTTGCCCCCTTATGACTTCCTGTTACAACAAAACATAATGTACTTCCCAATTTGCAGGCCTTGTTTCAAGCAGCCAACCTGATCCACACAACAAGTCTTCCCATGATGACTTGGGAAGACGTGTTATGAGAGTAGATAGACTCACTTGAGTCATTTTTCTCCTTTATTTTCCATCTTTCTGTGACTTGCTACATTTTGCGTCTATTTTCTACAGTCAGAACAATAATGAGCACAACAACAACAAAAGCTAATATTTTATGAGGGTTTACTTTGTCTTGGGTACTGTTTAAAAACTTTACATGTGTTAACTTATTTATTCCTAATGTTGTAGGAATTATTTTCTTCTACCCTTACAGAGGAATAAAGAGGTTAAATAACTTGTTCTGAATAACAAATTATTATGTAATAGAGGCAGGATTTGAATGCAGGCAGTATGGCTCCAGAGTCCATGCACCTAACCACTATGTTTATAAACCTCCATCATCAGTGTGAACACCTGTGGTAAGCAATATCTAAAATGACCCCCAATGATCCCTGACTTCTGACATTCAACCCTTCTGTAATTTCTTCCCTTTGTGTAAAGACTGGACCTAATAACTTGCTTCAAATAGATAGAATATGGTAAAAGTGAGGAGATAATCACTTCTGAGATCAGATTACAGGAGTCTGTGACTTCCATCTTATTCTCTCTCTCTGGCTCTTTCTCTGGCTCTTCCTTCTGATGAAGCAAGTTGTCATGTTGTGAGCAGTTCTATGGAGTAGCCTATTTGGCAAAGAACTAAGGGTGGCTTACAGCCAACAGCCATTGACAAACTAACATTTTCAGTCCAATATCTAATGAAGAACTAAATCTTGCCAACAACCATGTGAGTGAGCTTGGAAGTGGATCCTTCCACAGTTGAGTCTTGTAAAGACTGCAGACTAAGCCAACACTGTAATTGTTCTCTTGCAATTGTTCTCTCCTGTGGGAGAACCTGAGCTAACGGACCCAGATACATGGTACCTGGATTCCTCACCAAAACTGTGAAATAATAGATATTTTTAGCCACTAACTTTTGGAGTGATTTGTTACACAGTCATAGATAACTGATACAACACTCTAGCTCTTTTATTATTTATTATTTTCCTTCTTTTTTTTTTTTTTGGCCACACCATGCTGCATGTGGGATCTTAGTTCCCCTACCAGGGATCAAACCCATGCCCCCTGCATTGGAAAAGTGGAGCCTTAACCACTGACTGCCAGGGAAGTCCCTACTTTCCCTTTCTTTCTTTCCTTTTTGTCAATGCTTGCTATAAGTCACGTAATACTTTCACATACATTGTCTTATTTAACCCTCATTCAGCCCTATAAAATATAATTTTCATTTTACAGGTGAGGAAACAGTCTAAGAGAGTTTATGGAACCTCATAGCTAGTAAGTGGGAAACCCAATGTTAGTACCTGGGTGTCTGTGATCTCTTCATCTTTTCAAAATTTATATCCCTTCTTCCATAAACTATTCCCTGTTTGATTCAATCCCCAAACCCTAATCTTACAAACAGAGCTAATCATTTTCTTGTCTATGATACCTCTCTCTGTATCATTTAAAATAATTACTAGTAATAGATATCATTGTTGAGTGATTTTAATGTGCCATGTACTATGCTAAGAACTTTATATAAATTATCTTACTTTGTTCTCATAAAAATAATCTGAAATAGGTTCTACTACTTTCATTATTTTGTAAATGAGTAAATTCAGGATCATAGATGTTAAACAACTCATAGTCACAGAGATAAAACATTTTGTATTACTTATTAGTTTTAGTTGTAGTTCACATGCCTGATTTCCCCAATAAACTTTAAGCTCTAACAGGGCTTGCATCTTTGCACACCATGACACCCAGCACAGACTTTCCCATATGGGTGCTGAATGAATGATTATTGAACTGAATTTCAACATTAAGTCCTGCATTTTGTGCATATGGACAGTCAGATTTATTCAGAGTGATACAAATACCAAGAAAACTCATTCAGTACTATATAAGTTCATGATATATATATATATTTTTTCTACAAAAATCTAATGTCATTGACTCTCATGACTCACATAGCATAGAATCTCACTCAAATCTTTCTTCTTCACAATTTGTATCTTTATCTCATATCATTTACAACTAAAAGTTATGGCCAGAATAGTGAATTCTGAGAGTCTACAAAATTAGTAGTTAAAAAATAAGTAAATACCTTAATACATTGCTCTTGCTTGAAGAGTTCAAGGCAAGAAAGCAGGATACAAAAAGAATTTCTAAACTGGGATTCAAACCAAATGATATTTGGAAATTAGAATGATGAGGTAGCCAGAAAACTCCTTAATCAAACTCTACATTTCAGTAAATTGAATAATTAATATAGTTTATCTTAGGGATTCTTACTGAATTGCTTCATAAGAATGCAACTTTAAAATTATCAACTTGATTAATTCATCCACTGGGTTGAGAAATATTTAATGAATGCTTATGATAGCAAGACAGTGTATTTGCAAACAATGATATAGAAATGAATGAAACATTGTCTCTGTGTCAAGGATCTTTCAGTAGAGTAAAAAAGTTAGATGTGGATAAGTATAGTATCATCTAAGTGCAAAGATAGGTTTAGGTTTTAGGAACACAGACAAGGGAGTTTCTACTTTCAGTGTTAGGAGTATATCAAAATAGTATGTGGTGTATAAGACTTTGATCCATTCATATGATTTCCATGTGATTCCATATTCTCTTAAATTTTCTTTAAATGAAGAAATATAGAAACTATCAAATAAATATAGACATTTTGGAAAGCTTTGGCTCTCTACAACAAATTCCTAGCAGCTAATGGGTCACCCAGAAATATGGCACAATTAATGTTATATCTCTGTGTACTAACGTTAGAACAGAATCACTCCAGGAGAAGGTAAGAGTCTGAGGACCACAGGCACTCTGAACTCCCCAAATGTGTCTCAACTTCAGAAGCACCTGTGCTAAATAATTTTGTGAGTTTTTGCTGTGATGACTCAAAGATATTATAAGTACGTGGGACTTTGCATTGCCAGATTTTCTTCATTATGATTCAGAAGGAAACGTAGCCCTGTGCTATAGAATATAGAATTTATGAAGTCCAAATAGAATTACCCTTATCCCTCTAGGAGTGTCTAATCTAATAGAATTATAAAACAGACTGACTTTGAGACTTACAATTGTTTGGGTCATATGGAGACTACATTTTTAAACCAGAATCATAATGTATTTTGTACTAAAATACGGTATTTTTTGAAATAACAATTGTTTTGTTAAATTAAACAATAGCCCCCATATTTGTCTTACAGAGCACAATTGCTTCTTCCTTTTGAAACGTATAATATTTGAGTATACAGTTCTCTATTTCTCATTATCACTAGCATCTAGGCACCATCTTGTCTATTGCCCTCTTTCCTTGAAGGCTCTTTTACTTGCTGCATGAGGTTTGTATTTTAAGTTCGGCTATCATTGTAGCTAACTTACACATCTACATAAACAGCATATTTAATACCTCGAACTTGTTAAGAACACTCTACCACTTCTGAAACACACTATATCCGAACTGGTTCTCATGATCTGCTTTTCTTCCCGGTTCCTCACATTGGTTTTCTCCCACTCCATACTCCAGTCCATCAGGGAGAAGAAATACTTGTGGTCATCTTAGACCTTTTCTCCCTTTCAGTCTCTATTCTATTCTCATAAAATTCTATCAATTCTTTCTCAAAGATGTTTCTCCTATTCACTTTCCCCCTTCTTTTTTTTCTTAGTTCTTGCCACAGCTGTACTCATGCTGGCATTTCGTACTCTGGTCTCTTCCCCCTCCGGTTCACCACACATACACCCTTAGATGATCTTCCTACATCACAGTTTCTGTTCATCATTCATTTTGGGCAGAGCACACAATGAATCACAATGGTATCTCACTGAGTTATTTTTCCTTCAGTATAGTTATTACCTTTCTTTCATTATAAGAGTTTTTCCTACTCATAGAAAAAGTAAAAAGTACTGACGCTATTGTAATTCAAAACTTTTTCTTTTGTATTTCCTAACTGGTTATCATTGTTTTATATAAAAATGTAGATATCTGTTAATTAAAAAAAATTTTTACATGCTCAACTCTGATTCTAGGAATTTTTTTTTTTTTTAAAGAAGATGTTGGGGGTAGGAGTTTATTAATTAATTTATTTATTTTTGCTGTGTTGGGTTTTCGTTTCTGTGCAAGGGCTTTCTCTAGTTGTGACAAGCGGGGGCCACTCTTCATCGCGGTGCGCGGGCCTCTCACTATGGCGGCCTCTCTTGTTGCGGAGCACAGGCTCCAGACGCACAGGCTCAGTAGTTGTGGCTCACGGGCCTAGTTGCTCCACTGCATGTGGGACCAGGGCTCGAACCCGTGTCCCCTGCATTAGCAGGCAGATTCTCAACCACTGCGCCACCAGGGAAGCCCTGATTCCAGGAATTTTAAGTCTATTTTTCTTGGAGTTTCTGAGCACATAATCTTATATTCTTCAAAAAATGATAATTTTTCTACCCCTTTCTTTTCAATGTTTTATTAAATTTGGATAGAACTTCCAGGAAAAAGCTAACTAATAATGGAAATAGTCCACATCATTGTCTTGCTTTTGATGTCAGTGGGAATGACTCCAGTGTTTCTTTAAGTATCATATTAGGTATGGATTTATGATTTATGTTCCTAAGTAAGTATCCTTTTCTTTGCTTTCTAAGAGTTTTAACCAGGAGCAGGTGTTTGATTTTTATCAAATGCTTTTTTTTGCCATCATCTGAGAAGGAAAAATATGTTTTTTCCTTTTAATTACTCTTGCAATGTAATCTTTAATAAATTTCCTAATGTAAAATGAATGTTCCTCATTTTCATGAGCTTGTATGATTTAAGCTGTGTTCATATTGATAATCTAAAGATTGATGGTTCATTGATCAGGAACACTGCTTCACTGATAGTTCTAACCTGATACTACCCTACCCCAAACTAGTGATTTCTTGTTTTCAGAAGGTATTTAGTGGGTGTTTAGGAAGAATTAATCTCATGGCTTTCCTCTCTGGTCTCCCTGCTGATGTTGAGAAAGGTGTGTGGTCACCCTCTGTCTTCTACTGGCAGTTCCTTTTATAGGAATGATATTCTTGAAAAAGAGAAAGTTTATTATGGATTCATACCACAGATGCCTACAGATGAAAGCCTTCAAGACACTAAGTATCTCTGTGAATTTTTGAAACTTTTCTACACTACCAGTTCTATATTGAATTTCATGAAGAAATAGGGATTCTTCTGAACACTGTCTCTGGGACACTGCAGCAACATTGCTTACATCCTAAAGTATCACAATGCACTTCAAGTCAAAGGGATGTCTGGGAGCCACCAGTTTGTGGGCTGGGCAGGTTCAGCTATATTCTGAACCTAGCTTAGATTCAGATAAGTCAGTCATATATTAATAATATTAATTACTCAATATTAATCAATTTAGTCAAATTTATCCAATTCAGTCATGTTTTCCATTACGTGAAATCCCCTCCCCCTTCTTTGGGGTTTTTAAGCTCTGGTCTTTCTGCCTACAGTTTCCCAGCTATGTCTTCCTATATATTGGTTTTATCCTTAATTTTCCTGGAGTATATCCTCAAATACACACAAATAAGAATCGTGGGCGCTCAAATTTCTGAACCTTACATGTCAAAAATACCTTAATTTACTCTTCTTCTTGAATGATTATTTGAGTATAAAATTCTAGAATTCAAAGGCATTTCCCTCATTCTTTGGAACTATTGCTCCATTATCTTCTAGCATTTGGTGTAACTGACTTTTAGACCTTTATAGGTGACCTGCTTTTCTTTCTCTTCCCTGTAAACTTTTATTGTCTTATGTTTAATTTTGAAAATCTGAGGCAGTGTCTAGTACTTCACTCCCTGGACACATTCATTCTAAATAATAATGCTTTCCTTTAACACTTTTGAATTTGTTATTGTCACTATTGTTGATGTTGTTTCCCTCCCCTTCATTTTCATCTACTTTTTCTTGTTGGAATGATTTTCAGTAGGATATTGAACATCCTGAATGGTCCTTTATGTCTCTTCCCTGTTTTTTCATAGTTTATTTATTTTTTGTTTTGTTTTCTTTGCTCTGAGATCAGAGATTAAAAAAAAAAATTATCTCCCAGGTCTTTGGTTTTTGTTTTTGGGTTTTTTACAATTAATCTATTGACTACCATTTCTTTTCAGATTGATAATTTTTGTTAGCATTGTATTTATATTTTATCAGTGCTATAACTTTAAATCTCTTTTAAGACACAGTAAAAATTGTTCCCTTAAACTATATAAATTATATTTCCTCTGGGATTTATTGTTACGTTTATTTTTAATTTTATATTATTCCTTTGTGCTACTACTTTTTCTCATATTTTCTTTTGGCTCATGGATATTCATATTTAAGAATAAAGGACTTGTTTAAATATTCTCAGTAGCTAATCTGAGTTTCTTCTACTGCTGGGTATGGAGATCAATTTTAATCGTAGCCTTTTCTCCAAAATGGGAAAGTTTACTGAAATTTCATTGTTGGTGGACAGGGTTTATAGATAGGAAGGCTTTCAGGTAGGGTGTGTGGATAGGAAGTTGGCTTCCAATGCTGGAATGAGAGTCTCAACCTCAAGTCTTAGCTATCCCAGGGTGGTTTCTTCCTTCTTTCCTTCCCTCCTTCTTCTTCCCTCCTTCTCTCTCATTCTCTCTCTTTCTCTCCCTCCCTCCCTTCATCTTTCTTTCCTTTTGAGTAAAGCCTTTTGATTTTCATTCAGACAGAAAATAATGGGTTGACAATCCTTCATTTTGAAGTGTGGGTTATGGGGAATGGGCAGAGGGCTGACTAGCATGGCAGTTTTGTTTTCAGAACTATAACAAATTCTCTTGTTTAACATTTCCCTCTCACATATCCTCTTATCTACTGACTCCATGGTGTTCCATTCTCAACTTTGAACCTCCCCCATGTATTTATTCTGGACTGCAAGTACTTCAACTGTTTTGTCAACCCACTTCAACTACAATCCATTTTCCAGTAATTTATTGCATTCTCTTATGCTATAAATCTTGACCTGTTGATGTCTCTGACATGATTTCTTCTGTGTTATGAATGTATTACTTTTCAGAGTTGTACACTCTCATTACAATGGAGTCTTGAGAGGGAGAGAAGACAAATGCCTGTGTTCCAAATATCAGCATTTGTACTATAAAACTATGGTTTTTATAAAAATGATACATTGTAATTATAAAAATTTTACACAGTAAATAAAATAATGTATAGAAATATGCCAAAATTCACACAGAATTCAATGATCCAGAAAATACCAATATTAATGTTAGTCAAACCTGGTTTCAAGTACTTTCTATATATAAATTTTAAAATGGATGGCTTAGAGATATGGTGATGGAAAAGTATAGAGACAATTATATTGAAATGTCCTTTATATTAGAAAAAATTGCATTTTATTTTCAGAATTTCATCTTGAATGAGTTATGCCCCCATGCTCAAATTAATTTCAGTGTTATCAATCAAATCAATCAATGTTTATGAACAAAGCCACCAAAGAACCATTTCTCAAATCACCTTGGCTCCATGTTGCAATTTATTCACGACTGTGATCCTTCCAAGTCCTTCCTGAATATTTCTGGGAATTCCCAAAGGATCTTCATACATCTGGGTTTCTTCTACTGGCCTCTGGGCCTGGCTGCTCATAACTCCTCCATGATATACTATACAGGCTCTGAAGATAAGTGGACAAGTGTGGTTTACAGTAATTCTTTGTAAATTAAGAAAAATCCCACATCTGTTGTTATATCTTGGCTATTTAAATTTTTATTTTGTACTGTTATTAGATATGTTTGATTTACATATTTTTATAATATTTAAGATAAAACCTTTAAATTATTGTTTTTACAACTTTTTTTCCAACAAATTTCTGTTCTTATTTTCTTAACTAGACTTTATTGGCCTCATAACTTTTTGTAATGTGAGAGGTTGAAGGGTAGGAATTTGCTGAATAGTGAAGTTTTTCCCATATATAAGATTTAATATATATATATATATAATTTTCCTTTACATTATTGAATACACCTTAGTTTTTAGTTGTGTTTCTTTATGCTTTTACAGCAATATTTATCCAGGATAGCGTACTTTTCCCTTTTTAGAGTTTTATTTAAAATTTTTGGTTTTATAATGGCATGGCCAGATAAATTATTCTGTAATTTGTGATTTAGGTGATCAGTTAAAATTTATTTGAGACCTATTTTATTTTGTAAATTTCCCCAAAATAAATGTGATACATATATTCATATATGTATATTTTATTGTAGTAAAAAACACATAACATGAAGTCAACTCAAATTTGTAAGTATACAGTACAGCATTGTTAACTATATGTAAATTGTTTTACAGTAGATCTCTAGAACTTTTTCCTCTTGCATGACTGAAACTCTATATCTATTGACCAGCAACTCCCATTTCCCCCTCCTCACATTCTCTGGTGACCACCTTTCTACTTTTTTATTCTATGAGTGTGACTACTTTTAGATATCTCATACAAGTGAAATCATGTAGAATTTGTCCTTCTGTGACTGGCCTGTTTTACTTAGCATGTCTTCAGGGTTCATCCATGTTGTAGCATGTGACAGGAGTTCCTTCTTTTTTAGGGCTGAATAAATGAAAATTACATTCTCTTTATCTATCCACCCGTTGATGGACATTTATGTTGTTTCTACCTCTTTACTATTGTGAATAATACTACAATGAACATAGGAGTGCAAATATCATTTCAAGATTCTGTTTTCAATATGTTTGGATAAATACCCAAAATTGGGATGGCTGGGTCATATGGTAGTCCTATTTTAAATTTGAGGAAACTCCACACTATTTTCCATAGTGACTGCATCATTTTTCATTCCTACTAACAGTGCACAGGAGTTCCAATTTCACCACATCATCACCAACACTTACTATTTCCTTCTTTTTTTTTCGATAATAGCCCTTCTAACATTTGTGAGGTGATATTTCATTGCTTTGATTTACATTTCCCTGATGATTAGTAATGTTGAGCACCTTTTCATAAACTTGTTTGCCATTCTTATGTCTTCTTTGGTGAAATGTCAATTCAAGTCATTTGCTCATTTTTTAATCCATTTATTTATTTATTTATTTATTTACCCTAATAAGGTGTAAGAGTTCATTATATACTTTGGAAATTAACCCCTTATAAAATATGTGGTTTGCAATTATTTTCTTTCATTCTGTGAATTGACTTTTTACTCTTATTTCCTTTGCTACGTAGAAGCTTTTTAGTTTGAAGTGGTCCCACTTGTCTATTTTTGCTTTTCTTGCCCACATTTTTTGTGTCATATTCAAGAATTCATTTCTAAGACCAATGTTATAAAGTCTTTTCCTTATGTTTTCTTTTAAGAGTTTTATGGTTTCAGGTCTTACATTTAAGTCTTTAATTCATTTTGAGTGTATTTTTGTGTATGGTGTAAGAGAAGGGCCCAATTCCATTTTCTGCATGCAAATATTTAGTTTTCCCAACACTATTTTTTTTTTTTTTTTTTTTTTTTTTTTTTTTTTTTGCGGTATGCGGGCCTCTCACTGTTGTGGCCTCTCCCGTTGCGGAGCACAGGCCCCGGATGCGCAGGCCCAGCGGCCACGGCTCACGGGCCCAGCCGCTCCGCGGCATATGGGATCCTCCCAGACCGGGGCACGAACCCGTATCCCCTGCACCGGCAGGCGGACTCTCAACCACTGCGCCACCAGGGAGGCCCCCAACACTATTTTTTAAAGAGACTATCCTTTCCCCATTGGGAAGTGTTTGCACTCTTGTCCAAATTTTGCTGCTTTTAAAAAAAATCTATGGGCAGGCAGGGGAGTCCTGGGATGAGAAACACCTGGGAGCAGGAGTGCTAAGGCCCTCCTCCTCCCAGACTCCTGTATAAGGAGTTTAGCTCCCGTCACCTATCACAGTCCCGAGTGCTGCTGCCCCTCCACCCCTGCCGCCCAATCAGAGCCACAGGGCAGTAGCTCCGGGCCCCAGAGGCCAGACCATCTGTGCAAAATGTATGTCTCGAGCACCCAGCACGCGCAGGGCTGCAGAAGCCAGAATGAGGGAGTGAATTGCGCATGCGCGGGCAGCAAATCTCTAGCTCTTCAGGAACGGAGCCAAAGGGCCTGGCGTAGCGCGGGCGCTTCAGGCCCGGCCACCTAGGGCTCCCTTGCTAAGTCTGTCAAGGTCAAGGCTACAGCAACTTGACAAGCCTTTCCACCATCCTCAAGTCAAGCAGTTTTTTTTTTTTTTTTTTTTTTTTTTTGCTGTACGCGGGCCTCTCACTGTTGCGGCCTCTCCCGTTGCGGAGCACAGGCTCCGTACGCGCAGGCCCAGCGGCCGTGGCTCACGGGCCCAGCCGCTCCACGGCATGTGGGAGCTTCCCGGGCCGGGCCACGAATCCGTGTCCCCTGCATCAGCAGGCGGAGTCTCAACCACTGCGCCACCAGGGAAGCCCCAGTCAAGCAGTTTTTGCTGGGAGCTTGGAGGTATCTAAAATTCATGCCAGAAGACCAACTGTTCCTGTCCCTCAAACATTTGCCTTTAAGGGCAGCTTCAGGGCATTACTCTCTGTTTCTGAACCAGCCCATCTGGCAGCAGCCTGGGGAAGCTGGCTCCTCCACTCAGTCTCCTGTATCAGGAACTATTTTCTTCTTTGAACACCGCCAAGGACGCCCGCGGCAGGAGCTGGGAGCCTGGTCCAGGTGAGTGGAGTGTGGAATTTCCCAGGAAGGCACAGGGCACAGAGTCTGCAAGGTGTGCTTGGTGACTTCAGGCTCATGTCCTTTGTTCATATTTCTGGGCTCTCTATTCTGTGCCATGATCTATAGATCTGTTTTTATGTCGGGGCCATATATATATATATATTTTTTTTTTCCAATAGTTTTGTAATATGTTTTGAAGTTAGGAACACTGGGTGCCAGCTCTACTCTTCACTTTCCCCCCAGGGAGAGGCCTCCAAGTTGTGTCAGCTCTGCCTGCTATACCACTGGTCCTCAGGAACAGCAGGGAGGCTCCCAGCTCTTTTTGTTCTCTGTGGCACCCAGGCACCTAGAATATTCTGGGTTCCATTAGGGCCTTGAGATAGGCAAAACAGAAACCAGTCTCTTGGGCAGCCCTCAGGAAAAAGCTAGAACATTGGCTGCATGTTCCAACTCTCCCTTCTCAGGGAGAAGCCAGGAGTTGGGGATTTTTTCCTGCTCCTTCTGTGCTGAGCTGGGGGGGAGGGACTATGGCGAGTGAATAGGTGCTAGTCTAAATTGTTGCCTTTGTTCTCAGCAGCTCGCAACTTGACACCTTTTCCAGTTAGTGCTTAGATTCAGGCAAGACAGAAATCAGACCATTGGGTACTTTCGCCAAAAGTCTGAATGTTGCATGAATATTTCAGTCTTTTCTTTTCCTTCCCAGGGAGAAGCCAGGAACTCAGAGTTTTCTCCTGATTATCCCACAGAGCGCCAAGGGGAGGACTAGGTGAGTGAGTGCCATGAATTTTCCTACCAGCTTAGATACAGCTAGTTTTCCACACAACTAGGTGGTGGGACTCTCTTAACTGGTTTATGGATATCTCACAAAGGGAATTTGTTTATGTATTGCTGTTGAATAGATGTCTCCTTAGGTAAAAGAGGGTCTGGGGCTTCCTATTCTGCCATCTTGTTGACATCCTGTCGCGTGTGTGTGTGTGTGTGTGTGTGTGCATTTTTTATTTTCTTTCAGTTTTTGAGATATAATTGGCATACGGCACTATATAAGTTTAAGATATAGAGCATAATGATTTGATTTACATATATCATGAAGTGATTGTCATGATAAATTTAGTGAATATCATATTTATATATAAAATTAAAGAAATAGAAAAAACTTTTTTCTTGTGATGAGAACTCTTAGGATTTACTGTTGTAACAACTTTCATATATAATGTAGAGCAGTTAATAAATTCATCGTGTTGTACGTTACATCCCTAATACTTATTTATCTTATTAATTAGAAGTTTGTACCTTTTGACTGCCTTCTTCCAATTCCCCTTCCCCCCCAACCCACTGACCCTGTAACCACAAATCTGATCTCTTTTTCTGTGTTTGTTTGTTTTTGAGGTATAATTAATCTACAATGCTATGTTAGTTCCTGTTACACAACATAGTGATTCAATGTTTCTATACATTTCAAACTGATAACCACAGTGTTTCGTTACCATATGTCATTATACAAAGATATTATATAGTTGTTGACTGTATTCCCACACTGTACATTTCATACCTGTGACTCATTTATTTTGCAGCTGGAAGTTTGTACCTCTTAATCTTACTCACCAATTGCTTTCCTCCCCCTGCCCCTCTAGCAAACACTTGTTTGTTCTTTGTATCTATAACTCTGTTTCTGTTTGGTTATGTTTGTTCATTTGTTTTGGTTTTTTGGATTCCACTGGTTTAGATGAACTGGTTTATGAATATATCACAAAGGTATTTGTCCATGTATTACTGTTGAGTAGGTTTCTCCTTAGGGAAAGGAGGATCTGGGGCTTCCTATTCTGCCATCTTGGTACAAAATTCAATATATATGCTTTAATTTGACATTGTTATTTTATCATTTAAATTATCTGTGCCCTTATCTATCTTTTAAAATATTTTCTTTGGTAATGTATGAAAGAATTTTGTTAAATTCTCTTAGATATTGAGTTATTATTATCTCCTTTCATTTCAAACTATTTTTGATGTACATATTTCAATGTTATGGGCTTTTTTTAACCTTCTGAAAGTCCATGAATTTATCAGCTTATGTTTAAAAATAGATTTGATCCATGTAAAAAATTTTCAGTTTGCTTTTTGCCTTAGATTCTAAGGACTTTGCCTTAGATTCTACTTATTTAATGTATATATTTCAACTGCTGCTTTACTTTGTGTTTGCCTAAAACATATTTATTCATTCTTTTATTTTAACCTTTCTGTATGATATTGTTTGGCTGTGCCTCATAAGATTATTTATTTATTTATTTATTTATGTTGCAATACATGGGCCTCTCACTGTTGTGGCCTCTCTTGTTGCGGAGCACGGGCTCCGGACACGCAGGCTCAGTGGCCATGGCTCACAGGCCCAGCCGCTCTGCGGCATGTGGGATCTTCCCGGACTGGGGCGCGAACTTGTGTCCCCTGCATCGGCAGGCGGACTCTCAACCACTGCGCCACCAGGGAAGCCCTATTTATTTTTTGACCTAATTAAAATCTTGTTCTTTTAAGAGAGGAATTTAAACCATTTGTATTAAAATATTAATAACTATATATATTTTAACATATATTTTAAAATATTTTTTAATACTTTCAGTGTTTTGTAAAGTGTATTTTATGGTTTTAATTATATAAGTGGTTTCCTTAGCTTTCAAATTGTTTCCTAATCATTAAAGTCACAAGGGTAATGTTCTCTTTTCTTTCTTCTCTACAGAAAGCAAGGGGTTTAGTAAAACTTTGTTTTGTCCACATCTCATCTTTATAAGTGTAACATTAGTTTGTATCCTCATATTATTGTAATTGATTTTTTAAATTACAGATGTTCCCTTCCAATCTTAATTTTATCATATTTGAATTTGGTATTTCATTTAAATTAAAAACAGCATCAACTCAGATATTTATTTTTACTGCTCACTTCCTTTCTCTTCAATTCAAAAATTTCTATTTTCAAATACTTAATTTTGATTACTCTCTGGGCCATCTCAAGTCTCTCTTCAGGAAGGGTAAATGGGTGTATCTTCTTAGTCCTTGTTTCCTTGATAGTGTCTTAGTCTTGTTCTTGTCTTTACATTTATTTAAGTCAAATTGACTGAGTTTCACATTTATGTCTTTCAAAACTCCATTTGAAATAGAGCTATGTAGCTTCATTTTTTTTCATATAATATTTCAAAAGCATCTGAAAAAAATTCTGACTTTTATTCTTATCTAGGCATTCCGTGTATTATTTTGATGTTGGATTTTATTCAATTTTATTTTTTATATCCTGCTTTTACTAATTCTGTATATATTAATTCAATTATTTGATTTTTAATTTCCTTATTATTTTCCTTATCAATTCCAGCTCTCTTTTTATCTTATTCCATTGCATTTCATTCTCAACATCTTCTATTTTCATGACTTTCTGATGTTGTCTCAAAAGGTCATGGCTTTTTGTCTCACAATGGTAGATCTATCTAGATCAAATTTGGGCTGGCAACCAAGTATAGACATTTTTATTGGTGTACCTTTCCATCCCGGTGATGGGTGACTCTCTTTCCAACAGATAAAGTTGGATGGGAACTCCTTGTGCAGTACTAGCCCACATCTGCTTGTTTCTTGCTTCACAGTTTGGTTCTCTAGAACTTTGAAAGAGGTGGTGCATATGAAAAAGAGACTAGAATCCTATGTAACACTTCTTAGTGTTTCTCTTTCTATATTTCCCTATATACTCCTTTATTTGTAGGTTTCACACCTCTCAGGGTGGCATGTTCCAAAAAAGAAACCTTTCCGTACCTTTCTTGTATTTGAAACCTCCATCTGAATGTAAAAAGTAATATACTGTGACAGATGGGATATGGTGACTTTTCTGGATGCACATTTTGTTTTTTTGAGCCACTGAAGAAGGTAGAGAAAGGCAAAAGATATGCTTGCCTACTTTTTGCAGGATTAGTGTACTATTGATTGCCCTTTCAGTAAAATTTTTCATTTTTGTAATTTATAGAAATTTTCCTAGATTTTGACAGGAGTTGAATAAGCAGTAGTCTTGCTATGAGATTTTGCTTTTATTTTTACTGTCTTTAGATATAGTTTAGTGGGAAATTCAGAGTGGCTCTGTCATGGAGAACTAGCCAGTTACTTTTATACCTCTCTCATGATGTAATAATTTTGAATATCAAGGTCCTCCATAAAGTAAACTCACTTGCCCTTATCAAATGATGCTTTTCACTGTTCCCCAGTAAAAACTTAATGCACCAATAAGGAGAAACACAGTGTGCTGATTTCTTTGTTGCTTATATCTTCCTGTTTTTTTCATCCACATCCTACTAATACATCGAGGGTCAAATAATATATCATTATGAGGGTTTCCTTTATTGAACTCTCAAAATGAATTCTAGATACCACAGATTGATGCTCTAAGTTACTATTTTTGTCTTCTGATTGTTCCATAGGTCTAATCTCAGTTCCATGATTGGAATTCTTTGGCAACAGGGCAGATGTATCATGCCATGTTTACTTATTACGTATTCTTTGAATATCCTCAGTACGTTGCAGTAGACTTTGTAAGGAAAATTAAGATAAAAAAGTCCCAGTTTCAGAGCGCTTAATTCCAATAAAAAAAATCTTTGTAGATATCTGCACGAAGACTCAAATTACTGCACTATGGATAATAAGTTACACATTCCATATGATATTATAAAATCAAAGGAGGGATAAATGGCTTTTTCTAGTATCAATCTGGCAGTGGCCTTAATAATGTATGAGGGAGGTGAAGGGTTCAGAAGTATTTATGTACTGATTATTCTATTGAGAAAGCACCATGATCAGTTGGTTGCAGCATCCTAGGCACATGCTTAGTGGGTGAAAATAAAATAATCTTGAAAAGTCACTGAAGAAAAGATGAAAAAATGAGGTAAGATTTGGCAGTTTACTAGATATTTTTACTAGGTTTATGAAGGTCAGAAATGACTATGTTCCCTGAGCTAACGTATTTTAGATGTAAAGACAACCAAACTGCTAGCTGCAATGTATTTTCCTCAAAACTACCTTCGCCTGCTAACTAAAACTTTATGATAATACTGTTCAATTAAGGGAATAAAGTGATGCTGAGTTATGTTTGAAATCTGAATGTTGCTCAGCCAGTATCAGATTTTCACCTAAATTACAAATTTGTAACTGGATTCCATCTTTCCTTTCATTGCTGTCTTATTCTTGCCTATCTGAGTGACACATGATAATGTGATTAATTACTCTAATTTGTCTTCAGTGAATCTTAATTTCATAGTTTCAAAATGTATAGGTTGTCATCTTCTAAGAGATAACATCTAGTTAATAAGCACATGTGATATGCTGCATTTACTATAATGATCTATGCAGTGAAATCAGGGTGTATCAAATTAAACCGCGAATGCTCAAATAACAGTTGCAAGGAGTAAAAATGGTACTTTCCTTTTAGACTCCTTTGAACAGACAGCATTTGAATTTAAGTGTTAGATAAAATTTGACCATCACATTTACAGTTAATTCCATGCCTATTTATATTTCATTTGAAAGTCTTATCTCTGTATTTATTTTTAAAATTCAAAGGCTCAGACTAAATGTTGTTTAACACATTTATTGACACCGATAGAACCAGTATTTCTTTTTTCTGTTCTTGACAAATAGAGCACTTAGCAACTTTGCAAGCCTTGAAGCATTACATCTTGGAATCTAAGAGCTGGCATTCACTGGACCCTTCTGCTATACCTCCTTCATTTGTGGGTTTTTTGTTTTTTTTTTTTAGTTCTGAGAAATGAAGTATAGATTTGTTAAAGGACTTGCCCATGTTCATGTTTGTGTTTTATATAGAATCCATATTGAAACCTACATGTTTTTTGATGATGCTATCCGGGGTTTTTCCCGGGGTCAATGTTGACTTAACTGATAATGTAGTTTTTAATATTCACTATTATTAAAAACTAGGGAAAGATTTTCCTAACTCCAATCTTTTTGTTCTTATAAATCTCTAATCATGGCTTTGAAATGTTTCATTTCCAAATTTACCGCTATGGAACATAATTCATTTGGGCCAGAACACTCAAACAACAGGATACTCATACTCATTTGGTTTCTTCTATCTTCTTACATACTTTGGGCAACAATTATCTTTTAAAGTTCCTTTCTGACATTAAAAACCAATGAATATTCATTAAAACTATAGAATTGGTGATACCTGTGTTTCAGTTGAAGAGTGTTAAAGGGCTCTGCTTTTGGAAGTAGGTATACCAGTGTTCAAGTACAAGTTTAGCCACTTACTAGCTGTAATTATTTGTTTTTAAATATTTGCATGCTTTTGGAGCTCCCTCATATTGAGAACTAACTATAAACCACTTGCTATTCTAAGTTCTTTATGTAAAATAATTTATTTAATCCTTAATCATGACCATTTGAAATAACTACCATTATTCCTATTTAATAGAAAAGATGATTAAGACACAAAGAGGTTAAGTAATTTGCTAGTAATCACAAAGTAAATAAGTGGTAGAGCCAGAATTTAAACTCAGTCACTCTCAATATAATCTGTGCTTTTTACCCTCATATTCTATCATAACATCCCTAGTTCTTTGTCACTAAATTGCAGATGATAATAATTAATTTAATCTCATTGAATTGTGATTATTATATAAGACAGTACATGTAAAACAGAAATAACCAAGCACCTATTATGAACACACTCAACAAATGTCCACTTCTTCCCCTCCAACTTCTTCCTTCTCCTCTCTTTCCCTTCTCCTTTAAAATATTAATCAAGGCTAAGTAAAAGAGAAAGAAGAACTTGCAGAAATACAGCTTAAAGTTGCTGTACTTTTGTGGTTGTTGTTCTTAGTACCTCACAAATTATAAATTTTATCAAGATTTCTCTTTGAGTCCCTTCCCCTCCATTCGATTATTCTCTACCTTTTCCATGAATAGCCATTTCACATGTGGGCTTGAGTCCTATACACAAAGGAATTTAGGAGGTTGTGCTGATAGAAAGTTGAAAGTGAAACCAAGAATGATAATTTTTTTTTTTTATGGCCTGCAAAGAAAGTAAGTTATCTTCTTATATTTCAGGTTGAAAAAACATGTCAATGAAATGGTCAGGGTTAGCACAACTTGGTTTCTCAGCAGAAGTATCATTTTGATTGTTTGGTTTTGGAAATAATTAGGAAGTTATTGTCAAGTGTTAGTAAGATGATTAGCATCATTGTAATATTTTGGTTAGATATCTACCTTTAAAAAGTATGGTTCATTTTCTCAGAAGGAGGAGTGAGAGACTACTGGAAACTTCTCTGACATACTTGGAAATATGGAGAGAAAGTGATTCAGATTGTATTGATTGATGCCTTCTGGTCATCTTGACCAGATTTGCAAGTAGCCACTTATTCTTGTTAATGCAATCAACATCTGCTCAATGAAATGAGAAAAATCAATTATTTGGGTCGTGAAAACAGTTTCTGTGGGAGGAGAGTGGTTTAAATGATTTTCCCCCCTACCTTTTAACTAAATGCATTGGCAGCCTTCGGAGACAATGTCTCTTCTGGGTAGGAGGTAGGAGTAATCTGGTTATCAAGCCTGTGGGCATCTCACTCCCAATATTTTAATAGGAAATGGGGTCTTGGGTCTGAATGGGGTAAAGAATTAAAACTAAGATGCCTGAATAGGCTGAAACCTCATCAAAAGGTAAATTGACCATAATTTGCCACAGCACAGAGAACTGGCAAGAAAGCTTCTATATCTAGGCCTGGGTTCCTGACTGGGGTGGGGGAAGAGTCACCTGAAAAATTGAAGACTTGAGTCTGTATTCACAGAAGTTTAAAATTTGCATTTATACTATTAAAAGGTTTTGAAATCCTTTGTGCTCAGGAATGACCATAAAAATAGGCCTGGGTAATAAAAAACCATTCTGGAAAGATACTTTCACAATGTAGACCATTGGAAATCTCACACATTAAAATGACCACTAATGAAGATCAGCCCTCAGTCGGAAAGTTGAAAATGTATGATCAGCAGTTCAACATGAGTGAGACTTGGAGGAAGCCAAAACAAAATAGAAGATTGGAGCTCCATGAAAATTAGAATAACACTCTAACAAAGAATATAAAATAATTATATTTAAATGATTAAAAACATAAAAGAACATAAAAGGACTTGAAAAAGTAACAAATAGAACTTTGAAAAATGAAAAAAAATAGCTACTGATATTAAAAACTAAATAGATTAAGTAGATTAGGCATATCTGGAAAGAAAATTAATGAATAAGAATGATACCAAGCAAATTACCTGAAAATGAGAAAAGAAATTCAAAAATTAAAAAAAGCAGAAAAATAGTATATAGGCAAAGAGAACAGAATGAGATGTTTAACATATGCATAATAAAGATTATAAAAAAGGGAATGGGGGTATGGGGCATAGATATTTGAATAAAGAATGGTTGTGGATTTTCCTTTATGAAAGATATAAATCCTTCAATTAAGAAGTTATAATTCATTTTAAGCCATTTTTTAAATTGAAGTAGAGTTATTTTATAATGTGTTAGTTTCAGCTGTACAACAAAGAGATTCAGTTATACATACATATACATATATGTATGTAATATATACATATATTGTTTTTCAGATTCTTTTCCATTATAGGTTATTACAAGGTTATTCTTTTTTCAGATTCTTTTCCCTTATAGGTTATTGAATATAGTTCCCTGTGCTGTACAGTAAGTCCTTGTTTATCTATTTTATATTTAGTAGTGTATATATGTTAATCCCAAACTCCTAATTTATCTCCTCCCTTTCCTCCACCCCTTGCTATCCCCTTTGGTAACCATAAGTTTGTTTTCTATGGCTGTGAGTCTGTTTTTGTTTCGTAAATAAGTTCATTTGTATTGATTTTTAGATTCCACATATAGGTGATACCATATACCATATGATATTTGTCTTTCTCAGATTTACTTCACTTAGTGTGATAATCTCTAAATCCATCCATGTTGCTGAAAAAGCATTATTTCATTCTTTTTTATGGCTGAGTGATATTCCATTTTGTGTGGAATATATATATATATATATATACACACACACACACACACACACACACTCACACACACACATGAATACCACATCTTATTCATCCATTCATCTGTTGGTAGACATTTATGTTGCTTCCATGTCTTGACTATTGTAAATAGTGCTGCTGTGAACATTGGGGTGCATGTATCTTTTCAAATTAGAGTTTTCTCTGGATATATGCCCAGGAGTAGGATTGAAGGATCATATGGTAACTCTGTTTTTAGTTTTTTAAGGAAACTCCATACTGTTTTCTGTAGTGACTACACTAATTTACATTCCCATCAGTGTAGGAGAGTTCCTTTTTCTCCATACTCTCCAGCATTTATTATTTGTAGACTTTTTAATGATGGCCATTCTAACTGGTGTGAGGTGATACCTCATTGTAACTTTTTTTTGCATTTTTCTAATAATTAGTGATATTGAGCGTCTTTTCATGTGCCTGTTGGCCTTCTGTATGTCCTCTTTGGAGAAATATCTACTTAGGTCTTCTGCCCATTTTGGAAATTAATCCATTGTCGGTCACATCATATGCAAATATTTTCTTCCAGTTCATTGGTTGTCTTTTCATTTTACTTATGATTTTCTTTGCTGTGCAAAAGCTTTTAAGTTTAATTAAGTCCCATTTGTTTATATTTTTTATGTCAATTACTCTAGGAGGTGCGTCAAAAAAAATATTGCTGTGATTTACATCAAAGAGTGTTCTGCCTATGTTTTCCTCTAGGAGTTTTATAGTATCCAGCCTTACATTTTGAGTTTATTTTTATATATGGTGTTAGAAGACATTCTAATTTCATTCTTTTACATGTAGCAGTCCAGTTTTCCCAGCATCACTTATTGAAGAGACTGTCTTCTCCATTGTATATTCCTGCCTCCATTGTATATTCATTGTCATAGATTAATTGACCGTAAGTATGTGGGTTTATTTCTGGGCTTTCTATCCTGTTCCATTGATCTGTATGTCTGTTTTTGTGCCAGTGTCATAATGTTTGATCACTGTAGCTTTGTAGTATAGTCTGAAGTCAGAGAGCATGATTCCTCCAGCTCCATTCTTCTTTCTCAAGTTTGTTTTGGCTATCCAGGGTTTCTTGTGTTTCCATACAAATTTAAAATTTTTTTGTCCTAGTTCCATGAAAACTGCCATTGGTAATTTGGTAGGGGTTGCATTGAATCTGTAGATTGCCTTGGGCGGTAAGGTCATTTTAACAATACTGATTCCTCAAATCCAAGAACATGGTGTATCTTTCCATCTGTTTGTGTCACCTTCAATTTCTCTCATCAGCATCTTATAGTTTTCAGAGTACAGGTCTTTTACCCCCTTAGGTAGGTTTATTCCTAGGTATTTTATTCGTTTTGATATCATGGTAAATAGGATTGTTTCCTTAATTTCTCTTTCTGATATTTCATTGTTAGTGTACAGAATGCAACAGATTTCTGTATATTAATTTTGTATACAGCAACTGTAATGAATTCATTGATGAGCTCTAGTAGTTTTCTGGTAGCATCTTTAGGATTTTCTATGTATAGGTTCCTGTCATCTGCAAACAGTGACAGTTTTATTTCTTCTTTTTCAATTTGGATTCCTTTTGTTTCTTTTTCTTGTCTGATTGTTGTAGCTAGAACTTCCAAGGCTGTGTAGAATTAAAGTGGCTAGAGTGGGCAACCTTCTCTTGTTCCTGATCTTAGAGGAAATGCTTTCAGCTTTTCACCATTGAGTATGATGTTAGCTGTGGGTTTGTCATACATGACCTTTATTATGTTGAGGTATGTTCCTTCTATGCCCACTTTCTGAAGAGTTTTTATCATAAATGGATGTTCAATTTTATGAAAAGCTTTTTCTGCATCTATTGAGATACAGAAAACAAACAAATAAATAAATAAATAAAAACATTTTGCATAATCTGTAGAACAAAAAGATAAAGGTGATAAGGTGAAAATCTAAATGCAACTGAGGACAAGAAATAACAATTAGACCAATTAAGCTAGATATCATTAAAAAAAGATAACAGAAAACATATAAATGTTTGGAAATAAAGGAATAACGTGTATGTGTTGCTTTTTTCATAATAGCTTTATTGAGATATAACTACACAATTCACCCATTTAAAGTGCATAAATTAATGGGTTTCAGTATAATGATAGAGTTATGCAACTATCATAACAGTCAATTTTAGAACAGTTTTATCACCTCTGAAAGGTACTTCACGACCTTTAGCTATCATCCCCAATTCCTTGTCCCACACTTTCAGCCTAAAGCAGTTACTAATCTACTTTCTATCTCTATATATTTTCCTATTCTGGCAATTTCATTTAAGTGAAATCATATGATATGTGATATTTTGTAACTGGTTTCTTCCACTTAGAATAATGTTTTCAAAGTTTATCCATGCTGTAGTATGATCAGTACATCAGTTCTTTTTTATGGTTGAATTATATTCTGTTGTAT
The DNA here is from genome assembly GCF_964341445.2 of Mesoplodon mirus. Taxonomy (NCBI): domain Eukaryota; kingdom Metazoa; phylum Chordata; class Mammalia; order Artiodactyla; family Ziphiidae; genus Mesoplodon; species Mesoplodon mirus. The sequence goes on along the minus strand of NC_138983.1, from coordinate 30,096,814 downwards.
GGCTATGCCACTTTTGTTTATTCATACATCAATTGATGGACATTTGGGTTGTTTCCGCCCTTTAGCTATTCTGAATAATGTTGCTGTGGACTTGTGTGTACAGGTTTTTGCATGGACGTACATTTTCATTTCTCTTGGGTATATATCTAGAATTTGAATTGCTGGGTAAAGTGGTAATTTTATGTTTAATTTTTTGAGAAAGTACCACACTGTTTTCCAAGGTGGCTGCCCCATTTTACGTTCCCACCTTCAGTTTTTTGATTTCTCCATGTCCTTGCCAACATGTCATTACCCAACTCTTTGATTATAGCTATCCTAGTGGAGGTGAAGCGGTATTTCACTGTGGTTTTAATTTGCATTTCTCTGATGATTAGTGATGTCAGCAGCTTTTCATGTACCTGCTGGCCATTTATATTTCTTCTTTGGAAAATTGTCTATTTGGTTCTTCTGTCCATTTTAAAATTGGAATTGTTTTTGTTTTTGCTGTTGAGTTCTGAGAGTTCTTTATTTATTTTGAATATTAACTCCTTATCAGATATATGATTTGCAAATATTTTCTCCCATTCCATAGATTGCCTTTTTATTTTATTTTTTGATGGTTTTCTTTGTTGTTCAGAAGCTTTTTAGTTTGATGTAGTCCTACTTGTTAATGTTTGCTTTTGTTGCCTTTGCTTTTAGTGTGAAGTACAAAAGAATCATTGCCAAGACCAGTGTCAAGGAGCTTACTTCCATGTTTTCTTCTAAGAGTTTTATGGTTTTAGGTCTTAAATTTAAGACTTTAATCCATTTGGGAGTTGATTTTTGTGTATGATGTAATATAGGAGTCTAGTTTTGCATGTGGCTGGTCCAGTTTTCCCAACACCATTTATTGAAGAGACTATCCTTTTCCCATTGTATAACTTGGCTGCTTTGTCATGTATTAATTGACCATATATGTCTAGATTTATTTCTGGGATCTCTATTCTGTTTCATTGATCTATGTGTCTATTTTAATGCCAATACCATATGTTTTGATTATTATAGCTTTGTAATATAGTTTGACATCAGAATGTATAATGTCTCCAGCTTTGTTCTTCTATCTAAAGACTGCTTTTTCTATTCAGGGTCTTTTGTGGTTCCATATAAATTTTAGGATGGTTTATTTCTGTGAAAAACAGTATTGAACTTTTGATAGAGTTTTCATTACATTTATAGATTGTTTGGAGGTGGTATGGACATTTTAACAATATTCTTCCAACCCATAAGCATGGAATATCTTTCCACTGATTTGTGTCTTCTTCAGTTTTTGTCATCCGTGTCTTATTGTTTTTAGTGTACAGATCTTTTACCTTTCTGGTTAAATTTATTTGTAAGTACCTTATTCTTTTTGATGCAATTATAAACAGAATTGTTTTCTTAATTTCTCTTTCTGATAGTTTGTTGTTAGTATATAGGAATACAACTGATTTTTGTATATTGACTTTGTATCCTGTAAATTTACTGAAATCATTTAGTCTCTATTTATTTTGTCTCTATTTCATTTATTTCCGCTCTGATCTTTGTTATTTCCTTCCTTCTGCTAACTTTGGTTTTAGTTTGTTCTTCTTTTTCTAGTTCCTTGTAGGGTAGATTTAGATTGTTTATTTGAGAGTTTGCTTTCTTCTTAACATAGGTGTTTATTACTATAAACTTCCCTCTTAGAACTGTTTTTGCTACATCCTGTAAGTTTTGTATGTTGTATTTCCATTTTCATTTGCTTCAAGGTATTTTTGGATTTCTCTTTTGATTTCTCTTTTGACCTGTTCTTTGGGGCCTGTCTTTGGGCAGCAGCCAGAAAAGCTGGAGCACCAGACATGTATAAGCTCCTTCCCAGGGAGGTGTTTGTGATTCAGAGTAGGCTCAGGTGAGAAGGCAGAGGTTGTGTCTGCTGGCTTCCCTGTTCTCTGGGGCTTGCAGTTAGCTCCTAGATGCATATTAAATTAGAAGACTGACCCTCAAGCAGAAGCTTTTAAAGTATGCAAATAGGCTTTTTTCAGGGAAAGCCTGGGAGATATGGGGGGTTTTGCCTGTTTTCTCTGCACTGAGTCCCGGGGAGGGGTAGCCACAGCCAGTCCTCATGAACCCCTTAATAACTGTGTCTTTCTTTGCAATAATCTTGTGGGTCTCCTGGACTCAGGCCTGGTTGGCTTTCAGAGCTGGGTGCTCTGGGGTCCATCCTCAGGTGGTAATCTTAAAAGATGGAGTGCTTGACATGGGGTCCAGACTCTTTGCTCCTCAGGGTGAAACTATGAGTTGGGAGTTCCCCCTAATTGTACGATGCTATTTTTGGGGTGGAGTTTATGGTTAGAGTGTATCTCAGCATTTCCTTCCTATTTTGATGTGGGTGATGTGGGTGTTCTTGTTTGCCTGATGTGTAGGAGTCACTCAGCTAGTTTCTAGATTTCTTTCAGAGGAAACTGCTGTGTGTGTAGCTGTAGATTTTTACTTTAATGTCACCTTTCAATTTCTAATTGCCTGCCCCAGCTCTGAATCTTCCTTATTCTGCTCCATTATTTCATTTTTCTAGAGCATTAGTCACTCACTGAATAGAAAATGTATGTATTAATTATATTTGTTGATTATAATCTGTCTCACCCATCTAAATGAGTTGTGGAAGGTCAACAATCTTTATTTCTTTAGTTTACTGATGTGTTCCAAATACCCAGAATAATGTCTAGCACACAGTAAGCATTCATCAAATATTTGTTGAATGTGTAAATAACTGAAATAACATCAGAATATTGGTTATTCTTGGGGAGGGAGAGAAGAAGGCAAAAATGGATATAAAAGGGTGAATCTGGGCTTCCCTGGTGGCGCAGTGGTTGAGAGTCCGCCTGCTGATGCAGGGGACGTGGGTTCGTGTCCTGGTCTGGGAAGATCCCACAGGCCACGGAGTGGCTAGGCCCATGAGCCGTGGCCTCTGAGCCCGTGCGTCCGGAGCCTGTGCTCCGCAACGGGAGAGGCCACGACAGTGAGAGGCCCGCATACCGCAAAAAAAAAGGGGGTGAATCTTTAGCTGTAACTATACTTCTTGAAAGAGTGGTGGGGGGGAGAGAAAGCAGATACGATGACATGTTAACATACATTCTCAGTGGTATGTGCACATAGGGGTCCATTAAAATATTTGTACTTTCAATATGCCTAATTTTTAGAATAATTATAACTAAATATGGGAATAGTATTTAAACTTACAGTAAAGTCATAGACCCAAGGATAACAGGCATTCATAGTGTTGGTAAGAAATTAATCTGTGGATTATATACTTGAACACTTTCTAGATCAAGGGCATATCTTCAGTAGGCAGATATTTAGACATATTAGAATCATACAGAAATGTGTTTAAAAAGTCCTCAAACCATTCTTGCTTCTTTATTACTGTTATATTTTTCTTCTCTCTTTCATCATATTCTCAGGTGCCCATCCTGACAATAGTCATTCTTTCAATAATATCATTTGAGTTTCTTGGGATGGAACCACCTCTACTTGAGGGCAGGGGCCATGACTCTTTCTCATTATTCTATCCCCAGTCATATAAAATGTTCCTGGTATATATCAAAGAGTAAATACTTACATGAATAGATGAGTTAACTTCAGCAAGGTGTTATATCAAATGTCACAGTCTTAGCAGGTAACACATTTGAGTTGTAATAGGTAGACTTTGAGGACACATAATATATATTTGGCAAAAAGAATAACTCTTCAAATGCTCCAATTTTAGACGCTGTGATGGGGCATATCACAGGGTTCACGGGAGTAAGGTACATTTTAGGTGACTGAACATCACACCAATGAGATGACTGTCAACTTTACTCACTTTACATGGCTGGTTTTTCCAGCTAAAGGGTGGGACATAACTAGTATATGCCAAGTTACCATGGATTGCTTGTAGGTAGTTAACATATTACAGACTGAAGGTTAGTTTTTTGCTAGGTCATTTTTCCCCTATAAATCTAAAGTAGGTTTCTAACTCCTAAAATACTTCAATGTAAGTGAATCTGGAATTGATGCATTGCTATATTATTTTGAGTAGAATTTAATGTGTCTGTAAAATGCCTTTCCATTAGTGGCATCTGGTGATAACACTCATCTATTTGAGAAGTGTGATAATGCTTAAAGTAGAGGGCAGTTCCAAACTCAGCTATTTTTCTATGTGTGATGACTTTGAGCTTCTTTGATTTTTTTACAGAAGTGACAATTCTTCTGGGTAGAACAAAGGCCACTGTTGAGATCGACAGACCTTACTTCTCTCTCTCTCTCTTCCTCTTTCTGTCTCTTCTTCTTCTTTTTCTTCTCTGCATGTTTATTTCTCTCTTGCTTTTCCATTTTGTGCACTTAAAGTACATTTTCTGAAGCAGCGGGATCAAGGAGCTTCATTTCTATCCTTAATGAAGTTATGCTGTCTGGTTTCTCAGGAAATCACTGGAGGCTTTATAAACTGTGCTTTTTAATTCAGATTTATATAACCTACTCCACTTAATGTCTGACCCAAAAATTGATATGAGAATATCATTCTTTGAGCAAATATACTATAAATCAGGGTTAATTTCCTCCTCTTGCCTAAATTCCTTGGAGGAGGGGGACAAAGAATGACTTTGGAATTATAAATTTCTAGTCATTTTGTGTGCTCCAGGCTTATTTGGAAAAAGAAATTCATTTTAGAGATGGCTTACGCCCTTGGCTGTACTACTGATGCACTGTGATAATTTAGAAAGGAATGTTATAGTAGTTGAAAGGATAACAGTAACATTCCAACACAACTGATGTCTGAAAGAATCCTCTCCTTGAAGATTGACATCTATCAGTTAATGAGCATTTGGTACCTACCAGGCACTATACTTTGTGCTTTACGTACATCATTTCAAAAAATCCTTGAAGACAGAAAACATTTTAAGGATTGTATATGTGCTACTGTGCTATCATCTTCATTTCATAGATGAAATTCAGGAAAGTTAAGTAACTTGTCAAAGGTTTTAAAATTAATTAGTAACAAAGTCCTAATTCAAATACATTTTTCTTGACTCCAAAGCCCACACTCTTAATACTTCAAGATACTGCTTTCTTTTATTTCCATCCACTTTCACTGTCTTGACAATAGATTACAGAAAACTGTATGTATTCTGTTTTATGAGCATAAAAGAGAAGATTTCTCTTCCCTTTCATGTAAAAATCTATGGTGACCTACATTCTTTGGAAGGGAATTTGTCCTCAATTGGCAGTATAATGTCACCAGAATAAAGAATAGGAGATGGAAAATTATTAGCTCATTAATTGATTATGTTAGTGTCCTTCTGAAGATTGATTTCTTCACAACTTAGACAAGGAGAAAAAATTTTGACAGAGAAGTTATTGAGATACTGTTTCAAAAATCACAATTATTTTGTTTTGGGTTTTCTGTATAATTTTTGGTGGTCAAAGACTCTGGACAATGAAAGAATACCATTTTTAGATTCTCTCACTGTATATAAGAATTTTTCCTAAGATCACAGGAAATGGACATAATTGGCGTTTGAAAATGTGTTGTTCTCAAGCACAAATAAAAGTCTGTACAACTTTAAACATTTACCATAGGATCATATTGGATCACAGTGTTACTGAGGGAAAAAAAAAATTTCCTTTAAACAAAAAATGTGTTAGACAAACTATGTATCCTGACTCTGATATTCTTATCTTTAATAAATGCATTCCAAAAGGAGAATAAAAGATGAGTTTGTCACGGATGAAATTCATCTGAACCAAAGTGATCCCCAAACAGATTGAGCTTTATTGTTATGGTGTAAAAATGATGCTCTCAGGTAGCATCATTTGAAGGATGCCTAAAGGTCTCATATGTTTCTACACCTATTAAAATGCATAAAAGTCCATTTTTACACTATTAATTTGTATCGGATAATTGAGGAGAATTATTTTAAAACTGCGTTAAATCAAGTCAGGGTAAAGTCATCTATTTGGTTATTATTCATTAAGTGTGCTTATATTCATTGATTATATCGATTATATATATATATATATATATATATATATATATATATATATATATATATATATTGTTTTTTTTTTTTTTGGTACGCGGGCCTCTCACTGTTGTGGCCTCTCCCATTGCGGAGCACAGGCTCTGGACGAACAGGCTCAGCGGCCATGGCTCAAGGGCCCAGCCACTCCGCGGCATGTGGGATCTTCCCAGACTGGGGCATGAACCCGTGTCCCCTGCATCGGCAGGCAGACTCTCAACCACTGCGCCACCCATTGATTATTTTTTTTAAATTCAGTAGTACTTTGAAAAATTTGAGGCAACTCATAGTAAAAGACATACAAATATCAAAAAGGCTTCTTTCTAGTGGAAGTTACATGTGTCAATAACAGTAGCATCTCTGAATAATGAATAGGAGGTAGCCAAACAGAAGTAGTCATGGAGGATACTTCATGTTGACACAAAAGAGCAGACCTCAAATTCATGTTTTTCTCTGGAGGAAGAAGATACTTTCTTTGTATAAAGTCAGGAAGCCATTAACCCACTAAAGCCCACCTTATCACCAAGCATGGTGAAACACAGAGGTCAAAAAAAGCAGAAGGTAATGGGACTGCCAACACAGAGAGGAGGCATTCCCAGTTAATACGCAATGATAGCAGATAATTCATAAATTACATTGAAGAAACTAACATGCTTATTGCTCTCATTGGTAAGTACTTAAAGACAATTTAAGCCATGGAATTTGCAATGATAGGTGATGTTCTGCAATTCAAATTCAGACACATGCACAGATGATTCTAATGTGTGTGAGAAAATATAATAACTTATGCTTGGTCCTGTGGTAGGAGAGAAACAGGGATAAGGCAATCTGATGGAAGTGTGGGGTAATAAAGAATTCTTTCTGGAAGGAGAAATACCTGAGATAGATCTCGAGAACTGAACAGAATTTACAAAGGCAAAGAAAGAGCAAATGTTTTTCAGACATGGTGCATTTAGAAAAGTGAAAGTTGTTTAGAATGGTAGGAGTCTTTCTTGGGTGGAGGGGGTTGGAAAGATATGAGCTCCAGAAGTAGCAAAGGGTCAGATTTGGAAGGGCATTGATTGCTATGTTACTGTATTTGAGTTTTTTCCCTGAGTATGATATAGGTGTATTAAAGGATTTTAAGCAAGAAAATGGCATAATTATATTTTCCATTTTAGAAAACTTTTTTTCCAGATGCATTGAGAAGAAGAGATTGAATAAGGTTTGTACAGGTATAGAGAGAAATCTTTTGAGTATCCTGTAAACATTTTGGAGCAAGATGATGAAACACTGAAGATAGTAAGTGGGAGGAGAGAAGTGGAGGTAGAATGGAGGAAAAAGATACACATGTCAAAATGGCAGAATGTAAAAATCAAGTGATTGGATATTGAGGGTAGAAAAAAAGAGTCTTGGAGAACCAGGCTGCTGTTTGTGGTGCTCAGTAAAATAATTAATGTGCAAAGGGAGCTGAGTGGTTGTGATGCAAGGAATGATGGATTCAACTTTAAAGGTACTGACTTGAATTGCTGTGGCACATCCAGGTGGGGATGCCTAGTATGGAAGCTACAAATATTGCATTCATGAGTGAGAGTTACACAGAAAATATAGATTTCTGAGATGCTTCAAGGGCATGAATTAGATAACCCAGAAGGATATGAAGAAAATGCAAAAGTCCTTGGCAAAAAATGGAGAATAAAGGGAGTGGGCTGGAGGAAGAAAAGGTTGGAAGCATCACTGAAAATAAGACTATAGGGAAATTTGTTTGCACCTAACAGAAGGTTGTTCCTATCTCTGGAATTCACATATGATGCATTTTTAATTTGTCATTTTCAAACTAAAGGAACAAGAGCTGAAAGTAAATTGATTGGTCCTGAGTCACCAAGTATTTGGATGTTAGAACTATATTAACATTCTGGGTATATTAGCCAGCAAGATTTTCAGGAGCAGCAGATGTTGCTGGGATTAAGGACATGGGGGAAGAGATGAGCACAAGGCGAAGGGCCCATAAAAGTACTCTTGAAAGATGAACAACAGGAGTTGGTAATAATTTAAGGAAAAAAAGAAAGGAATGGAAGGCTTGGGGCCTGACAGTGGTGAAAAGACTTGATTTCCCATTACATTAGCTCAGCAAAGATGATCCTGGTGGTCCAGCACCACACTTGGCCCCTTTGATAGCAAACTGATTCAAGGACGTTTGAAATTGTTGTTTGAAAAAAATTATGGAGAGAAAGCATACCATATTACTCTAAGAGGCAAATTAGAATAATATGCCTGATGTCTTAAATCTCTGGAATCTTATGAAATTGCTACATTAACTAATGTGGTGTCCAAGTAATAGACAGATGGAAAGGTTTAGGATTATGGCTACAAACCAGATCAGCAACAATACATTGTTCTAAATATTGATGCTCAGTAAGTTATGAAACATATTTACAAATATAGAAGAGTAATTAAGAAGTATTAAAACAAGAGATGCTAAAGGTAGAAATCCCAAAGCAACATTGTCATGTAGTTTTTGTGAATAATGTGATTGATGAGCAAAGAGCCAACACCTATACTCTAATCTCTGGCTGTGAGTCAGCAATGACTTTAACAGGACTAAGTCCTTAGTTTGGATTAGTGGGGAAACTAACATGTGCTTCTTCTTGAAATTTTATATAGATGAGCCTCAATCTACCTAGTCAGGAAAACTAAATCATACAACACTTTAGAGAGTTATGTTTTGGGAGTTCTCAGAAGGTGTTTCAAATATGTTCGGGAAGATATCAGTCATCAGTTTGGTTAGTTACCTTGTGGTACTACTGATATTCCACTTGTGTCTTGACTGGGCCCTCAACAAGTGTATCTCTACACTTGTTGGACACTGCTAGGAACCTCCATGGCTTCTGCAGAGCTTTTCAGTGTGAGGCTGGAGGGCATGGCCAACTCTTGCCAGACTCATGCTCTGTTGGTATACAAAAAGTGATCACTGGGCTGCATGATTTTCTCTTGTAAAAGAGGAAGGAATGTCTCTCATTCTCTTCTGACATATCCTGTTAGAAGGCGCTAAAGCAGCACTCCTTGGGCCCCAAGATCCTTGTGGAATGTTGACTTATTCTAGGCAAGTCACTTGGTGTTGAGTATGAAATAATGGGCAAAAACAGCCACTTCCGTAGAGGAGCCAGACCTTACTCAAATAAATTCCAATAATGACACATGCAAGTACAAGACTACAATCATGGAAAGGATTCTAAAAGGAGGGCTACTATGCGATTGGAGGGATCAGTAAAAAGTAACTAGGTAAAGTGGAATGGATAGAGTGTGAATGAGGGGTAGGTTATTGTAGCAGAAAGAACTGTCCAAAGGGTGTGGTGGTTGAAGCATAGTGATTCTCAGGATCTGAAGAAATCCAAGGTGGCTAAAGTACAGAGAGTAAGGAAGAGAATGTGCAGCCTGATGCTGTATAAGTCTATAAGGACCAGAGTGTGTCTTGTTAAGGTCTGTAGTCTTTATTCCAAGAATAAAGTGTTACAGTGTGTCTTTGTCACAGTTGTGGACTACTGTGGAGAGTTGATTTAAAAGAGGCAGGACTTATTTTAAGTGAAATAAGACTTTCATGTTTTATACAAAGCCCACCTCCCCTCCTTCCCTCACCCACATTCTCAACAGGACAGAGCAGTGAGTCTAAAGAGGGGGCTATGGTTAGAGTTAAATCTAAGGAACAACTGTGTTGTAGTCAGATTTGTTTCTCTCCTCTGACAACTGTGGATTTCTGGTTGTGTCTGCCTTTTTGTGGCTGGCCTTGTAGAAAGCATCTCATGAAAATTAGCTTTGGTTAAGACTGTCCTAGCAATATACCAAAGATGCCCAGCCATTTCTGAGTCCCAGCATATTAAATTCCAGCTGACTTTATCAGGATAGACAAAATGCATCTCCTTCAGTGCTCTGTGTTCACTGTCCTTAAAATCGCCTGTATTAATCTCTCAGTCTCCCTAGTCAGGGAAGATAGTTATTCTGATTTTATGACTTTTTAATTTCACCCCATAAACTGGGATCCATGATTCAAATAATAGTCATTTTTTATTGAATCTGCAACAGCTAAACTAATACATATATATATATTGTGGTTTCAAATATTTGTTTCCAAACAAATATATATGTTTTGTGGTTAACTAAATTAACTATAAAGTTTAAAGGCAGAATAGAATAGAGATTTCAACTGATGTTAGACAGATGTAGATACAGATTCTAGCTCAGATACTTAAAGCTCTGAAATTTTAGGCAAATTTCTTTAATCACCGATACTCAGTCTCCCCATGTGAAAAATAGTTGTACAGTAGTTGTGAGTATACAGTAAAATAGTACTATATATAAAGTGCTTAGAAAAGCACCTAGTGTATCACATTAGAAAATTATGATTATTGCTATACCATTATTATTAATCAAGTTTAATGGTGAATAGTGCAGTATGATAAAGATAAATGACTTTCTACCAAGTCTTCTTTTTCTTGTTATTTAGTGAAGACTTCATGCCTGTAGATATTAATAATATCTTCCCTTAATAAGCAGCACGTGAGATTATTTTTTACAAAGCTTCATAAAAATGGAAAACTTAAGTTTTGCATTCTACTCCAAAAGCATATGGGAAAAACAGTTTCAGAGGCTTTAAATATTAACAGGAGGAACACAGCATAATGATACAGGGAAAAAGTGCGAGCGTGAATGCTCAGAATTGCTTTTAGTGGGAAAAAGCAGCCAGCATTTGTTGAGAGCTAAAGATTTTCTTTTAAATAGATCCGAGTTTAATTGGCAAGACTTGGCATCATTTACAGGAAAATATGTTTTATTTATTTCAGTTTAAATATATTTCAAACACTATTTTAAAATACATTTCTGCCAAGTGATGGGGCGGCTGTTAAGTGGTTCCGGATTTAATGCCCTCATTAGCCTTTCACCTCTGAGGCCCTTGATCTATCTCCATGTAATTAAGCTCATACATTAAATGAGTTTTATGGAATAAGGGGGCCCCAAGTGGAAATATGGATATTTCATACTAGGAAGCCATTTTGGATAATTGGTACTTCAACTTGAAAACCACTTGGAGTGAGGTTGAATGGGTGTTGCAAGTTTACATTGGTGTCAGCAAAAATAAATACCAGTGGTGAAATTGAACTCTTTCCTGTTTTTAAGCAGGTCCAACCTGAGGCAAAATTATGAAGTAGATGAAGAGTATCTTCATTGGGATTCCATCTCTACCAGTGTTTTTTTTCTTCCCTCTTTCTCCTTTATTCTCAGGGGGAATGGACGTGCATACATCTGTGAGGTGTAATTTCTTACTGGGGCTCTGCTACCACAATACCACACTGAAGACTTAACTACCTGCCAGAAGTAACTACTTGTGATTCTCTGTGTCATGCAGATTCATAGCTCATGCCTTTTCTTGTGCTGTTACCTCTGCTTAGAATGAATGTCTCTAGCCCCCAAACCTCCTAGGGCTCCTTGATGAACATAACAATTTATCTTTCAAAACTGAAACAAGAGCATCCCCCAGGCAGATACTCCAGGTAGTATTAGACAATCCAAGCAGAACTGCCTCCTCTCTGCCCCCTCTGTATCCTGTAGAAACTTCTATTACAATACTACTACAGTAGTTTCAGGGTAATAGTAAGGATAGAGTAAGTTATGGCAGGTGGGCCCTAAATCTCAGTGACTTGGCATAGCTAAGCTTATTTCTTACTCTCTCGCATTTCTGGTGCAGTTAGTGGGGGACATTCCTCAGCAGAATGGATGACTCAGGGACCTGAGCTGAAAGAAGCTCTACCATCTCATGATGCTGCCGTATTTACAGCTGGCATCTAGCATTACCTTGATAGGAAAAGAGAAAGTATGGAAAATTCACACCAGCTTCTAAATGCCCTGGACCGAAGTGACCAAGTCACTTTTGTTTTTGGCCTATTGGCCACAATCGACCTAACTGCAAGGTCTGAAATTTAGGACAAGGCATCAGCTGAACTCTAAGGAGGCTGGGTGAACATTACTTTCTTACACATAACCGGTAACAAATTAGTGCTCTTGCTTACATGACTGCTTTCTCTATAACCCACATTTTTATGTTCTCAAGGACTGGAAATTTGTCCTCAGACAATATTCAAATATTGTGCACTAGCAGTGAATTCATGGTAGAGAATTATTATGTTGGTCCATAAGGAAAGAGGTAGAGAAGCAAAGAAAATACTTCACACACACAAGCTCATTACATTCTCACAGAAATGGAAGGCAGCATTGCTCTCTTCATTTTACAGATAGGACTCTAAGGCTCAGATTACTTAAGTGAATTATCACAAAGTTGGAATTACAACTCAGGCTGACTCTTAAATATATGCTACATTTAAAATTTTGAAATGTCTCGTTTCCAAAGGAGATATCTGGAAAGACTAAAACAGAAAGGAATGAATTTCTCATGTGGAGTTCTCATGGCTTAATTTATACTCCATAAGTAGGGGTAAGTTTGGTGTATGTGACAAAGAACATTTGGGGAATCTTTGAATCATAAAATCAATGTGACCCTGCCCAGGGTTTGAATGCTCTAGTAGATCCCATGTTTAGTGCTCTGGCAATCTGACCTTTTGGTCCATCTGATAATACAATCTCATGGGTTTTTGGAGAGGATGAAAGGAGACCTAAGATTTGTAAAGTGCCTTGGATTATGTCCGGCCCAAAGCAAACACCCCAAATTATTGGTCCTGTGCCTGCCTGACTTCTACCCCTTTTTGGCTGAATAGACCCTTTGCTCATTCCACAAAGAGAGTATTGCTTTTAAAGTCACAGACAAAAATATCAGAGGTGGCTATTTTATTCGAATGGGAGTATGATAGAATTTTAGATATGTAGGGGCTTTCATTTACAGGGAAGAAAACAGGTTCAAAGAGAAGGAAGTGGCTCCTTCAAGTTCACAAATGTGACAGTAGCTGGAGTAGTCCCAACTCCTAACTCAGTACATTTCCCCTCTCTGAGCAGTGAGAAGGTGCTCAGTGGTAAATACTTGTCAGTGACTGAGTGATTAAGAATATTAAATTTCTTCCATTTGGTTGCATGCATGTTGGGGTAGTTGAAGTCTGTGTGCAGCGAGAAGGAATCTCGCTGAAGTCGTTTCAGCCTGTTTGGTTTCTATCTTTAGAAAAATACTGTCCCAGCCAATGTTTTCAATAGCATAATTGCATTGTATTCATAACCAATTCAAACTCTTTTCAGCAGCGGTTTCTTTCCCATGTGAGAAGCATGGTGAGCATTTCCATTCCATCTTAAAATAGTATTTTCATTTTTGGGTCTAAACATAGTAACTAGGGTAAAGACTTAGTCTAAACTTAGCCACTAATAGCCCAGGCTGTTAAATTTGTCATTACAGTAATTCTTTTTTTCCTGAGTGCAAAACTATCCAGAGTCAGATGAAACAGTCTTTTGTTAGTCTCCGAAGCTATTGCTTTTAGCCATGTAATTTCCAGAAAATAAAGAGGGCAGTACAGCATGGTTTTCCTCTTATTAATAGATGACACAGTCACAACGTGTTGCATGAACCTTTCCAGTTAGAGGGATGGCGGGGGTAGAGTGGGCAGAAATCACGTTAGGTGATGGGGTCTATAACCAGGAGCCTCAGCATTTATTTCCAAGGTGATTGATACCCTCGTGAGGAGGAGGGTGTGAAATGGTGCATATTCTATCACCCACCATAATGTGGGAGGAAAGGAAGAGGCTTTCTTGATATTTTCTGACTTAACTCTGCTCTCTAAATGTGAGTCCAAATTCACAATTAACTCATCTTCAAACATAATGTTTTCTCCTGTTTCCTTAAACTTGTGTACATGAAAAAAGGATTAAAGTGCAAACATAAACATCATCAGAAAGGAAGATAATTTAAGATTTTGTCTAATTTATTCTTTCAGTTTTTACCTGGATCACATTTAAGTCATCCCAGGTGAGTGGCATTTTCCTTAAAGTTAAATAGCTCTCACCTCTTCTGATAATGAAGAGAACTTACCTTGTGACAAGCCTAACTTATTCCTATATCCCTCCATCCTACATGCCTGATTAAGCCTCGCCCAGATAAACCCAACAATTTTTCATCTGTCCCCAAGCATATAAATAGGTCTGGAGAAAAAGACACAACCATGTGGACCAACTTTAAATTCATGATCACCAGTCTCAAAAGGGTGCCACCTTCTCCTACTGTGTTTCTTGGGGTGTGCTCGCTGGGATTCTCCACATTTTCTACTTCTCTAGTATCAAAACACCAGGACCCTTTTCTCTTGCTTCACAGTTTAGTGAGAAAGATCTAGAGGATCCCACTTCTTAGTTTGGTGAGAAGGAAATACACATCTGGTCACGCCTTCATCTTCCTACCACCGAACGTGTAGAACTACCTACACCCAGATGCACACTTTCTCCTTTCCCTTTGGTTAGAGAGGTGTCCCCTTCCTCATCTGTACCATTTTGCTCTTGATCTCCTTCAGTCTTGCCTTCTTAAGGACTTTGTTTTTGCACTGTAGCTCTCTTTCTCTGGCACCATCAATTTTTCTCTGTTTACTGGTTGATTCTCATCAGCATAACAATATATGTATTAGAAGCAGACTAGCATAGCGAGGGACAATTCAGAGTAGAGATTAATATTACAAACTCTGGAGTCACACTGCCTTGGTTTGAACACTGGCTCTAACATTCACTAGGTGAAACACATTACTCTGTCTGTCTCTGTCTTACTCCCCTCATCTCTAAATTGGGGATTGGATTAGTACTTCCCTCATAGGGGTTTTGTGAAGTTTTGTAATTAAAATCAGGGAATGCATTTAGAAGAGGACCTTGCATACAGTAATCACGAAGTGGTAGGAACTAATAGTATTTAGAACTTCCATCTCAAATAACATGCAAGTAATCCAAAAAAACTCTGTAGACAGATCTTCTAGATCCTACTCCATTTCTCTGTCGTCCTTCAACATCAGAATCATAGTTGTTCATATCTGCACTTCTCATGTCCCGTTCTCTCCTCAGGGCACTCTGGTTGGGCTTCATTCCCTACCTCTTTACTCTTTGCCAAGTCATCTTTGAAAAGCCACCGATCCATCTCCAAATCCAGTGGCATTTTTCTGCTGCTTTGCTGGATCTCTCAGCATGTTTTGACAATGATCATGCCCTCTTCTTCAAAAACAGACGAACACTGGGTATTTTTGGTTTGTTTTTTAAAAAATTTATTACTGTAATCCCACCACTACCTGGTTTTCCAGGCACCTTTCTCATGGCACCTTCTCTGATTCCTTTGCAGTCTCCTTTAACTATTGGTTTTCCTCTTGACTTAGCACTAGGTTCTTCTACTTTTCCTCAGTTATACTGTTTTTTTTTTTTCTAGGTGATCTCATCTGTCCTTGTGGTTTTAAATGTCATCCTGTGGGCTGTTGACTTCCAATTAAAAAATTTCCTGTCCTGGCCTGTCTACTTAGTTATAAATATGTGTGTCCAATGACTTACTTGTTATCCCCACTGGGGTGCCCAAAACAAACTCTTCATTTTCCTCTCTACTTAAACCTGTTTCTCCTCTTGTCTTCTCCATTTAGCAAATGGTAACATCTAGTTATTCAAATCCCAATCAAAAGAATCTTATTGATTCTTTCTGTTCTATCACACTTACATCTAATTTGTCAGTAAGTTCTGTGTTTCCAAAATATAGCCTCAAACAGTCCACTTCTTTGCATCTCTACCACTTCTGTCCAAGATATTAATTTACTTGCTTAGAATCCTGGAAGAGCCTCCTACTGGGTGTTCCTGTTTCCATATTTGCCCCATTAAAATCTATTACCACCTAAGCAGTCATACAGATTTTCATGCAAATTAAGTCACTTCCTTCTTAAAATAGTCCAACGAATTCTCATCGCAATAAGAATAAAATCTGAACTTCCTTTCAAGCTTCCTTTCTCTATGCTTTTTCAGGCCTATTATTATAGTTTTCTTTTTCTTGAATATGGAATCTCATTCTCACTTTATGGTCCTGGTACTTGCTTTTCTCTCTGCCTGGAGCACCCACTCTCCAGATCTTCAGTTGTTCATCATTTCTCAACTTAAACATTGCCTCCTCAGTGAGGCTTTCCCTGGCCACCTATTCTGATGCTCCCCTACCCACTGTCAATATAAATCATATCATCCTTTTAATTTTACTTCTAATGTTTATCTTCATCTGGGATAATCCTGTTTATTTTCTCATTTATTGACTATTTTTACCCATTAGAATGCAGGTTTCATGTAAACAGGTTCTTTGTCTTGTACACCAGTTTCTCCCTTGCATATGATAAGAGCTCAAAAATAGTTTGCAAATGAGTAAATGTAAACGCTGGTCCCTCCATGCCTTAGGCCTGATTCTCATTACAGCTCAGCTCACCTCTCACTATCTGCATATCATTCTTTGTTAAGATTAGATTTTTTTTTTTTTGCAGTACACGGGCCTGTCACTGTTGTGGCCTCTCCCGTTGCGGAGCACAGGCTCTGGACGCGCAGGCTCAGAGGCCATGGCTCACGGGCCCAGCCGCTCCGCGGCATGTGGGATCTTCCCGGACCGGGGCACGAACCTGTGTCCCCTGCATTGGCAGGCAGCCTCTCAACCACTGCGCCACCAGGGAAGCCCAAGATTAGATTTTGATACTTAATTATTTACCCCCT
This sequence comes from Mesoplodon mirus, assembly GCF_964341445.2. Taxonomy (NCBI): domain Eukaryota; kingdom Metazoa; phylum Chordata; class Mammalia; order Artiodactyla; family Ziphiidae; genus Mesoplodon; species Mesoplodon mirus. The sequence goes on along the minus strand of NC_138983.1, from coordinate 30,080,129 downwards.
CCCCCGTACAATCTTAGCACTTCATGGTTCAGAGTCTCCCTTTTAACATAGTTGTAGATTGTCTTTATAAGCACCTTTCCTGTTTCACTCAAATTTGGAGGCTTTTCTGACAAGGACCCTTTCTTAGGCCTCACTCCACCAAATTTGCTGTTTCTCAGAGAGTCACAGAGGGGTACTAATTCTCATGGCTTGAGGTAGTAGCTTTTGCCTTGGGGTTCCCCAGAGTACTTCAATGTCAGTGAGCTAGTTAATGAGAGAGAGGGGATGCTTTCCTCTATCACCTAGTTTTAAACTCAAAACAGTTTTTACATTTGAGAGTCTGCATATTCATATTGTTAAGGAAGAACTGTTATGTTTGTTTTATTTGTGTAGAAAGTGACCATCCAGGTACATTCTCTTCAAAGTTCCTATGACTGAAGTGTTTGCAGTGTATCCTAAAATGGCATTATCTATTCTGAAACAGTTTATTTCCAAGTGATAACTTTACTATAGGTTTGTTTAACAATTACCTGGGCCAACTCAATGATATTTGTTGGTCAACAGCATTTAAATGACATTCATCATTTGAATTTAGATTTTAAAGAAATCAATTGAGGAACAATTTTTTTACCACATTGTGATCTATTTGCAGGTTTTATTAACTGTTAAATCATGTCCTTGTTTACAGTTAATCACATGGATATCAGATAGGTGGAGTTCAGGCCCTATCTGCTCAAGGCTTCAGGGCAAGTAGTCTAACCTTGATGTTCCAGGGAATCGAAGGCCCCAGATGTTTCAGGGAATCGGAGGCCCCAGATAGCAGTCTTCTCTTTTCCATGGCTTCTATTTCTTTTTTTTTTTTAATTGAGATATAGTTGATGTACAATATTATGTAAGTTACAGGTGTACAACATAGTGATTCACAATTTTTGAAGGTGATACTCCATTTATAGTTATTGTAAAATATTGGCTATTTTCCCTGTGCTGTACAATATATCCTTTTAGCTTACTATTTTATACATCATAGTTTGTACCTCTTAATCCCCTACCTCTATCTTGCCCCTCCCCCCTTTCCTCTCCCCATTGGTAACCACTAGTTTGTTCTCTGTATCTGTGAGTCTTTTTCTTTTTTGTCATATTTACTAGTTTATTTTTTAGATTCCACATATTGTACAGTAGTTGTCTTTCTATGTCTGACTTATTTCACTTAGCATAATGTTCTCCAAGGCCATCTGTGTTATCATGAATGGCAAAATTTCCTTCTTTTTTATGGCTGAGTAGTATTCCATTGTGTGTGTGTGTGTGTGTGTGTGTGTGTGTGTGTGCTCACATGTATATCACATCTTCCTTCTCCATTCATCTGTTGGTGGACACTTAGGTGGCTTCCTAATTAATCAACATCATGATTAATGATGTTGAGCATCTTTTCATGGGCCTGTTGGCCATCTGTATGTCTTCTTTGGAAAAATGTCTCTTCAGATCTTCTGCCCATTTTTTAATCGGGTTGTTTGTTTTTCTGATGTCGAGTTGTATGAGCTGTTTATGTAGGTTGGAAATTAACCCCTTATTGGTCATATCATTTGTAAATATTTTCTCCCATTCTGTAGGTTGTCTTTTTGTTTTGTTGATGGTTTCCTTTGCTGTGCAAAAACTTTTAAGTCTAATTAGGTCCCATTTGTTTATTTTTGCTTTTATTTCCTTTGCTTTAGGAGATGGATTAAAAACATTATTGGTATGATTTGCGTCAAGGAGTGTTCTGCCTGTGTTTTCTTGTAGGGGTTTTATGGTTTCTGGCCTTACACTTAGGTCTTTAATCCAGTTTGAGCTTATTTTTGTATATGGTATGAGAAAATGTTATTTCATTCTTTTACATGTAGCTGTCCAGTTTTACCAGCATCACTTATTGAAGAGACTGTCTTTTCTCCATTGTATATTCTTGTCTCCTTTGTCATAGATTAGCTGACCAAAAGTGTGTGTGTGTTTATTTCTGGGCTATCTATTCTGTTCCATTGATCTATGTGTTTGTTTTTGTGCCAGTACCACACTGTTTTGCTTACTGTAGCTTGTAGTATAGTCTGAAGTCAGGGAGCATAATTCTTCTAGCTCTGTTCTTTCTTAAGATTATTCTGGCTATTCTGGGTCTTTTGTGTTTCCATACAAAGTTCAAAATTATTTGTTCTAGTTCTGTAACAAATGCCATTGGCATTTTGATAAGGATTGCATTAAATCTGTAGATTGCCTTGGGTAGTATGGTAAATTTAACAATATTAATTCTTCCAATCCATGGACACAGTATGTCTTTACATCTATTTGTATTATCTTCAATTTCTTTTATCAATGTCTTATAGTTTTCCAAGTACAAGTCTTTTACCTCCTTGGGTAGGTTTATTCCTAGGTATTTTATTCTTTTTGATACAATGGTAAATGGGATTGTTTTCTTAATTTCTCTTTTGATGGTTAGTGTATAGAAATGCAACAGATTTCTGTATAAATTTGTATCCTGCAACTTTACCAAATTTATTGATGAGCTCTAGTAGTTTTCTGGTGGTGTGTTTAGGCTTTTGTATGTATAGTAGCATGCCACCTACAAAGAGTAGCAGTTTTACTTCTTCCTTTCAATTTGGATTCCTTTTATTTCTTTTTCTTGTCTGTTTGTTGTGGCTAGGACTTCCAATACTATGTTGAATAAAATTGGTAAAAATGGGCATCTTGTCTTATTCCAGATTTTAGAGGAAATTCTTTCAGCTTTTCACCGTTGAGGGTGACGTTAACTGTGAATTTGTCATATATAGCTTTTATTATGTTGAGGTGTGTTCCCTCTATGTTCATGGCTTCTGTTTATAATGTTCATGACTCATTTTGTGAGCTTCTTGGTAATTATAAACATTCTTAGACCTTGTGTATGTTTACTCAGTGCTTACTTCTGGTAGTGCCCTTGTTTTCCACACTTAATACCAGGCAGCACATTATTCTTTGTTTCCCCAATTGTGGTGCTGTCCAGCCACTGTGGTTTTTTAAGTGGAGGGTCAACTTATCTCCCTGTGGAAAACAACCATTTTCCTTGTTATTAGGATAGGTAATTCATTTGCCCTGTGCATTTCTGGCATGAAAGATTAGCTCCTGGGGAAGAAACATGAAATCACATCTTTTAGGGAAGACCAAACAGATGCTTTCCCAGTTATCATTTTAACTGTTGGCTCAAGCACACCCTCACTCATAACCCAACTGTACTGACAATGATAATAATTATTATCATTATAAAAAATATAAAGCAATTATTAATAATTCACAGTGTGCCAGGCAATATGCTATGTCTGTTACATATATGATTTAATTTCTTTCTCAAACAACCCGATGAAGAGATTCCATTATTATCAACTCTGTTTTGCAGATTAAGATAATAAATGTATTCATTTTAAAAATAAGGAAATTAGCCTTAAAGAGGTTAAGTGATTTACCCAAGCTCACAGAAATGGTAAATGGGTGCAAACGAAATTTGTATATAGATCTGTCCAGATACTAAATCCATATTATTTCTACTATATTAAATAGGAGTATTTTGAAAATATGGCACTGAAGAAGAGTTTGAAATTATGGAAAGTCCAGTAGATGGAATCTGGCAAATAGCTATAATAACAGTAATGTCAATAACAGCTTCCATGGATACCATTGGGAGAAGAACAGGTGTCTATGGCTTTTCTGAGAAAGCTGATGGCCATTGCTTTGTAGCCTGCCATCCATCTGGGTAGTGCTGGTTAGTGAAGATTCTTTATCACATTTGTTTCCTGTGTATTTTCATTTTATTTATTATCTGCCTAATATAATGCATCTTACTGGATCTTCTTAAGGACATTTACAAAAAGTAGACTATATCTCCAATTCAAGGGATAGTTATATGCTAGCCATAGTAATGAGATTTTTACAAGACTCAAAACATGACACAGAAATAAACATATGTGCTTTGGAGCCAGGAGTATCTAAGTTAAAATCCTGCTTCCTCCACCGAATGCATAACCCCAGGCAGGACCCTTAGTGCCTCGAGTCTCAGTTTTTTCATTTGTACAGTAGGGTGATGTTTACCTCATAGGGCTGTGGTAAGGATCAAATGATACCTTAGCATGGTACCTAGAGTATAGCAGGAATGAAATAAATGGCTTCCTTCTCATTTCCTTCTTTTTTACAGAGAATATAATGCAGAGGGGAGATAAGACAATTCCAGAATCATTGTAATTGTTCACTAGAAAGGTAAAAGTCATGCATGGCATGCCTCATTTTTTTGGTGGATTCAGGTAGTGAACAAATAAATAAATGAAAAATCAGAATTATAAAAAGAGCAAATGCATTGTGGTTTACTCACATAGTGGAATACTACTCAGCAATAAAAAGGAACAAGCTATTGTTACACTCAACAGTAACAGAAAAAAGTCTCAAAGCATTATGCTAGTAAGCAAATGAAACCAGGCCCAATAGAGTACATACTGTGTAACTCCATTTATAAGAAATTCTACAATAGGTAAAACTATTGTGATAGGCGTCCTAACAGTGGCTGCCTCTGAGGCAGAGGGACTTGCTGGAAAGGCGCATAAAGGAATTTTCTCGTGTGGTGAAAACAGTCTGTGCCTCAGTTGGGGTGGTGGTTGCCTAGGTCAAAACTCAGTAAGCTGAACACCTAAAATCTGCATTTTGTACATGGAAAATATAACAATTTAAAAAAGTATATGTGTCTATGAAGACTTGAAAGGGGAAGAAAGTAAATCTAGCTGAGGGGATGAGGAGAGTGTTTGAAGCATTCATGTGGGAGCTAGAATGATCGAGCATTAAGCAGAAGGGGTGGAGAGGGCGTTCCAGGTGAGGACTTGCAGGAGGGAGAGGAAGTGATGGGAGGGATTGTTGAGGGGACCGCAAGGACCAGATTGTAAAAGGACTTACATACCCTTCTGAGAGGTTTAACCTAATTTCTAGGGGAAAAGAAGGGCCACTGGAGGGTTTCAGTGTAGAAGACTGGTACACTTGAAGCACTCCTTGAATTACCTGCTGACTAAACAGGAGGCAGAGAAAACAAAGATATTGGGCTCCTTGGAGTAGACAAATGGAGGAAAGGCTGTGTAGGGGAACCTATATTATGCGTCTTAGGAGGGAACAAAGTTCTACTCGTGGCCTACAGGTAATTTTTCCAGTAGGCAAAGCTATCAAGTGTTTCCTTTATAGCTTTTACCCCCTTTCCAGTTTGTGTCATAAGAAGTGTGTCAATGGCTCTAGCTGGTTTCATTCAAGGGCACTGATACCTGCCTATTTTCAAAGTCTGAAAAGAGAAAAACCTTCTCCAGCATGTTGTAATGCAGAGGTATTACTAGAAGTCCAGCTGGATGGCTGTCAAGAGATCTTATAAGGTAATATTTTTCGCTGATACAGTTGCTGTACGTCACAGTTTGGGTATTATATACTTCTAAACTCAGGGTTTTTTTGTTGTTGTTTGGGGTATTTTTGGTATCAAAGAAAGGATTAGATTTGGATGTCTTGAATCATGCTAACTCATTTCACAGGAAATTGATGTATAAACAATATCACTTTAACTGACAAGAAAAATATAGCCAAGAGCAGAGCCCCAGACAGGTCAATATTGATTGGGTAGGAGGAAGGGCTAGGGAAGTGTTAGGATTCTCCAGGTAATGAAAGCCCACTGTGGAAACTGAAGACACCATCCACCTCGCAGCCCATGCACAGGTACTTTATTATGACCCCACACACCCACACTTAGGCCCACCTTTGAATAAGAAGCTAGTGGTGCAGGAACAGGAATTGTGCAAAGTCCATTCTAGAATGTCAGTTTTGGTGGGAGCCACATCTGGTGTCGAAAGGCAGCAATTTTCAGGTTACTGTCTAGGGCCCTGCATCAGTGCTGTGGGCCCTGAGAGCTGAGGCCCTGCCCCATGAGGCAGTGGCATCAGTGCTGTCTCACTTGATTCATTTTGCAGTGTAACTTTGCTTGTCATTCCTGCCCACAGAGCTGGGTGGTGACCCAGCCATGAGGCTGTTTGTCTGTATGTCGTTATTCCTCTGTAAATACTTATATGGGAAATAGGAAACTGAGAATAAGTAAAGGATTGAAGAGTGTCTCTGTAACATCCATATTTTCTACCTCCAGAGAGATCAGGAATTCATACAGTTCCAGAGCACGAATATACTTTTAGAAACAATCTCTTTTTTTTTTTTTTTTTGCGGTACATGGGCCTCTCACTGCTGTGGCCTCTCCCGTTGTGGAACACAGGCTCCGGACGCACAGGCTCAGCAGCCATGGCTCACGGGCCCAGCCGCTCCACGGCATATGGGATCTTCCTGGACCGGGGCACGAACCTGTGTCCCCTGCATCGGCAGGCGGACTCTCAACCACTGTGCTACCAGGGAAGCCCTAGAAACAATCTCTTATAATTCTTATCATACCTTCTAGAAAACGAGTTTCACCAGGGTAAGAGACCATACCTTATTTAATCTGTCTTTATCCATGCATGATGCGGTCAGTGCCGGGTATTGGCACATACTCAATAAATGCATTTTGAGTGAATAAACCATCTAGTTCTTGCAAGGTAAGGACCTGGCAAATTTGGCAGGTCAGGTCTAATTCCCAGTAGACCTTGGTAACTCATCAGGTTAATCTTACCTTGCCAGCAGATCTTATATATGATCTCAGAGCTCTTCTCAACACAAAATCACCTGGAGTTGGTATGAAGATGAAACAGTTTGCCGTTTCTGAAATTCAAGATTGTCCATAGAGATGAGAAAACTAAGATATAAAATGTTAACTATTTTAAGAAGGATCACTAATGGCTGGTTAGAGGCAGAATCAGGAATAAAATTCAAGCTTTAGATTCCTAAACTAGCATTTTCCACTTTTTCACACTGCCTATTTATTTTTAGTAGGTCTGACTAATCAAGAATGCTTTGTCTTTGAGCAAACTAAGGAATTAGTATATTTAATGAAAGAACTAAGTGAAATGGGGTCCAAGAAGCCATACGTCTTAATTAAAATAATGTATTAAGGTAATAAAATACTCCATTGTACTATTGTTGCAGAATTATGAAAATTGTCATGAAGCAGACATTAAAGGGAAATCTCATTAAGTAAAAAACTCTGAATTGTTTATCCTTGGACCAGTAGTGGGAAAGTTTATTATAATAAGAACCATATAAAATTTTCTAATAAAGTTAAATATCTAAACCAACATTCCTGGATGTCAAAAATATACAATATTTTCATATTTTCCAGTGCTTTTCCAATTAATTTTTACCAAGGTTACAGCTTCCCTTCTCTGGGGAACTGACGGCATTTTTCTGATAACCATGCTTGTACAGTATGGCCTTAGCTCTTGTTGATTGGAAAAGTGATAGACACTTGAGGGAAGCTGGGCCAATCATATATTAGAGTCTTGGAAGTTTGATCTCTGAATAAAAGTTGGGAGTTGAGTTGTACAACTGGTAGAGTTTTAGAAGGGAAGCCATGAAAACCTCCTAATGGATGCTCTAGGGGTATCTAGTTCACCATCTTTTCTGAGACCTAGTTGCTCTAATTTTTTTTTTTTGAATTACATAATATCCCTAACAGTATATTCCACTTTTTCCCCTTAAGCATTCTTAAATAATGTCCTTACTTATTCTTCTCTCAGAACAAGCAAAAACTAACTCATACATTAAAAGCAGTTTACCTGCTTGGTTTTTATCCTCTCCATCTTGTGTTTTCTACACATCTACCTTACTTTTTTTTTTTTTTTGTCGTATGCGGGCCTCTCACTGTTGTGGCCTCTCTCATTGCGGAGCACAGGCTCTGGAAGCGCAGGCTCAGCAGCCATGGCTCACGGGCCCAGCCGCTCCGCGGCATGTGGGATCTTCCCGGACCGGGGCACGAACCCGTGTCCCCTGCATTGGCAGGCGGACTCTCAACCACTGCGCCACCAGGGAAGCCCTGCCTTACTTCTTAATGTGGACTTTTCTGGGATCAATCTTTAGGCTGCTTTTCTTTTATATCTGAACCTACTTTTTAGTAGCATCAGTAAATAGCATCTGTATGAAGATGATTCCAAAATTTAAATCTATACTCCAGAGCTCTTCCCTGACCACCAGACTTAACAAATCCAAATCCCAGCTCATCCACTCAGATGTACAATAGAAATGTTAACTTTATCAGGTCCAAAACCAAACTCTTAGCCTAGTTTCCACAGTCCCTCCAGTCCAATTAATAATAACTCCATCTGCTTGGAGTGATCCTTGCCACCACTCCTCTAAAACCCTACATCCAGTATGTCAACAAACTCTTTGCACGTAAACCTTCAAAATATTCCCCAAATCTGATGACTTCTCACCAACTTCACTGCTTTTACTCTTAGTCCATTTTAGCATCATCTCTTGCTTAGTTTCTCCAACAGTCTTTTTCCATCCTTGTTTCTGTTCAGTCTGTGCTCAGCAAGGCAGCTGAGACACTGTTCTGTTAAAAATGAAGTGACGTCATGTGAGAGAGATGAAGCCAAAGTCTTCACACTGTTTTGTACATCTCAGTACCTGACCTACATTACCTCTTTGCTTTTCTCTTTTCCTAAATTCTCCTTCCTTCCTCTATTCCAGATTTGCTAGCTTTGCTCTTCAACATGGCCAGGCATTCTTCCACTCAGAAGAGTTGTAATTGCTGTTTCCTCTGCCTGGAATACTCTTTCTCTAGCTGAGTGGTTTCCTCCTCTCCTTCTCAGTGAAGCCTTTTGTGACCATCCTGCTTATATTGCAGCGTTCCCCCGCACCCATGGAATTCCCTACATTACTTCCTTGAATTATGTTTCTCTGTAGCATTTACCATCTTCTAGCGTATTATGTATTTTATGTTATTATCTGACTTCCCACTAGAATGTAAGCTCCAAAGGAGCAGGGATTTTGTGTGGTTTTTTTTTTTTCACTGCTATATCTCCATTGCCTATGATTGAATTACTGACTGATGTATTCTATCATCAAAAGTTATGACATTTCTCTTCTTGGTCCCGCTATATTAGCAATGACTGCAGGCAAGTAGAGATCAGGTTTTCTATAAAGAATTTAATAGCTTAGTTTTATCTCACTACCCCACCCTGACATTGCCTCAATTTAGCCTAGGAAGGGCAAGTTTATTTTATTTTTAAGAGTCACTGGGTATGAGCAGAACAGGAGCGTTAGACAAGCAGACCTAGATTCCTGTTCTGTCTCCACGTAAAGTTATTGGCCATCAGTTTGTCATTCAGCCTCTCCAAGCTTCAGATATTTATTCTATAAAATAAGATTAAAACTACTCACTTTTAAAAATTTAAGGATTAGCAATTATTTTTAAGGTTTGGCACGTTGTCTGATACATAAAGTTCACTTAGTAAATGATGACAATAATAATAGTATTGGAATTTTACTTCCTGGTGATTAAGTCAGAGTTAAAAAAAAAAAAATGTGTGTCTAAGTTTGCAGTTTTTGAATTAGGGTCCAGGGGAGTAGAGTGACCCTTGGATCTTAAGTGACCAAGGGCATTCTCTGGGCCAATCTAACTTGATTCAAATCTTAGGTTTGTCATTTCCTAGATGACTAATTTTGGGTAAATTATCCATTCTGGGCCTCAATTTCCTCATCTTAAAAATAGAGAGGGCTTCCCTGGTGGCGCAGTGGTTGAGAGTCCGCCTGCTGATGCAGGGGACACGGGTTCGTGCCCCAGTCTGGGAAGATCCCACATGCCACGGAGCGCCTAGGCTGGTGAGCCATGGCCGCTGAGCCTGTGCGTCCGGAGCCTGTGCTCCGCAATGGGAGAGGCCACAGCAGTGAGAGGCCCACGTACAACAAGCCATTCCTTGGAAGCAGATCCTCCCCCAAGGAAAGCTTTGAAATGATTGCAGAACCAACCAACACCTCAACAGCAGCCCCTTAAACTATTGAGTCAGAACTACCCATTGAAGATCATACCCAATCTGTGACCGACAGAAACTGTGTGAGATCATAAATGTCTGCTGTTTTCTACCACTAGGTTTTAGGGTAATTTGCTACAGAGTATAGGTAAGTAATACACCAGTTAAAATCTTGCTTATAGGGCCTAGGGGACAGCTCCAATTCACCTCTGGGGGTCTCTGTTTTCCATCTGTCCAGGGTTTTCACAGAGCAAGGGTTGTCTGCTGAGGAAATACTTGGTCTTGCCCACGAGTCCATTCTACTCCTAGAACTGAGTAACATGAGGCTTCCATCCTTATCACATGCTTCCAATGTCTTAGAAAGACATCAAATTTGTCCTCCGCTTTTTGACTATCAGTGCTCATGTATCTGTCCTTAACTGGCGACAGCAGCGTTCTTGATGTAGCCCAAGAATTTGTTGCTTCCCATAGTTTATCAAAAGCCCTGTACTAAACAAGGATATACATGGAAGATTACTAAGGATACACAGAACTTACATTCCTCTTAATGTCCTCGTCCCACCCTCAGACCCAGCCAGCCCACCAGGGAGCTGTATATCTGGATGACAATGATTACTGTTGTACTTATGGAATTGACTTTATTGATATGAGATGTGGCATTACATAACACTGACAGGAAAAAAAATAGAGAAAATAATGGACTCCTGTCTCATTGAGTTGCTATGAAAATAAAATGAATTATTGTGAATAAAATATTTAGAATGGTGCCTGGCATGTGCTAAGCATTCAGTAGATATCAGCTATTATTAACAGTGGAATGCTTGAGATCATGTCAGTTTTGCACTTGATAGTAAAGCTAGCCATTTAGCCCATCATAGGTCCTTAATAAATATTAAGTAAATTTATTAATAATTCCTGATACTTTTAAGTAGCCCATGTTTGTAAATACATATACATGCATTCTTTTGCCCCATTGAACATATACTCTAGAGCATATACTGGGTAGTGGCTTGGTGGACCTACTAGTGAGTGACTTGCTTTTTTCTTACCAGTTTCACAGAGTTCATGATTTAAATTCACATCTCTGGAAAAATTATCACAGATTACCTGTCAGGGCTCTTTGGGGTTGCTTGAGAAGAGTAAACTCATGAAATAGTTAAGTATGCTCATGCCAAGGGTTCACCATGCTGTACCTCAAGGTAGTGGCCATCCTTCACCACCACTTCCTGTGGCCTGAGACGTATATGATAATTGGCTTTTTCTCCCTTTGCTTTTCCACCCTCATCAGTCCACTAGAAATAAGCTATTTTGAAAAGATGACGACCAACAGTCCATGGAATAAATTAGCATAAATAAATGAAACCAAAACGTGATGAGTGTTAATAATAAGGTCCCAGTTGACTTTGACATTAGATGAAGCAACATCCAGAATATGAAGGCACTGGGCTAGGGCATCTCTCCTGTTTCTCAGAAATGAAGGCAGCTCATATCAGCCATTTACTGGCATTAGATACCTTCTTGCAGGAAAAAAGTATCAAATGTAGCCAGCATATTCACACTTGTACTATTTCCTTATGAAAAAATCCATAGCCCTCTTAAGAAATAAAATTAATATTAAATATTCCACTGGCTGAATCCCATGCAGACACTAATGGGAATCTGAAAAGAGCTCGGCTTTTGGTAAGCAGCTGAGTGATTTTTTTTCTTTTCATAATATTAAAAAACATGGATCTGGTTCTTATCTCTTTCTCCTCTATGAATCTATCCTATACTCTTTGAATATAAATTGGCATATTTAGATAGTTTATGAAAAAATGGACAGTAGAGCTCAGTTTTCCTAAAAACTTCCTTGTCCAGCTTCATAGGGAGCAATAATATAAATGAAAGCAAGTTTCAACATTAAATAAAAAGGCCAATGTAATGGTATTGTCTGCCAACTTCATCTCTAATCTCTCCTGGTCTACAAGTCAGCTTTATTATTTGCAGTTCCTCTCCTGTATTTATTTCATTAATATTATTGCTTATTATCATTAATTATCCATTATAATCAATTAATTATTAATAATAATGAAGAAGCAACCAAATAGCACTGGTTCTCTCTCAGCTTGTTACCACTTTGATACCCCCATCCTTTATGCTGTACTTATGCCTAACCAGACTTTCTGACTTTTCTTCCTCTGATGGCTTCAAGCCCTTCAGCATAAATCTAACAATGATCCCTAGTGTATTTCATCCTTTCTCTGATGGACTATTTCTCTAATTAATCAAATGTTCATTTGAATTATCTTTCTGTTATCTTGTGTTACAGGCAGCCGTACTTAAGTTAATGTCATCCACTGAGTGCATGAACATAATTTTCATGATTTTATTGAGGTCACTGGTAAGGATAAAATAATTACCTGTGTTCTAGGAGTATTTCCTTCCAAAGAAGACTCATGGAATAATCCTTTAGACACAATTGTCCATTTATGCAACACCCAAATTTCACCATCAAAACCAAATTTAACCAGCCTTCATCAAGTTCCTCATGAACTGACCATCTTGCTGTTGTGCACCTGTCAAAATTGTAGCATGTTCCTATTGGCAAAACAAATTCTTTTATCAAACTAGATAATTAGCTGTGTCATTATAAATTTGGCAGTGCCCCAAAGCTCAAATAAAAAAGGTAAGTACACTCAATATTATGTTGTGTGAGAAACAGCAAACAGAACTAGGTAAAGTTAGGCTGAAAGTGAGGCATTTTGGCAAGTACAGGGTATTATGGTTGATTACAAGCATTGAGAGTGCTGTCTTACAAATGAAGGAAAGGTCTTATTCTGCACTGACATGAAGAGCAGAACTAATACCAAGTAGTAACTGACACATGTCAGACTTATTTCATGGAGAATTTTGAAAAAGATGTGAGGAATGTAGATTTCTCAGAATATAAGGTGTAGTAAGCAGGAATGGTGGTAAGTTTCTTGTCAATCCAGGCATCCAAGAACTGACATGAAGATTACTTTCTGAAGCTCTCGTAGAAAGAAATTAAGCCTCAAAATGGAGGTTTTACTCACTGGCCCATGTTTCCTTCTAACCCTGGTAATCCATGGTTCTATGAAGTATGCCGTCTACATTCATCATCTCTAATTCCCTCCTATTTACTTCTCATTGTCTTGCAATCCGGGTGTGCTCATTATTACTCAACTCATTTCTCTCGCTAAAGTTACTGTGTTAGATTGCATGCATGGTCCTGATTCTTCACCCAGCGTGGATCTACACTCTTTACTGTGTGATTTTTGCAGTCCCTACCATTAAAGCGGAATATACTTCCCTGACCTTTGACTTGAGTTTGACCCTGTGGCTTGCTTTGGCTGATGTGATACTAGGAGGCGTGAGGTGGCAAAAAATCTTTAAAAATTTCTGTGTGATTGGGCTTACCTTCTTGTGCCTCTGATATTTCCATGAGAATGACATGCCTGGGATAGCCTGCTGGTCCCAGGAGGAAGAAGACGGACATATGGAGCAGGTCTGAACCATTTCTGCTGATCCCAGCCTGGATCAGTTGATCCACGGCAAAGCTGCATTTCCAGAAAATAGAGTATTGTTGTTTTAAGCTGCTGAATTTCTGGATGGTTCATTATTGTAGTTTTCTTGAGCCAGTAGCTAACTGATACAAAAATCAGTGCCTAAAAATGGGCAGCTGCCATATTAAATATTTGAAATTTGTGACGTGAGTTTTGGAACCAGCAAATCAGTGATGAGGAAGCAATTAGAGGAGTGGATAAATGGCAACTCACACTACGTAGTGATGAAATTAGTAACATTGTCTATTATAATAACTGGGAAGATAGAAAATATACTTCAATGAACTTTTGTACTTGTGTAGAACTCTAGGCAAAATGTTCAAGGTATATTCTGGTTTCTTTTACTTGTGTTTGGTTACAAGTAAACTCATGAAACTTTTAAGAAAGTCATAAGTTTAAGAAAGTACTGAGCAGATTGTGAGCAAAATTTAGAAGGAATATAGAGTCCCTAATTGTTGGATGGGAAAATGAAAGAGGTACTTATCTCCAGCCTCTCCAGACAGCAAAAGAATCTTCAATTCTGATAAATCCTAAGAGTGAAGATAAAACCTAGAGTACAGCTGATAGGTACAAGGGTGAAGATAAAACCTAGAGTACAGCTGATAGGTACAAGGCCTTCAAATAACTAAAGGTTATGACCATAGGTCCTATAAGTCTATAGTCATGGACTGTAGGTCTTTGATAAGACCTCTGAAAAATTTAGGGTAGTACCTTTTAGACTCCATTAGTTGGAGCAAAGAGCTTTTAGGAAGGTTAAGGCTATGAACTCACAGCAGCCTAATATGCCCAAAATACATAATGAAGTCAGCTATTTTGTCCTACATGATAGCCACTAGACACATGTGGCTACTAAAATTAATTGTAATTAAATATTTGGTTCATCAGTCATACTATCTACATTTTAACTGCTCAACAGCTACATGTGACTAATGGGTACCTTATTGGACGGTACAGATAAAGTATGTTTCCTTCAGTGTAGAAAGTGCTATTGGAGAGCTCTGGCAGAGCTATCTAATAAAATTCCACTAGATGTTTTAGAGAACTCAGGTACCCTATTTGCTACCATTCTGAACTAAAAGATACTGAGACTGTTCAAAATGTAAGGAGACTACTGGATCCCCAACTTTTTCCAGGCAGGAAGTTGCTCAGCCATAGAAATGTCCTGTCTTTCAATGTACTCTTCATATGTAGCCAAGGAAGTGTGATAGAAAAGAAGGGTGCTTCAGAGCTCAGATCCGTGGAGACAATGTGCAGGGGAGTCACTCCCAGAAAGAGAATTAGTGCCTAATAAACCTTCCCTGCCCCAAGAATAGGAGACAGACCGTTCTGCAGTGTGATTTTAGAATTACAGTGCTCACAGAACTGCCCTCTCATTTCTCCTTTTTGAATGGGAGTGCTTTTGCTCTCATCTTGCCCCTGTTTCACCATAGTATATTGATTTGTGTAGGGTAGATAACTTATCTTTTTAGATAGTGTCTTCAGATCAAGGGAAGTCACATTTGAATGTGATAGATCACAAGATCCTGGTAGAGTTTAATACATGACTGGATGAAAATTTTGTGGTTTCTGAAGTGAGGCTCAGCGTATTTTGCATGTGAGAGGGATATGAGTAATTGCAGTGGGAAGGGCAGACTGCAGCAGACTACTTTATTGGCCCTCATGCTACTTCCCTCCCTGTGTCCAGGTCTTTGCTCTGTGACTTTGCAGTTTCTATAACTAAAAAGGGGAGGTATATTTCCTTTTCCTTTGACTTAGGGTTCAACCATGGCTTTGGCCTGTGAAATGTTTCTGAGTGCAATAAGACCAAATGCTTGAAATTGCTTATGTGATTGGGTTTATCCTCTTGACCCCTGAGATTGCCATGAAAATAATGTTTCTGGACTAGCTTGATGGTTCCAGGAAGTGGATGAGCAGATATGAATGGCTCCAGCTGAGTTCAGACTAGCTCAGCTGTTCTAGCAGCATCCACATCAGTGAGAATCAGTGATTGTGGTTTTAAGCCACTGATTTGGGGGTTGTTTGTCATGTTGCATTTGTGTGTCAATTGTAAACTGGTAAGAGTCACAGATGACCTCTTGTCTATTAAATTCAATAAGCACTTCTTAATCTTTATTTAAACTCCCTGCAACATGTCACTCTGACCACTCCTTCTTCTTGTAACTTGATTTCCGTGACTCATTTGTTTTTCACCTGCCTACTGTTAAGGTTCCTTTTTATTAGCTTTCCTTTGTGGGATTTTTTTCTCTGCTCCTTCTTCAAATCCAGGTTCTATCTGTCCTGTTTTTACTGCACATACTATTCTTGGTGATGCACCTGTCTCCTTATCTAAATTCTCTCCTACCAACTTATAATGCCCAGATCTCTATGTCTCACCAGAATCTCTTTGTGCTCTAGAATATTTAACCATTGACAGGCTACTTCAGCAGGCATGCATCACTTGATTTGTGTAAACACAAAGTCCTCATCTTTATCTTTAAATAGGTACCGCTTCCTGTGTTTCTTTGATCAGTGGATAGTAGTACCACATATCCAGTTTCTCAGGCAAGGAACCCGGGTGACCTGAATCATCCTTTCCCCTCACTTCCCATGTCTGATTACTTGCAAAGTCCTGTCAGTTGTAGCCCTTTCTATATTTTGCTTGCATTCACTTCATTTAAACTGTCTAGCCTTTGTGTTCTTCTAGGTCCCTGTTATTTCTTGCCTGGATTTCGACAGCTTCCTTTTAACTGTTTTTCATTCCTCCAGTTTTGTATTCATTCAGAGTCATTCTTTGCACTGCTATCAGGCTGATCGCTTATATTAATTAGGGTTCTTTGGTGGCCAGCAAGAGAAACCATCTCTGATAACTAAATTAAAAAGATATATTGGGGGCTTCCCTGGTGGCGCAGTGGTTGAGAGTCCGCCTGCCGATGCAGGAGACACGGGTTCGTGCCCCGGTCCGGGAGGATCCCGCATGCCGCGGAGTGGCTGGGCCCGTGAGCCATGGCCGCTAAGCCTGCGCACCTGGATCCTGTGCTCCACAACAGGAGAGGCCACAACAGTGAGAGGCCTACGTACTGCAAAAAAAAAAAAAAAAAAAAAAAAAAAAGATATATGGGAAGGAATTAGAAAGATATGTGGGAATTTAAAGATAGGTATTTTAAAGAATCACGTTCTGAATGGCTATAAACTAATTCCTGTCAGTGGGAATTGCTCTATAGGTTTGCCTAGGCACACTTGTTGGAAATGAAAAACATATATATGTTTTTTGCCTCAATTGACTGGGATTAATGTTTCTTTTGTTCTGAATGATTATCATAGAGTAGTGAGAGAAAGGATGTGACAGTTGGAGCCTCCAGTGACTCTTTCAGTTTCTGAGGACAGAAGAGCTTGGAATTACAGTCTCTCTAAGATTGTATACAATGAGATAGAGGTCATTCCCGAGAGAAAATTAGAGTGTTGTTAGGAAGGGGAGAGAAATGCTGGATGGCCCTAAATGGCTAAATGATTATTATCTCTTTGTACATTTTCCTTACTTTGCTTAAAAGCATTTTAGTATCTCTTCATGTCCCTCAAGGTAAATCCCATAGTCCCTAACATGACAGGCAGCTTTTCCTGACCTCTGGTTATGTCCTCAAACTTATAGAACATCAAAATCATCAAAATCAGCAGAACAGTCAGACAGACTACTTATACTTCTTCTAACATGCTGAGTCCTCACCTGGTTCAGGGACCTTGGCTCCTGCTGCCTCCCAGGCCTGCTCCCAGCTCTCTCTGCCTAGCTAACTCTGTCTAGTCCTTCAGAACTCACTTAAAATTCATCTCTTCCAAACACTGAGGTGGCATAGTGTGTCTCCCATGAGCTCATGTAGGCCCCTTACGCTTGCTTCTAGCATAGGACTTATGCCAAGTTTTTGTTGTCTTTTAAAGAAGCTGGACTGATTCCCACTCACATTTGAATTCCCAGTGGCTCACACTGTCGTTGGCACATAGTACGCACTCAAGAAACTTGTGGAAAGTTCAAAAATATGTTTCTTATTTCACTGGTAGATTATTTGCAAGCACCATTAAAATGGTAGTAACATTAGCCACATGGCAAAGATGCAAGATAGTAAGGCTTTGAATTAATGAAATCTACTCACTTTGGCCTCATAAATCACACTGCAACATTGTGTTCCAGGTTCCACAGGTGCAGTGCTTACATTTAATTGAACTGATCAAACTCTCCTTATGCTGAATTCCTGTATGTATCATCCTCTGGGTAGGATCAACTGAGCAGTTTCAAATCCATTTGTTTCAAAATCTCAGGAGGACTCTGTGTTCTTGTATGACTTTGTGTTACTTCCTGATGACTCATGGAGTACAAGAGCAATGAAAGTAGATGCTGCGTAAATAGATTCTCCTGGGGAGAAAATTCCTCTTTAAATCAATTTAATTTTCCAAGTTTTTTGAAATGTGAGCTAAGCGTGTTGCATCTTTCTTTTAAGGAGCTTAAACCTCTTTGCAAATATTTGGTCCCTTATTCTTAAAGCATCCTTAAAGCCTAAAATGACTGGCTTCAGCTTCCAGGTTTCCTAGTTCCCTGTAGTTTTGTAGGTATATCAAAGGCTAGAATCCATTCATTCTGTTTCTATAGACAGATCAGTGACATATTCAGAAAATAACAGTAAAGAAAATGATACAAATAAGGTGGATTTCTACAGAGCATGTTTTTGTTATAGAACTGAAAATTATTTCCCATGTATTATATTATCATATTATTTGTTTTGTCAACATGACATAAATGTGGAAATAAAATGGGTGGGGACACAGAGGCATAAGAAAAAGAATTCCATTTAATCAGATCTCCAGGCTTATCCTCCTGTTGATAATCTCCAAACCATGCTGTTGCCCACCCACATTTACAATGTTGGCTTGTGATCATTTGAATATCACAATGAGTATATTGGCAAATTCCTCTCAATTTTTCTCTGGTTAGTATGCTTTAGAATAAGAATGACTCCCAGTTGACCAATGCTTTGTTTTGAATACATACTGTAATGAATCAATTTGCACAGGCAAACATTGGCTTCCCTTACTGATTTGATTTTCTGAAACCTACCAAATGAAAGTCGGAATTCATTAGCTTGACTCTAAGTCTTCTGCCCTCACATCCCCTAAGCATTCCCTCTCTCTGCTCTAACCAAGCACTTTACAATGTATCTTCACTAAATATTAGTCCTCTAAAATATTCTGGGAAGGAAGTGAATTCCATAGTAAAATAAGTTTATTAATGGCGGTATACTACATTACCCTCTTAAGGATTTAAAATGCAAATTAGCATATCAAAATCTCTGAGAAGTCTTTTAATAAAGAAACTGGTTCCATTTTTCTTTTAACATCTTCATTGGAGTATAATTGCTTTACAATGGTGTGTTAGTTTCTGCTTTATAACAAAGTGAATCAGCTATACATATACATATATCTCCATATCTCCTCCCTCTTGCGTCTCCCTCCCACCTTCCCTATCCCACCTCTCTTCCATTTTGTTTAACCCAGTGTTTTCACATACCTCTAACTTCCTAAGGAAAGAGTTGCTTTCCATATTCTGGAAAGCCTTTCTTTAGCCACACTGAATTGCTGCCCAGAAGTTTCCTATGTTCATTCAGTTCTCTCACCCTGGAATATTTCATCCACCATTTTCAAGTATCTTTCAAAGCAAAGTCTATGTTCTATCCATTCTCTTTCCAGATCTTCCCAGGAAGATGTGTCCCTTCCTGCTTCTGCACTCCTATTGCATTTTACCTCTCTCAGATGGCACTGCTTATTCTCTACATTGAACAGTAGGAAAGCTAGTTTAATCCTTTCACTGAACTTTGGGCTCCTTGAGGTCAAGAGCCTAGTTTTAATCATTATTCTATCATCATCTGAAGTATAGATACTGTATCATTCATAGCACTTTTTCTAGGACACAAATGGTACTGAGGAAACAAATAACAAAGGGGTGAATCAATGAATGAGTGCTTAACTTTTTATACATTGTTAATCAAATGTCCTTTTAGTGTTAAGGCTAGGTTCAACTCTGTAGAAATAATTTTGTTGATGATATGCAAAATGACAAAATATACAATTTAATGACATTGATACTTGATTGACAGTTGAATTTACATAGGGATCAGCTGTCAATTAGCAGCCCCTCCACTTCAGGCCTAATATTGTTGCCTATCTCTTACATGAATATAAATCCTCAAGAGCCAAACATTTTAGCCTGGTTTTCAGGGATCTCCTGTATTAAGCTCCTCTTATTTCAGTCTTTGTTGTCAGTAGTGAAAGTCTGTTCCGAAAAAATGTCTCCTCATAAAATGAATGCGTTGTCCCTTCTTGCCTTCATGCTGCCTTCCATGCTATACATTCTTGCCTTCTATATACTTTTATTTTTAGAAATTCTACAAGAGAAGAATTTTTTTTCCTTTTTCTTTTTTTTTTTTTTTTGCAGTATGAGGGCCTCTCACTGTTGTGGCCTCTCCCGCTGCGGAGCACAGGCTCTGGACATGCAGGCTCAGCAGCCATGGCCCATGGGCCCAGCCGCTCCGCGACATGTGGGATCTTCCCAGACCGGGGCACGAACCCGTGTCCCCTGCATCGGCAAGTGGACTCCCAACCACTGCGCCACCAGGGAAGCCCAAGAATTTCTTTTTAATTGGAGAGGGTTAAATAAATATGCCCCAAAGAGAATCGGAACTCAAGATAGTTATAATTTCTTTTTTTGTCATGTGAAATAAACTCATATTTAAGCCCAGACATACAAAATACACAATACAAAGACATAATCACACAAATAAAATAATATTTGAAATAAATAAAACTCTGCATGTATACTTGCAGAAAAAAACTCACTGAATAGCTTATGGAAAATAGTAGGCATTTTAAAATCCCAGGGAAAGTAACGTGTTTTAGATTTTAAAAGAGGAAAATGACAGTTTTCAGACAAACTAGAAATATCAGCTGATATTAATCATTAGCAAATTTTGCCTCAGAGTTTGAAGCAGAAGTTTTGTATTGTGGAATGAGTGAATAGGTTAATCAAGGATCTGCTGGGGGTTCATTCTTCTCTGCTTGCAGTGATAATTTGACAGGGCTTCTAGGGTTAGTAAGATTGACTTTTGCTGAGCTCTCAGGTGATTTTTTTGTAGACATCCGAAGCATAAAGAAACTTCAGAATTTCTTTTTTTTTTTTTTTTTCTTTTTGCGGTATGCGGGCCTCTCACTGTTGTGGCCTCCCCCGTTGCGGAGCACAGGCTCCGGATGCGCAGGCCCAGCGGCCATGGCTCACGGGCCCAGCCGCTCCGCGGCATATGGGATCCTCCCAGACCGGGGCACGAACCCGTATCCCCTGCATCGGCAGGCGGACTCTCAACCACTTGCGCCACCAGGGAGGCCCGAAACTTCAGAATTTCAATGTGCAATACTACTCGTGGCAAAGTTCGGGAAGTATTAAAAGAATTGTAATGAGTAAAGATAACACTAGGCATTAGACAAATACATACAAAAAGCGTTGATAAATTGTTGATTTGCCTTGTGATGTTATAATTCTAAAGAATCCTTGCCTGTTACTCGGTGACCAGGGGTGTCTCCCATAGCACCTTCCTCCCCAAGAAGCTAAGGATACCCAATATCTTGTAATAACCTGTAATGAAATATAATCTGCAAAAAATCTGAATCACTATGCTATACATGTGAAACTAACATGATACTGTAAATCAACTATACTTCAGTTAAAAAAATAAATATAATAATTAAAAAAGAAGCTAAGGGCTCCCCTGGTGGTTCAGTGGTTGAGAGTCCGCCTACCGATGCAGGGGACACAGGTTCATGCCCCGGTCTGGGAAGATCCCACATGCCACAGAGCGGCTGGGCCCATGAGCGATGGCCGCTGAGCCTGCATGTCCGGAGCCTGTGCTCCGCAATGGGAGAGGCCACAACAGTGAGAGGCCCGCGTACTGCAAAAAAAAAAAAAAAAAAAAAGAAAGAAACTAAGAAGCTATATCATGAGTTTATGTATTTTTAGGGCCCTCTTCTGACTTTTTACACTGATATTTCTGATAACTGATTATCTGTTAAAGAATCCTACTAAAGTGTTAATGTATAATAACTTAATGTGTCATCTGTCTCCAAATTAATTACATGTAAAGGCTGGACTACCTAAGGATACATTGCCTTGGTCTCAAATGACCAATATTTTAAGGTAGTAATTCTGCCATCACAGTAGGGCAAAAGAGGATAAAATATTGGTCCTAGAATTAGTATTAATATTTTTTTTTTTTTTTTTTTTTTTTTTTTTTTTTTTTTTTTTTTTGCTGTACGCGGGCCTCTCACTGCTGTGGCCTCTCCCGTTGCGGAGCACAGGCTCCGGACACACAGGCTCCGCGGCCATGGCTCGCGGGCCCAGCCGCTCCGCGGCATGTGGGATCTTCCGGGATCGGGGCACGAACCCGTGTCCCCTGCATCGGCAGGCGGACTCTCAACCACTGCGCCACCAGGGAAGCCCTAGTATTAATATTTTTGGCCAAATTTGTAAGGCTTCTGTTTGTGTGTGTGTGTGTGTGTGTGTGTGTGATAGTTCCAGAATTCCCTTGGGCACTCTTTAGCCTCTTGTTCTCTCTGTGCCATCCTCCTCTGTAAAACTTGCCTTCTGGAAAGACTCTAATGTCAGTCATTTACAGCTTCATGCAAATTTAAGCACCAGTATTTCTCTCCAGTGGCATCTGAATTTTAAGTCTAATTTAAAAACAAGAGATCCTATCCACAGTAAAAGATGTTTAAGTCATTCTAGTATTGAGAAGAGGGAAGTAAAATTCTGGCTTTCCAAAATATCATCTGTACTGGTTGAGTAGTGTTCTCTCCCAAATTCATGTCTACCCAGAACCTGTGAATGTAACCTTATTTATCAATAGAGTCTTTGTACATATGAACAAGTTAAGATGAAGTCATATTGGATTAGGCTGTAATCCAATGACTAGTGTTCTTATAAGAAGAGAGAAATTTGGACAAAGATACATAGGGAAGATGCTATGTGAAGACAGGAGCAGGGATTGGAGTTGCTGCCACAAGCCAAGGAGTGTGAAGGATTGCTGGCAACTACCAGGAGCTAGTAAGAGTCAAGGAAGGATATTCTTCCAGAGCCTTCAGAAAGAGCATGACCCTGCCAACAACTTGATATGAGACTTCTTGTGCCCAGAGTTGGGAGAGATTACATTTCTGTTCTTTTAAGCTACCCAGTTCGTGGTAATTTGTTACAGAAGCCCTAGGAAACCAATAGATCATCCATACAACCTGTTGATAAGACAAAGTTGAGTTTACTACTTACATAGTAGGGAGGAACTTGTCTACCCTGCTAGAGTTTTAGTAGCTTCTTAGATGGGGAAGGGAAAAGTTGTCAGGACATTTATTGACATTTTTGAAGATGGGTCTCTCAATGAGTAGGCTTGATTAGCAGTGGGTAATGATCATGCTCAGATTGTTTAGTATTGGTAGATAGCAAGGTGAGAAAGTTGAGTTGAGTCCAAATACCTTGGAGTGTGAACTGTCATTTGAGCTTTCTAATAAAGAGTTGAGGTATTGTTCAGGAAGTTCCTAGCATGAACAATAAAGTTCTTTGCAATTATTATCTTCTTGTCAGGAGATCCCTGGAGTAGTTAATTATGCTGATGAAGACCATAGAACAGTTGAGTCATATTAATATGGACAGTAAGTCGTGTGAGTATAAATGGTTTCTCTTCTCAGGTGGCAGAAATCACAAGCTATAGTCAGTGAGCTGCTCTTACCATCTCACATAAGCACTCACTTGCTGGGAGGGGCCCGCCATCCTGAATGCCATGACTTCATCAACTCTCCTCTTAAGGTAAGCAGCTCACTAGATCATGTCTCTGATTGGCCATTTTTTATATGTAAGTACTCGGTTCTGGAGTGTTCGGATCTAGAAAGAGCAAAACAGAACCATGTCTCATTTTTGGTAAGACTCTTAAAGGATGGAGTGGGCTATCTGAGCACTTTTAACTTGTCCATTGTAAAGAGAAAATGGCCCTAAAGATCTGGTTTGAGTTTTACCTCTAGAGTGTAGCTCAGGCAGAAGTGCTTCCTCCCTCTTTTGTGTGTCCTTGGCATATGTAAGCATCTTTTCTGTAGAGAGTATGTGTTAGTAAGAGTAGGCTAATTGCTATAACAAACAACCCCCAAATGTCAATGGTTTTAGACAGTAGATATTTATTTCATATTCAGGTAAGCATTCAGTGTGAGTATTTGGCAGACAGCCTGGTGAGCAGAGTTTCTGAGATGCATGTTCCTTCCATCTTGTGGCTCTGCCAGCCTTGAAGTTCTCAGAGTTCTGTTTATCAGCAGGTGAGGAAATGAGAGAGAATAAAACCTGTGGATGGTTTCTATGGGCCAGAAGTGTCGAACATCATTTCTTTCCATATTGCATTGGCAAGAACTCAGTCCCATGACCATACTTATCTGCAAGGGAGTCTGGGAAATGTACTCTAGCAATGTTCCCAGAAGAAAAATGAAGTGGACTTTTGTGCACATACAGCAGTCGATGTCACATAGAACTTTTTACATCATGTTCTAATTAAAATTATTTATCTACTGATCTCTCCCACTCTTCAATGAGCTCTTTGAGGATAAGAACTACATCAATTTATAAGTTGGTATCCTCAGAACCTAGCAACAAAGTTCCAGGTATGAAATAGTAGATACCTAATAAATATTGATTGAATGATTGATTACAGTAGTATTTAGATTGAAAAACTATTATTTGATAATTTTACGTTATATAGAACTTACCTATTGTATTATATTTTCAAAGTTATTGCTAAATAATAAAATTGGCTAAGAAATAACACACTTTCAGTGTGTGCAATTCACCCACCCAATACATTCTAAAGCACAAATTAAAGCCACTATTCTCCATGCTATCACATTGCTATTATTTGAGCCTAACCTGGATGCATGCTGTTATTATGGGATTAATTTCCTCACCTAAGTTTTACTGGAAACTGTTTTAGTGACTACTGTTAAGAGTAATGTCAAATACTTAGGACTTGCTCCATTAAGCAAAGCAAACATTGCTTTCAGCACTCTACTTATGGTTCTCGATACATTATGTTTTTTTCAAAAGGCTCATTCCAGTAAGACTGAGGTTTGCTCCAATCTTCACTTTAAGTGGTTTTGATCCATGAATACTGTCTAGGAATATTTATGTGGCAAAACATTCCATACTTGAGGAAACCTATATTAAGCTTCTGAGTAGCAATCTTATTTCCAGTAAATTTTCAGATATTAAAAAAAATACCAAAATAGTATATATTTGCTGTGTATTGTTCAATATTATAATAAGGAAACACAGCTTGCATAATAATCATCAATAAACACTTATTCTACACTTGATGTACTCAAAGTGGTTATGTAAAGAAGGAAGGGGGATATTACAGAGGAGTTAAGAGAACAAGTCTTTGAAGTTTGACATTAATGGGTTTAACCCTTAGTTTTTCCAACAGAGCTGTGTGATCTTAAATCTAGACATCGCTGGGCCTCAGTTTCCTTCTCTGAAAAATGAGGTGACAAGAATAAAAAGGGAACTGGGGCTCTAGTAAGTGGTGGGTTCAGGTTCTAGGACTTGTCACACTACATCTGCTACTGTTCTTGGCCCCAAAGGGTTTACAACCCAACTGGAGAGAAAAACAAATAAACAAAAACTCAGTGGAATAGTAAACTCAGTGGTGTGGTAGCTAACAATTGAATTCTTTCTGTATGTCAGGCATTTAAAAAATCCTATATACATTATGAGGTAAATGCTACCATTTTCCCTATCTACAGATGAGGAAACCAAGGCAAAGAAAGCTTAAGTAATTTGCCTGAATATATATAAGAAGTGTCCTTCAAAATCCCAAAGCTAAATGGCTTAAGAGACTGTATTCTAACTGTCAGGACACACAACTGCTACAGCACAGATATGTCATTACATATGGTATGTATTATGTGGAACAGAAAAAGGATGTAGCTGTAAGAATGATAATTGTTAAAGTGAGGAAAAGAGACAAGATTGTACTAGATCTTGAAGACAAGAGAAAATTTAGATCAATGGAAAAGAGCAAGATGAGCAGGTCAGGAAGATGGACTAATATGGTCAAATGGTGAAATTTGCAGTATAAATACTTCCAACCTATTACAGTAAAAAGAACTGTACATTTGCTGATGAAAGTATCTGGACACTGTGGCACCAATGTGAAAAGGCAGAACTGTTGAGCAAAGCATCCCAAGAGCCTTTGAATGAGTGGGCAGCTATTGAAAGAAAACATGGGTGATTGACAGGTAGAGGTGGCTCAATCTATTACTTGCCTTGAAATCCTTCCAAGGGTCATCATTAAGTGACAAGCTCATTGAACTTCACTTGAGAATCACAGGATAAGAAAAATGAACTCATATCAAAAAGTCTATTGGAAATGGCCAAGGGAATCTGATAATGAAAATGGCAGTGCTTTTTAACATACTTAAGGTTTTGAAATGGTTGTTCCAAGTCATGAAACTAGTTTATTAGTCCAGTGATCACCTTATGTCCTGAGCAGCTGAATAAATAGTTGACTTTCATTTTTAATGTTAGCTTATTTGCCTTTAAGACTCAACTGAAGCTCTGTTTTCTATTTCCACTTAATTCCTATGTTAGCAAGAAATTGACTATAGCAGTGAATTTACCTCAGCAGTGTTCTCTGATAGAACCATCTCCCAATGGAAGTATCAGATGCTGAGTTATCTTAGGCTGTTTGCATCTACTTTTTGATGTATCCTCACAGCTGTTTTTTCTGTCCACAGAGTTCTTCTTTTTGCTCCTTGGTGATCATTCTCTTGAGTAATGAGTTAATTCTCTTTATATTCCTACATTAACTAATAGAATAAATTCAACTTCTGAGACATTAAAAAGTAGAAGCCTTGTCATCTCTGTTTCTGATGGTCTGCAGTCTATATTGGTGTAGAGATTAGGACGGCATGGTAAGGCGTGGTGAAAATCATCAACATGGCCATCATCACCATTATCGTCATGACACCATCAATGGCATCATCACCACCACCATCATCATCATCACTCTTCATGGCAGGTTCACTGGCTGTAGTTGCAACCGTAGTTGCCAGAATTTATACAGCTCCTTATTTTTTTCACGAGACTCATTGTGAGAAAGTTGTAATTATTCTTCCCATTGAACAGGGGTGGAAATGAGGCTCAGGGAACTCATGCAAAGTCACAGTTCTGGTTCGTGGAGGAGAAAAGCTGGGTTTTTACCAAGATTTACCTTTCTGAATCTTGTTTCCCCTTTCTATGAGTTAACATCTTGGAAAGTATTAGCGTCTCAGGAATAGAAGAGTTATTTTTCCCAGGGGCATTTCCATAGAACTGATTTCAAAATGATGACAATTTTAGGCATTTCCACAGACAAGCAGAAGCTAATTTTAAGTGTGGGATAGATGCAAGAGGTTCTTCTTGATGCTCTTGAAAGTATTATTTGTTTCATCTAAGCCGTCACAAGGCAAGTGTTGAGGATATTAACATAATGTAAAAAGAGTGGAAAAGCTAACACAATGATCGCCCAAATATCATAACCTTGTTTACTATGGACTTCTCTCACACCACTCAAAATTTTATGGAAATTGTTACATCTCATTTAACTAATTCAATTCGGAAAAGATGAACTTTTAAAAACTAATTTAAAAAGTGAATGATTGTATTATAGAAAATTTAGAAAATTATATCATACAGTAAAAATAATCACCTATTCTCAAAACGATTATTGTTCACATTTTGGCACATTTCTTTATATGTAGGGTTTTTGTTTGTGTGTGTTTGTGATAATAACAATATCTTTCTCACAGGGCTGTTATAATTCTCATTTACTGTTTAGCATAGTGCCTGGCAAACAGTATGGACTGTATTGTGCTCGCTATTTTTGTTATTGTTATAACTTAATTATAAGATAATATATATTTTATAGTTTAGTTATATATTATATATTTTAATTATATCATTAAAATTACATTTATTACATTTTAATGATATAATTAGAATTATATTTTAATTATATAATTTAATGAAAACTTTGCATCATGTGAATGTATCATAATTTACTTGATTTTCCCCCTATTTTGCGGCATTTAGATTTGTTCAAAAAATGAGAAATCACTTTTGACATACTATTGAATTAAATTTATAAAGCAATAGCTGCTTTCTGGATACTCCCAGATTACAAGAGGGAACAGCCTTTTTCAAGGCCAGGCAATTAATCAGTGAAACAATATCTTCTTGCATTACCATCTGTCCACTCTCCTCCCACTTTGACCTTATGACAAAGATAAGCATTGAGACAGAGAGGTAATTGTTGATTAAGTTCAGGTAGGATGCGCTGTGCTTTCAAACCTTCCTTTTGGATTGATCAGATCACCTGTAAAGTATGTGGATGTTTTTTTTTTTTGTTTTTTTTTTTGTTTTTTTTTTTTTTTTTTAAATAAGTCACCAAGCCCTTTGAGCACAGGGCTTCTCTTTTTTTTTTTTTTTTTTTTTTTTAAAGACTTGATTTATTTTTTTTTAATATGTGGTCTTATTTATTTATTTATTTATTTTATTTTTGGCTGTGTTGGGTCTTCGTCTCTGCGCGAGGGCTTTCTCCAGTTGCGGCAGGTGGGGGCCACTCTTCATCACGGTGCGCGGGCCTCTCACTATCGCGGCCTCTCTCATTGCGGAGCACAGGCTCCAGACGCGCAGGCTCAGCAGTCGTGGCTCACGGGCCCAGTCGCTCCGCGGCATGTGGGATCCTCCCAGACCAGGGCCCGAACCCGTGTCCCCTGCATCGGCAGGCAGACTCCCAACCACTGCGCCACCAGGGAAGCCCATGTGGATGTTTTATATGTAATTTTTGATTCAACTGCGGCAATCATAGGGAAACAAATTTAATGGTTGCTGCTGTCGCTAACCCATTTCTACACAATGTACAAAACGAGCATAGCTCCAGGAGGTCATTTGCTTTGGATTCAGTCAGCAGCTTGGACGTTCAGCAAGTGAGATGTGAAATAGCCTCCCCAAACCAGCAGTCTCTCAGCGTCGAGCTTACTAGGCTTTGCTTGCTAATGACTGTGGTTCTGGAAAGGTGTCTGTTGGCCTAAGTTAATGGCAGATGTTTGCTTTAAATTGTTAATTTTGAGATGGTTTATGAGCAGGCTTTTCAAGAATAAGAAGCAGGTCACTGGGTGGAAGTTGTCCTTCCCGGGGTGTGAGGAAATTAGGGTTTTTGACAGCCCTGCAGCAAAGTTATTCTGGGACTTGGGCTTTGTTTCCTCCTCTTCAATAGTGAGAGTAGAATTAGATCACTTTTAAGTCCTCTTACCACTTTCTCATTTGACATTTCAGTTTTATTTAACAAGTGTATTCAATTCCTTGAATGTAGGTTGATAGAAGTAGGTTATTAGTATGCAGTATATTAAATCTGTCAGAAAAGAGATCAGAGAAAACCCCTGGTAAAGATCACTCAGCTTTTAAAGAAAGATTCAAGTGAGTCAAAGGATTTCAGTCTATGAGACTGAATGAAGGGACTGGATAGCAATGGAGGTCTGCTTTGAGACACAGACACCAAATGCAAACGTTACCTAATACAAAGACTAAAAAGAATTATCTATTGGATAGTTGGTTTGAAGTCTCAGAAGCTTCTTCCCACTTGGATTATATATTCAGTTGGATCAGTTAAAAAAATTGGAAATAGCAGAAACTAATGAGGCCACGTTGTATCTGCTCCTCAGTCTGTGTTCCATAGATTGTCAGGGAGCACACGCTGCTGGTAACTACAGACCTTGTATTTTTAACTGTTGATCAGGATATCACAAACATATACCTCAATTTCTTTAAATTGGGGTGTAATTAACATAAAATTATATTAGTGTCAGGTGTACAACATAATGATTTGATGTTTGTATATATCTGAAAATGATCACCACAATAATTCTAGTTAATGTCTGACGGCATACATAGTTACCAAAAGTTTTTTTTCTTGTGCTGAGGACTTTTAGGATACATGTTATAATGTGGATGAACCTTGAAAACATTATGCTGAGTAAAAGCAGCCAAACACAAAAGGACAAGTATTTTATGCTTCCACTTATGTGAAGCATCTAGAACAAACATCATAGAGACAGAACATGAGAGATTAGGGGCTACGGAGAGGAGGGATTCGAGAGTTACTGTTTAATGGTTACAGAATTTCTGTTTGGAGTGACAAAAAAGTTTAGGAAATAGTGGTGATGAATGTATAGTATTGTGAATGCAATTAGCACCAATGAATCGTACATTTAAAATGGCTAAAACGGCAAATTTTGTCTTATATATATAAATTTGCCATTTTAGCTATATATATTTATATATAAAACCACATTTTAAAAATACCATAACATACCCAAACCCACTGAGTTGAACATTTTAACTGGGAGATATGTGAACTATATCTGTTGTTTTTTTAAAAAGAATACCATGCAGGTTACGTATGTAATTGTAAAGTTTCTAATCATATTTTAAGAAGTAAAAAAAAAGGTGAAATTAACCTTAACAGCATATTTTATTAAACCAACATATCCCAAACATTATAATTTCAATATGTAACCAATTCTGCATATGTTCTGTAACTAATTACATTACGTTCTTTTCTTTCTCCTAAGTCTTTGAAATTTAGTGTAGATTTTATACTCAAATCACATCTCAATCTAGACTCACCCCATTTCAAGTGTTCAATAACCGCATGTGGTGAGTGGCTGTTATTGGACAACAAAAGGTGGTTCATGGACCAGCAGTGTGAGCATTACCTTGGAGTTTTTTGGAAATGCAGGATCTCAGGCCCCACTCCATATGTACAGAATGAGGATCTGCATTTCTGTACCTGTGTCAGACATGACTAATCTATCACAGCACATTTGCCATCACTCAGTGGTACTCATCAGCAGTAATTTACAATCAGTGCATGGATGCCTTCCGCGACCATTCCAGATTTATCTAACCTCCTTCTTTTACATATGGAGAAACTGTGGCCCAAAGACATTCCGCAACTCACCCACATCTGCATGGCATGTTGGTGACAAAGCTGGGAACACAGGTCAAGCTACAACTCACTTGTCCAGAGTTTGCTACCCCAACAACATCAACCCTTATAGACTGAGTGAGCACACTCATGCTTATCCGGCTTTGAGATGGTCACTCTGCTGGTGTGGTCCTTTCAGAAACTACCTGGGTCAGCAGTGGATTGGGGGAGGGCTTGGCTAAAGTAGGCCCAGGGTCTAGGTTCTGTCTACGGCTTTGTAATCTGCAGAGGGGACCAAGAGGTCTCAGCTGCAACTGGCATGTTCCAAGGAGGTGAGCAGCTAACTCAAAACTCACTTCTGGGGTCTTGAGTTTGCCTCTCCAGTGGCTCATGTCAAAGCAGCTGGCTTTTCTAGAATCCCAGTGTGGCTTAGCACATTGATGAGATGGAGACAAGGCTGGGGCAAGACAGTTCCAGAGCAGTGCATCTCAAAGTGTAATAGGCGTTCATATCACCTAGGGACTTTGTTAAAATGCAGATTTTCATTCCTCCCCCTTCTCTCCACTCAAGTCTCAGAGACTTTTGTGGGATAAGGTGTGCACAGGCATGTATAATTCACTGATGCTTCTGCAGGATTTGATATAGCACTTTACTCTTTGAGATTCCCAACAAGTTGAGTGAATACAAAATGATAAGAGCTGTAATATTGATTCTCATGCCAGCATACATTTCATTTTACCACATAGTGGATAGTTTAACATTTGATCATAATTTAAAGACAGAAACATGTATAGCTGAATGAATCTGGGCTGCATCCTGACTGAATCCCATAGTTAGTCTACTTCAGACATACTGATCTGTACCCCCTCCTTCAGAGAAGAGGAGAAAGCACCTCTAGCTTGCCTACCTGTTCATCCATTTATTTGACCACATTTATGAAGTGCTTGCTTTTGCTAGATGTCAAGAGATCTAACATTGTAGAGATTCACACTGTACCCACACTTGAGGGACTTAATGTCAAATGCTGTCAGGGTGTGGTAGCAGATCTCTCCAGTGGTTTATAAACAGATACTTGGCCCACATTATTATTTTTTTCAATATATTATTTTGCCCATAAGATTCTAGCATGATGCAGAATGTTGTTAATCACCAAATTCCCCCAATGCTGAAGGCACTCATAAAACTAGTGGCAACTGAATTTTCCACTTTGATTGGAAATAACGCAAAGACAGGGAAACTAGCCTATTGTTATCAAATGAACTCTCCTGTTCCTCAAGCAGTTTGCAATTTTTTTTTCACCCAACTGCTATTAGTGCATCTCGGCAAGACATTAACTTTTTTACTTCATAGTGTACTCACGTATCACTTCATTAAGACTGCCACAAAATGCAGTTAACTTTCGAATTTTGCAGTAAAAGCTGGGTGTTAGACCAGCAGCAGTAAGGCAATAACAGGAACAATAATAGCAATAGTAACAATAACAATAAGAGTGACAATAATATTAATAGTAACAATCATAGCAGAGATATCAAGAATAGTAACGATTATGTATTACTAATTGAATATATATGCCTGACGCTACTTTAAATATCTTTTCCACATCTCTGTTAATCTTCACAAGGAGTAACATAGGAAGCCCAACTAATTTATCCAATATAATACAGCTTATAAATTGTGAAGCTGGATTCCAACTGAAGTATGTCAGATTTTGGAATCCATTCTAATTGCATCAGGCATACTATGACCAACAGGTAAGAGTCTTGAGAAGAATTCTGACATTGCCATCAGTCTCTCTCATGAGCGTGACAAAGGTGAGGACTGGCAATACTGCCACCTCTGCTTGTGTTTTGTTGCCTTTCATGAGGGATGAAGAAACATTTCCCAAAACCTTTGGCATTCTTCTAGCTAGCTTTTCAAACCTTTACTATTGTTAGGAAGATATCTGGATGTATAGGCATAAATTTGTCTATTTAAAAATTGACTTTTTTTTAACATCTTTATTGGAGTATAATTGCTTTACAATGGTGTGTTAGTTTCTGCTGTATAACAAAGTGAATCAGCCATACATATACATATAGCCCCATATCTCCTCCTTCTTGCGTCTCCCTCCCACCCTCCCTATCCCACCCCTCTAGGTGGTCACAAAGCACCGAGCTGATCTCCCTGTGCTATGCGGCTGCTTCCCACTAGCTGTCTATTTTACATTTGGTAGTGTATATATGTGCATGCCACTCTCTCACTTTGTCCCAGCTTACCCTTCCCCCTCCCCGTATCCTCAAGTCCACTCTCTAGTAGGTCTGTGTCTTTATTCCTGTCTTGCCCCCAGGTTCTTCATAACCTTTTTTTTTTCTTAGATTCCATATATATGTGTTAGCATACAGTATTTGTTTTTCTCTTTCTGACTTACTTCAATCTGTATGACAGACTCTAGGTCCATCCACCTCATTACAGATAACTCAATTTCGTTTCTTTTGATGGCTGAGTAATATTCCATGTATATATCTGCCACATCTTCTTTATCCATTCATCTGTTGATGGACACTTAGGTTGCTTCCATGTCCTGGCTATTGTAAATAGAGCTGCAATGAACATTGTTCATTGTTTGCTATTGTTTCCTTCTTTTCTTTTTCATTTATTTCTGATCTGATATTTATGATTTCTTCTGCTAACTTTGGGGTTTTTTTGTTCTTCTTTCTCTAATTGCTTTAGGTGTAAGGTTAAGTTGTTTATTTGAGATTGTTCTTGTTTTCTGAGGTAGGGTTGTATTGCTGTAAACTTCCCTCTTAGAACTGCTTTTGCTGCATCCCATAGGTTTTGGGTCATCGTGTTTTCATTGTGATTTGTTTCCAGGTATTTTTTGATTTCCTCTTCGATTTCTTCAGTGATCTCTTGGTTATTTATTAGTGTATTGCTTAGCCTCCATGTGTTTGAATTTTTTACAGTTTTTTTCCTGTAATTGATTTCTAGTCTCATTGCGTTGTGGTCAGAAAAGACACTTGATATGCTTTCAGTTTGCTTAAATTTACCAAGGCTTGATTTGTGACCAAAGATATGATCCATCCTGGAAAATGTTCCATGAGCCCTAGAAGAGAAAGTGTATTCTGTTGTTTTTGGATGGAATGTCCAATAAATATCAAATAACTCCATCTTGTTTAATGTTGTTTAAAGCTTGTGTTTCCTTATTTATTTTCATTTTGAATGATGTTTCCATTGGTGATAGTGGGGTGTTAAAGTCCCCTACTATTATTGTGTTACTGTTGATTTCCCTTTTTATGGCTGTTAGCATTTGCCTTATGTATTGAGGTGCTCCTATGTTGGGTGCATAAATATTTACAATTGTTATATCTTCTTTTTGGATCGATCCCTTGATCATTATGTAGTGTCCTTCTTTGTCTCTTGTAATAGTCTTTATTTTAAAGTCTATTTTGTCTGATATGAGAATTGCTCCTCCAGCTTTCTTTTGATTTCCATTTACATGGAATATCTTTTTCCATCCCCTCACTTTCAGTCTCTACATGTTGCTAGGTCTGAAGTGGGTCTTTTGTCGATGGCATATATATGGGTCTTGTTTTTGTATCCATTCAGCCAGTCTATGTCTTTTGCTTGGAGCATTTAATCCAATTACATTTAAGGTAATTATTGATATGTATGTTCCTTTTACCATTTTCTTAATTGTTTTGGGTTTGTTTTTGTAATTCTATTCCATCTGTTGTGTTTTCTGCCTAGAGAAGTTCCTTTAGCATTTGTTGTAAAGCTGGTTTGGTGGTGCTGAATTCTCTTAGCTTTTGCTTGTCTGTAAAGGTTTTAATTTCTCCATCGAATCTGAATGAGCTCCTTGCTGGGTAGAGTAATCTTGATTGTAGGTTTTTCCCTTTCATCACTTTCAATATATCCTGCCATTCCCTTCTGGCTTGTGAGTTTCTGCTGAAATATCAGCTGTTTACCATACAGGGATTCCCTTTTATGTTATTTTTTGCTTTTCCTTTGCTGCTTTTAAGATATTTTCTTTGTATTTAATTTTTGGTAGTTTTATTAATATGTGTCTTGGTGTGTTTCTCCTTGGATTTTTCCTGTATGGGAGTCTCTGCTCTTCCTGGACTTGATTGACTATTTCCTTTCCCATGTTAGGGAAGTTTTCAACTATAATCTCTTCATATATTTTCTCATTCCCTTTCTTTTTCTCTTCTTCTGGGACCCCTATAATTCGAATGTTGGTGGGTTTAACGTTGTCCCAGAGGTCTCTGAGACTGTCCTCAATTGTTTTCATTCTTTTTTTTTTATTCTGCTCTGCAGTAATTATTTCCACTATTTTATCTTCCAGGTCACTTATCTGTTATTCTGCCTTAGTTATTCCGCTATTGATCCCTTCTAGAGAATTTTTAATTTCATTTATTGTGCTGTTCATCACTGTTTGTTTGCTCTTTAGTTCTTCTAGGTCCTTGTTAAATGTTTCTTGTATTTTCTCCATTCTATTTCAAAGATTTTGGATCATCTTTGCTGTCATTACTCTGAATTCTTTTTCAGGTAGACTGCCTACTTCCTCTTCATTTGTTAGGTCTGGGGTTTTTTACTTTGCTTCTTCATCTGCTGCATATTTCTCTGTCTTCTCATTTTGCTTAACTTACTGTGTTTGTGGTCTCATTTTCGTAGGCTACTGGTTCATAGTCCCTTTTGTTTTTCGTGTCTGCCCCCAGTGGATAAGGTTGGCTCAGTGGGTTGTGTAGGCTTCCTGGTGGAGGGGGCTGGTACATGTGTTCTGGTGCATGAGGCTGTATCTTGTCTTTCTGGTGGGCAGGAGTGTGTCCAGTGGTGTGTTTTGGGGTGTCTGTGGAGTTATTATGATTTTAGGCAGCCTCTCTGCTAATGGCTGGGTTTGTGTTCCTGTCTTGCTAAGTGTTTGGCATGGGGTGTCAAGCACTGGAGCTTGCTGATCATTGAGTGGAGCTGGGTCTTACCATTGAGATGAAGATTTCTGGGAGAGCTCTCGCCGATTGATATTATATAGAGCTGGAGGTCTCTGGTCGTCCAATGTCCTGAACTCGGCTCTCCCACCTCAGAGACTCAGGCCTGACACCCAGCCAGAGCACGAAATCCCTGTCAGCCACACGGCTCAGAAGAAAAGGGAGAAAAAAAAGAAAGAAAAAAAATAAAGTTATTAAAATAAAAAAATATTAGTAAAATAAAAAATTTAAAAAGTATTAAAAAAGAAAAGAGGAGAACAACCAAACCAGTAAAGAAATCCACCAATGATAACAAGTGCTAAAAACTATACTAAGATAAACATAAAAATCAGAAACTAGTCAGTTGCATACAGCAAACCCCAAGTCTACAGTTGCTCTCAAAGTCCACCACCTCAATTTTGGGATGATTTGTTTTCTATTCAGGTATTCCACAGATGCAGGGTGCATCAAGTTGATTGTGAAGATTTAATCCACTGCCCCTGAGGCTGCTGGGAGAAATTTGCCTCTCTCTTCTTTGTTAGCACAACTCCTGGGGTTCAGCTTTGGATTTAGCCCCACCTCTGAATGTAGGTCGTCCTCTGGCATCTGTTCTTCACCCAGACAGGAGGGCGTTAAAGGAGTGGCTGATTAGTGGGCTCTGGCTCACTCAGGCCGGATGAAGGAGGTGTACACAATGCAGGGCGAGCCCACAGCGGCAGTGGGCAGCGTGACTTTGCAGCAGCCTTTGTTGTGCCATGTGTTCTCCTGGGGAAGTTGTCCCTGGATCACAGGACCCTGGCAGTGTTGGGATGCACAGGCTCCAGGGAGGGGAGGTGTGGATAGTGACCTGTGCTTGCACACAGGATTCTTGGTGCCTGCAGCAGCAGCCTTAGTGTTTCATGCCTGTCTCCGGAGTCCGCACTGATAGCTGTCGCTTGTGCCCATCTCTGAAGCTCACTTAGGTGGTGCTCTGAGTATCCTCTCTTTGCGCACCCTGAAACAATGGTGTCTTGATTCTTAAGCAGTTCCAGACTTTTTCGCAGACTCCGTCCCGGTTTTCTGTGTCGCACTAGCCCCCATCAGGCTCTGTTCACACAGCCAATCCCATTCCTTTCCCTGGGATCTGATCTCCGAAGCCCAAGCCTCAGCTCTCAGCCCCCACCCGCCCTGATGGGTGAGCAGACAAGCCTCTCAAGCTGGTGAGTGCTTGTTGGCACTGATCTTCTGTGTGGGAATATCTCTGCTTTGCCCTCTGCATCCCTTTTGCTGAGCTCTCCTCTGTGACTCTGAAGCTTCCCCCCTACCCACCCCCTGTTTCTACCAGTGAAGGGCCTTCCTAGTGTGTGGAAACTTTTCCTCCTTCACAGCTCCCTCCCAGAGGTGCAGGTCCTGTCTCTATTCTTTTGTCTCTGTTTTTTCTTTTGCCCTACCCAGGTACGTGGGGAATTTCTTGCCTTTTGGGAAGTCTGAGGTCTTCTGCCAGTGTTCAGTAGGTGTTCTGTAGGAGTTGTTCCACATGTAGATGTATTTCTGATGTATTTGTGGGGAGGAAGGTGATCTCCTCATCTTACTCCTCTGCTATCTTGAAGCTCCTCCACTCCTGTAGTTGTATTTTTGATGTGTTCATGGTGGGAGTTGAGCTCAGGGTCTTCCTACTCTGCCATCTTGATCCTGCCTCCCAGTTAGTTTATTTTTATATAATTTTCCACATTGTTTCTTCAAACTTATTTTCTATCCTTTTCACTTTCTCTTATTTCTCTCAGATTAAATATTACAGGTATCTTAGACGTTCCAATATTGTTCTGTGGTTCTTGAGATTTACTTTTTTTCTTCTTTTCTTTTTCTCTTTGTCTTCTATCTGGGTAATTTATATTGACTTAACTTTAAATTCATTGCTTCTTTCCTCTCTTGTTTTGAAGTCTACTAATGGTGTCATTAAAGGAATTCTTCATTCCTAGTATCACATTTCTTATTTCTAATATGTTTATTTAAGTTTTCTTATAGTTCTCATCTCTGTTTTGATGTTCCCCATGTGTTCAGGATTTTGTTAACCTTTTCTGCTATATCCTTTAATATATTAATTATAGCTATTTTAAAGTCTCTGTTTGATAGTTTCAACATCTGGGTCGTCTTTTGAGTCTGGTAATATTAATTGCTTTGTCTCTTGCCAGTGGATTTTTTTCCTCTTTCCTTTATGTGTCATGATTTTTTACTGAATGCCTGTGTTCATGTATGGAACAGTAGATAGAACAGTAAGTAACCCTTGAAATTGGCATAACTCTCCTGTTAAACTCAGCATGGGGATTTTAGTCTAAACATCAGCAGCTGAGTTAGTTTTGATTTGTTGTTTTTATTGTTAATCTCAGTGCTCTAAGGCTTCAAATTCCTCTGGTGGTGGGCTACTTTTGCTTTGTACTTAGCATGTGGACTACAGTGCTGGTGAGTATCAGTATTCCTATTCCCCCTCAGCTTTCAGCAGTCCCTGGATCTCTGTGCTCTTGCTCCTCCCCTGACTCAGTCTGAGCAGCCTCTGTGCATGTGGGTCTTGGGAATGAGTCTATTTCAATATTCCTGCTCCTTCTCACCGTGGCAACCAAACTGCTTTGCAGCTGTACTTGGTCTTGGGCAGGAGATTCTTATTCTTCCCTCAGCAGTTACAGACTTCTGCTTGGTATGGTCCCAAGATAAATCACTGCTTCTTCCCCAGTCGTAGAGGATTTTTTTCTGCTACTATTTTCCTAGTCATAATAGATCTTTTTCTGGGTCCTGAGAGTGACAGATTTGCTGCCCTTCCCCAAGTTGTTTTAAACTTTGCTTTGTAGGAGAGAAGGGTCTGTGGAGTGGGCAGGGATTCATGTCTGCCTACTAACAGCCACCAATCGACTCCTGCATGCCTGGACCACTGAACAGAGCTCTTTCTATTCTTCTTCCCTGCCCTCAGTCTTCCTTCTAAGTACTTAGTGGAGGCCCATGGAACAAATCTTGTAAGTGAATGCAGTTTTCACTTATGTTTCATACGTCCATCTGTTCTAAAATAATGATAGCCCACATTTGGCCTTTTACACTACGTTTCTTTTTAAACTGATTCCTTCTTACCTGCTGGTATGGTAGCCACCTGTCTCCCATGCTCTGCCAAACATACAACTCTTTTTGTGTTTTGTCTGTCCTTGGAAGAACTTGTTCCTTTTTGATATTCAGGTTACTTGGTTGCTTCACAGACTTATCTCTCTGATTGGCTCAAGAAAAACATTATGATATTTTTAGATTGTTCATCTTTTTATCATTGTTAGGATATGAATGATGTTCTTTGCAGATCTTTATCCTAAAATAAAGCTCTGTTATAGTTACTTTGACTGTACTTAGTGATGCTATCATAGAAATAAGTTATAAATTGATTTTACCTGGACAAGAACCTGGAGAGCTAAGATGCTCTTAGTAAGTGAAGTGAAGGCTTGTACTTCTTCCAAGTAAATAGTTTCATTGGGTGTTTAAGATTGAGAGGAAACAAAGCCTCCTATATCTGTTTTCAATAGTAATGTCCACAGGTATAGGAGATTCCTAAACTGTGACTCAAAAATATAAAGCATGTCTGATGCAGGCTCCTTTAGAGAGGATTGTCTCTGGATCAGTTCCTGAATTTATTACAAAGATCTCAGTTGTTGGAATCAGGAAGGAAGGCAGTTGTGGGAGGATTGTTGGCTGTGACACAGTGCAGACAATTTGGGACTTCATCTTGACCTCATCACCCTTACCGGTATTGCCGGTATGCCTGAAGAAACACTGCTGTATATGCAAGGGGATGAACCACCAAAGATTTGAAGCCCTGAGGGTCCAGTTTTGCTATGGGGCATCCTTTACTGAGTTTTGGTTGAAGAGGGGAGAGTGTGTGTTCTTACTGTAAGAAAATTACTTGGATTGGTTGACAGAAGCCTAGAAAGAATCAGGAGGAATAGAGGGGCCATGAGTGAGGCTCCAGCAGTAATGAGGGCAATAAGGTCAGTCAGAGTGACATCATTATAAAACTTCTAGGGCTTCTGGCACAGCTATTAGCAACTGTGAACACCTAGCTCTTCTGTCAGTAGCACTGGAGACATCCAACAAAGACTATCAGAGTTGTTCAGACATCTGCATTTACAGACCCTGGCCCTAAAAGAAAGGCTTTAGAATCTGCTCTTCTATCAAGAAATTGAAGATGAGCCATAATAGTTACTAATTCATGGACATATTTAAATGTCACTTAGGATTCGGGGGTGAGGGCTTCCCTGGAAAAATGCTTAAATTTCTGTTAATAAAGTCAGTTGTTCCCAGTCATTTTAATTTGGTCATAAAATCCACTTGAGCACTCTAGCTAGTGAAATACACAGATCCACAGGATGTTTGCATTTAAGGATTAAGAAGTCTATACAAATAATCTAATAACTACACTAAACTCTAGTTCCTTCAGGATGCAGATATGTGTTACTTATAATTGCATCACAGTATCTAGTCTAGTACCTGGACCTAACAGTTTTTCATTAAATGTTTACTGAATAGATAAAGAATGACCTTAAAGAGAATGTAATGCAATACTTTAACAATATTTATTATTTGGGGCTTTTTTTTTCTTGAATAGTTCCTAATAAAAACATTCTATAAATGAGAATACCATTATTTCAGTCAATTGCCTATGTGTTATATACAATGGAATATTACTCAGCCATTAAGAAGAGTGAAATAATGCAATTTGCAGCAACATGGATGGACCTAGAGATTGTCATACTGAGTGAAGTAAGTCAGACAGAGAAAGGCATATATCGTATGACAACACTTATATGTGGAATCTTAAAAAACAGACACAAATGAACTTACTTACAAAACAGAAATGGACCCACAGACTTAGAGGATGAATTTATGGTTACCGGGGGGAAGGATGTGGGGGGAAGGATAGTTATGGAGTTTGGGATTGACATGTACACACTGCTATATTTAAAATGGATAACTAATGAGGACCTACTATATAGCACAGGGAACTCTGCCCAATATTATGTAACAACCTAAATGGGAAAAGAATTTGAAAAAGAATAGATACGTGAGTATGTATAACTGAATCACTTTGCTGTATGCCTGAAACTAACACAACATTGTTAATCCACTATACTCCAATATAAAATAAAAAGTTAAAAAAACTGCCTATGTGTTTGTTTATACAGATAAAAAAATTTTAATATATAGATTGTAATATTTCTAAAGCTGGCCCAATAGTAATGAGTATGATTTAGAAGTTTAACAAATGTTCACAGTTGTTTATGGCCCGTGGACTACAGAGTATCTATGGGTCAGATCCAACAGCTCAGGAGCCGTTTAGGATTGGAATATCCTAATCAGATATTACCTGTAGACTCATTGTCCCATTGGGATATAAGGGTGTTCTTCAGAAATGGAAAACACAGTTTCAAGAAATAGCAACAACAAAAAATATTACGCCTATGAAAAAAGAATGCATTACTAAATGCACAGAGCATATAGTGGCAAAGATTTCTCACTTGGTTACACCCAGGGAAGAGAGTGAGGCTAACTCATTGCAGGCATAGTCTTAGATGGTAGGTGACAAACTACAACTCACAGGCTCTCTCTACTCCCCAGCCTGGTTTTGTAAATAAAGTTTGATTTATTTATGGAACACAGGCATGTCCATTTGTTTATGTATGCTATAATGGTATAATTAAGATTCAACAGACTGTATGGCTTCCATTGCATAAATTTTTACTACCTGGTCCTTAACAGAAAAACTTTTCCCATTTCTGCTCTATGATAAACCAGTTATGTTTGTGTGTGTGTGTGCACACACATGTATGTGTGTTTATTTTTCTTTGTACGTACATAGGATTTCAAGAGAGGGTGTTATGCCCAGAAATAACTGAGACTTTGCAGAGAGGGTTTGATGTGTGTGGCCCAGAAGAAGCTTTGAATCTTATATGATGAGATTTGAGCTAATTAACACACAAACTTGGGTCTGTTAACGTAATCTAATAACCACACACGTGGTAATGCTTTGGGAAATTCGAGTTCCATAGTAGTAAATAAGTAAAGAGAAAATCAATGATTCTTAGCCTCTCACAACAGATTCTATTTCACAGTGTGCTCTTTTAGAGAGCTGCACCATGATTTTTTATTATTACCATGAATAAAGGTTCAAGATGTTTCCATGCATTTGATCAAATATAAATAACTGTGCTTGGAGAGAGTGAATGTCTATCAGCAAAACAGAGGGAAAATGTCATCTGGACCTGACAGAGAAACTTAGTAGGAAACCAGCAGTGGAGATTGTGCTAGGAGGCAGATGAGAGTGATCATTTTTCACAGCTGTAGTTGAGTGAAATGAAAGTGCCTAACTTTGTCTTTCTATGGCAAAGGCTAGGGAACTATCAATCTTGTCAGCACCTGGATGCTATTCTACTGGCGTACTTTAATTACATAGGCTAGACAGCTTGCAAGGGAAAAAAAAAAGTTGAGAATCTCTCGTCTGGGGTAGATTTCATAAGCAATGTGTGAGAGGTGTACGCAGAAATCCTGTTGACAAAATATTTTGTGCAAGTGCCTCCCACACACAGCTTTCAAATGTTACCCCTATGCATTTTCCATTTCTGCTGCTCTTCAAGTAACAAATGTCTACAGCATCTTAATCTGTTTCTTTCTCTCCCTTGCCCCATGACTCCACCAAGATACATTAGCAACTATTGCATTCATCTCCTTACGTCATTTCATGTCATTTTACAATGATTTTAGAATTAAATTGAGTTCTGAGTTTCCCTGAGAAGTTATCTGGAAGGTAAGTTAAATTAAA
Source organism: Mesoplodon mirus (assembly GCF_964341445.2). Classification (NCBI taxonomy): domain Eukaryota; kingdom Metazoa; phylum Chordata; class Mammalia; order Artiodactyla; family Ziphiidae; genus Mesoplodon; species Mesoplodon mirus. The sequence goes on along the minus strand of NC_138983.1, from coordinate 30,037,871 downwards.
TGAACCAGGAATGCTTCACACTAGTGTAATATGCTTTTTAAGGTATTGAAATCCACACTTTCATTGAAAAAGTTATAAGCTGTCTTTTATATCATTTGTGTATTTTCAGTGTTTTCGGGGGGGGGCACTGAGGAAACACACAGCTTGAGATTATTGAGTGAATGAAATCTTTCTCCTGAAGGATCTAAACATTTTAATGATGTCAGTGACTTCCTCAGTGACTCTAGTATCTTTCTTACCTCTACCATTAAGGGAACCATCATGTTGGTCAGTGTTCTTTGAAGTTTTTGGAAGCTATGTGGAACATGCCCACTGAGGCAACCCCTGAAAATGCCATAACAGGGAAATTCAGGTCATTCCTTCACTCATCATTCACCCAATAGCCTTTTATTGAACTCATGTGGCATATGTATTAAAATTGTGTGATATTGAGGAACACATGTTTAGAATATGGATTCAGGAAGAGTTAGAGTGGAATCCTGCCTCTGCCCTGGCTTGGCTGTGTGGCTTTGGTGACCATATTTAACCTTGCTGAACTTGGGCTCCTACACAGCTCATCTTAATATACATGGATATGAAGATTAGAGTTACTCGGATGTATAGAGCCTAAAATTTGGTAGAAGCTCAGTTTAGGCAAGTGACTTTTCTTCTGTCCTTTTTTTTTAGTGGAGAGTTGTAATGAATGTTGGGAGAGAAAATGAATGTATGGAATGCAGTCCTGTATTAAGATATATCTGGATTTTAATTCCCACTCTAGTAATTTTGTGTCTAGTGGGGTCTCAAAATGACTAGCCCTAACTCAGTGGTACAGAGAAAAATGTGACTCTTTATATGGTCTATAACCAGTCAAGTTTCTGTGAAAGATATGGGGGTCAGTGTTAAATGCCCAACACAGTTTAGCTTTATAGCTCAGGCTGTGCAATAATTTAAATAGTCTCATGAGATCAGTGGTTCTCAAACTGCAATGTACATTGGAATCACCAGGAGGCCTTAAAAATACAGATTTCTGGGCTTCCCTGGTGGCGCAGTGGTTGAGAGTCTGCCTGCCGATGCAGAGGATGCGGGTTCGTGCCCCGGTACGGGAAGATCCCACATGCTGCAGAGCGGCTGGTCCCGTGAGCCATGGCTGCTGAGCTTGCGCGTCCGGAGCCTGTGCTCCGAAACGGGAGAGGCCACAACAGTGAGAGGCCCACGTACCGCAAAAAAAATAATAATAATAAAAATACAGATTGCTGAACTTCATCTCCAGAGTTTCTGCTTCAGTAGGTCTGGGAAAGGCTGGAGAATTTGCATTTTAGCAAATCCCCAGGTGACACTGATGCTACTTGTTGGGGGACCAAATGTTGAGAATCTCTACTTTAGATAATATTCAGTCTTTAAGGAAAATTTCTCCCGGTCTTTTATTTCTTCCTGCTATTTCAAATGCTTGGATACCCAATTTATTTTAATAAAATGTTTCCTATAATTGATAGAAATATAAGCATATTTGAGTTAATTCTGAATATATATTAACATTTATAAGTTATTGGTATATAAATATATTTATATAAAGTAATAAATAATGATCATATATAGTATATACTATATATATAAAATGTATGTTAACATTTCTGATAGTCAACTCAGGCAGTGATAGAAACTTGAAGATCGTGTTTAAATAACTTGGGTTTATCAATATAGAACATTAAAAAATATCATTTTAACTCATTACATTAAATTAGTATCATTTATGTCATTTGCCCTTTTGTATAATATTATGAACCCATGACACTTAAAAGGTTAACTTTCTGGGCTTCCCTGGTGGCGCAGTGGTTGAGGGTCCGCCTGCCGATGCAGGGGACACGGGTTCGTGCCCCGGTCTGGGGGGATCCCACGTGCCGCGGAGCGGCTGGGCCCGTGAGCCATGGCCGCTGAGCCTGCGCGTCCGGAGCCTGCGCTCCGCAGCGGGAGAGGTCACAGCAGTGAGAGGCCCGCGTACCGCAAAAAAAAAAAAAAAAAAAAAAAAAGGTTAACTTTCTCTAGTGAAGTTTAATTACTATTTTTGTTTTTATCCTTTTGGTTAGAATTCTTGTCCTGTTTAGCACTATTCCAGATAACTTTGAAAGCACACTTTCAGTCTGACAAGATATTCTAGACACATTTTGGTTTTCCCTGTCCAAAACATAGATTCCACTAATGTCAGTAAATAATAATATTAGGGATCAAAATTTTGTGTCTCAGGAGTGTATATTAGGTTAGGTAATAGAACTGGGGATGTTTATTGAAAATCATGAATTCATATTGCTATATCTAATTTATTTAAATTATTCTAACTTTCAAAAGACATTTCTTATCCTCGTATAATATTTTAAAACCTTAATCAGTTTTCCCCTGTTTTAAATATATCAGTTTCTATACTCTCTATCACAAAATTTTCATCAAATTTTAGTATGCTATGCTGTATTCTGTCATTGCAAATAATATGATGAATTTAGAATATTGCTGTATTGGCTGGAATCTAAGATGCCACATCATTGTATCATAATGAAACCATGCTATATGGATATCATATTCAAAAAATAAATCTTGACTTCCACCTCACACTACACACAAACATCAGTTAAGGTGTGTTATAGATCTATATGTGAAAAGTAAAACAGCAGGGCTTCTAGAAGATAACCTTCAAATCTTGAGGTAGTAAAATATTTCTAAGGTAGAATACACAAACATTAACCATAAAAGAGCACTAATAAGTTGGACTATAGTAAAATTAGGATCACTATTAAGAAAATGAAAAAGCAGGCCACAAAGTGGGAGAGATTATTTATATTATTAATACATACAGCTGAAAAGTGTTAATATCCGGAATATATAACCCCTTTTCCAAATCACCAAGAAAAAAGGCAGACAGCACAATTATAAAAATTTTTAAGTGGGAAAAAGACCTGAACAGTTACTTCACACACAAAAAGATATCCAAATAGCCAAGATACATTTGAAATATTTTGACTCTTTTTTGTAGTCAGGAAAATGCAAAGTTAAAAAAGCCACTATGAAATTTCACTTCATGCCCACAAAAAGGCTAAAATAAAATTGACTGAAATACCAAATATTGGTGCAGATGCAGAGTTTCTAGAATTCTCATGCATTGCTGATAGGAGCCTGATTTGTGCAAACTCTTTGGAAAAGTGTTTGGTAATACTGTTAAAGTTGACATATGCCTACCCTATGACCCAGCAATTCCTCTCCTAGGCATATATTTAACAGAAATCTATACATATGTGCACCAAAAGCCATGCACAAGAATGTTTATAGAAGTATTACTCTTAATTGCCAAGGTCTGGAAACAGTCCAGTATCCATCAACAGTAGACTGGATAAATAAATTTTGGTATATTTATACAATGGAATGCTAAACAACAAGGAAAATGAATGGACTATTGCTACATAAAACAACCTGAATGAATTGAACAAGTACAGTATTTTCCTAAAGGCTTCAGACACAAAGGAGTACATAGTGTGTGTATAATATTTATATAAATTCAGAAATAGGAAAGACTAATTTATAGTGGCTTTTGGGGAAGGGGGAAGGATAGTGACCAGGAGGGGGCACAAGAGGGCACTCTGGGTTTCTACAGATGTTCTGTTTCTTGATTTGGTTCCAAGTTTGTGCTCACTTTGTAATAGCCCATTAAGATATATCCTTTAATTTGTGCACTATTTGATTTATACCTCAATGAGAACATGTCTTTGTTGTTGTTGGAAAATGATATGCACAAAGTTATGTGGGAACAGCATAGACAAAATATCTGACTTGGGACATCAAATAAATCATCTCAAAGGGAGGATTTGAAGTCAGATTTTATACCATGATACATTCCAATGCAAGTACAGAAATCCCTTTCTTTAGTAGCTTAAAAAAGTAAGGGCTTTATGGTCATTAAAGAAAAAAAAAAAGAAAACAACTTAGGAAAGTCCATGTCTCGGTAACACATGGAACTTAGGCTAACACAGCTCCCACTCTTCTTACTCTGTGATTTGTCCTTTTGGCTGCAAGAGGCTGTTGCTTCTCCAGGGATTTAGTCTGAGTTACAGGAATGGAGAATGAAAAAGAGGAAAAAGTTGCCCGGCAATCACATACTCATGCGTCACTGACCAGAGCTGTGTCACCCCTAGGTTTGAGGAAGTCTATAATGATAAAATAGACAGAAACAAGGGAAGGGGGTTTGAAATGGGTGTTTGGTGAGCCAACCTATGTGATTTGCCACACACCTGAAAGATATGTCTGCCTGATATGTTTTGGGAGGATACTACAATGCAAAAGAAAAAGCATACCCAAATATAGATTTTTGGCCACCATCTACTTCCTCTAGCTTAAGGAATGTCACATGTTCTCAGAAACTTTCTCATCTCTTCATATGTAGTAGGGTTGAAGGTACACTGACAATACTTAAAGTTATGGTAATTCTCCAGGACATAAAGGACCATAAAGGAATTCACTGTTTAGGCATTGAATTTAGAAACAGAAAGAGAAGTGTCTGGGCTCATATAGTAACAATGAGGTGATTTTGTTGTTGTTGTTGTTCTTCTTCTTCTTCTTCTTTAATAATTTGGCAGAGATGAGAAAAATAATTTTAAGTATCAATTTTTTGAAGTATTCCATAGATAGGCAACCAAACTTAAAGTTTCTTAAACAAAAATGCAAGAAAACAGGAAAAAATATCATGTCAGGAACTTTAGAAACAACAAAACTATCTTGTTGGTCAGTTCACCTTCAGTAGGATAGAAAGAAGATTTTGTCAATTCTTGAATTCCTGAAAATCGATCACTCATTTATTCAACAGATAATTATTGTGCACCCTTTATATGCTAGGTACTGTGCTACCTAATTAAATATTTAACTTCACAAAAGCCCTTCCCAATTGCAAACTATAAAACTGAGTCCCAGATGGGTTCAGGAATTACCCAATTTTACAGTTAATAAATTCTGGAATTGGAACCAAGGCCTTCTTGACTGTCTTTCTACTCTGTGAGCTGCTTGGAATGATCTCAATCCCTGTAGTGACCTTGATGCTTGACTGCATCCACCCAACAGTCCAACTAAATAGCCAGTTAATACCAACAGTACATCCATGTGGTACAGGTGATGCAGTTTCACATCATTTTACATCAGCCTCCGTTGTTGTTAGTGGGTTCTAAAGTATTTACTGTTAGCTAATTCTAAAAGGGAGAGATGCTTATGAGGGAAGTTATTCGATTTCTCCCTGGATTGCTCACTGGATTATAGAATTTTGGTGTGATTCTAGCTCAACATTCTGACCACATAAGAGTGGGGGTCTGGATTTATCTCATGCAATGATATTTTGAAATATCACTTTAGAAAAAATTAGAAAAATCCTTAAGTATTTAATTCTAATGATATAAAAGGAAAGGTGGAAATTTCCAGAGATGACATATTAAATAAAGTGCATCACTCACTTTTCCATACTTAGCCAGTCCTAAACTGGATCCTAATCAGGGTCGGTATGAGCAACATCTGAGAAGCCATGCTGTGCAGGGATGTGGAACCCCCATTTAGCTTTACACGTTAAATTCTTTTCCTTGGCATTTTTGCATTGTTTGAGGACTTTGACTTTTCTTAAATTAACAGTTGAGGCAAAAGAGTTCCAAGTGATGCTAAAAATGGAATCTTAAACAGAATAAAGTGCTATTCAGAACTTTAGAATCATTTTGTTCTAAAGTGTTGATAACCTCATGACAGTGACTCAAAGCCAAATTAGGCAAAGAGCAAATTGATGTCGATGATCTTTGCATAGATGAACCTGAGTCAGGATATGCATCATCCAGGAGCATGTAGGAACACTGAGACTGGATTATAGTTTTGCCTTGTAAACTGTACAGAGTAATTTTACTCTTTCACCGCCCTTGAGCAACTGATAAACACTTAATGACTACACTTAGCATATTGGGTGGGCCTGTGGCTTTTTCTTCCTTCTCTTTTTTTTTTTTTAAGTTTGAGGCAAAATATCTGGCTTGCCTCTCAATCATGGAAATAGGTCCACATGGGTGAAAAGGAAGCAAAGATATAGATGTTTCATATGACTTAGTGTAAACCACCTTTGAATTAAATATAATCCCTTGTCTGGGAAAGTAAAACCAAATTTGTGTACTTTATAAATGTTTTTTTTTTGACAGCAAGATATTGCAGAGGATGGAAAATCCCTTCTAATGGCTCATGAAACTTGCCACAGGTAGGTGGCATTTGATGATTCACAAAAGAGGAACTGTGATGCAGATTAATTATTTTTTGGCTGTAAAGTGATGCTGGTTTACTTTGCCCTAATAATAAGTTAATAAATGTCATTCAAGTCATGAAAACTGAAGTTTCTGATACTATTAGAAACTGTAATCCAATAGTGTTTTGAGGGAGCAAATATTTATGGTAATATACCAAATTGCTAATACTCCTACCATTAATTTAATCTACCATTGATTGTTAATGTTCCTTGGCAAATCATCTTCATCAAGCAATGGATAACTTGCCTCACTGTTTTGCTCAAACAGGATAATCTCAACATTAAAACTTAGTACTAGAGTTTCCTTCCTACACATAATTATCATACCATAAAATAGTTTTTAAATATGCCATTAACCAGGCCTTGTGTGGGTGAGGATGTTGGAAAATGGACTTCATATATTGCTTGTGGGAGTAAACTAGTACATTTCCAGAGGGCAACAAATATCAAAAAATGACCTACTCTTTGAACTAGAGTCTAATTCTAGAAGACTGTTCCAATCAGACAAATGCTAAGGATGTTTGTCACAATATTATTTACAACAGAAAAATGAAATAATTGAAATTTACTATAAGAGGACTTTAAAGATGTTATTACTGACATATAAAAGTATTATGTCATATTTAAAATTATGTAAATTTATGTTTTTGATATGGAACATGCTCATATGTTTTAAGAGAAAAAAAGAAGTTACAGAAAACTGTATGTGGTATCTCTACTCTCGTAAAAATAAGTGTATTTATTTATAGTGTTTAACATATATATAGACATGTGATCTGTTAGACAATTATAACTATGTTAAATATATTAGAGGCAAATGAATAGAATTAAAATAGTCACCTCTGTATTTACAGATGATTTAAAAAATTATTTTCCTTTTGCTCTTACCTTTATCTTTTTCAAAAATAAATATGAATACTTGCATAGTGAAAATTAAAATTAATAAAATATGGGTTATTCATTGACTTCCTTCCCTATGGTCCCTCTGGGATGGCTCCATCCTTTTGTGAAATTGTAAGAGCAGAAAGAGCAATCTAAGCAGTAAGCTACCTAGATCACACCTCCTAATTTCAACCACACAGGAGGCACCAGAAATTGGTCCCTGAATTTCTCTCTGATTTTCCTCCTTTCATCAGCTGGTTGAATGTTCCCCTCCTTTTGAGTTTGAAAGATGTTCTTCCACTATTATACATTTTTATCCATGTGGGAAAGGGCATTCAAAGTTTGAATCTTGAATACCAACAAGTCAAATTCTTCAACTGCAGTCTGGGACATCATGAAAGAATTATTCTTTACTCTACTTCCTCACCTGTTTGGAAATGTTAGAAAGGACTTCTCAAGCCCCAAACTGATGACTCCTGCCACCTAGGATATAAAGGGAATCTAGAGAGGTGTTAGGCAAAGCCTTAGAAGGAATTTTTCACTCCATTTTGGACATTTCATCAGTTTAGATGTGGAATAATGCTGGCCCTGCCCCTGGGCCAATTTGAAAAGAAGATACAGGAGATGATAACCAAGGGAGATCATGTAAGTTAGTGGTTAATAACATGACATGTTGTGTTAGGCACACCTAGATTTGATTTCCAAATTTGCCATCTACCACTGGGTGACCTTAGGGCAGTTCACTTAGGCTCCCTGCATCTCAGTCTCTCCATGTGTAAAACTGCCATAAGAATACCTGTTACTCAATTATTATTAATATGAAGATAAAATAGACAGTATATGCAAAGTAATTAGAGTAATGCTTAGTATCTAGTAAGAGCACAAAAATGCTAGCTTACACTGATAATGATTATCCGTATGGATTGTCATTATCATCATCCTTATCATCAGGTGGAGTCCATCCTAGGAAACAGAGAAGGCAGAGAATCTGGGTTAGAGATCACAACAGTAGACACTACAGAAGAGTAATCACAATAGTTCATTGGTCCATATTTCCATATATATATTTACTATCCATAACTTATAATCTGGTTATACTACATGTATACATTCAGCATTTGGTTCAAAAGTGGAACAAAACAAAACAAAACAAAACATAGACACCCGAAACAGATTTCTACTTACCCATGTGAAGGGTTAGCTTGATTGCTCCAAATTGGGACAACTGATTCTGAATTCAGTTTCCTTCCAGTTTCAATTGGCATCTTTTTACTGAGACTTTCGTATCACCTTGTCCACTTTTATCCTCTAAGATGATAGTTGCATGGATAAGAGCTCAGAAGTAATATTTTATTTACTTCAGGTGATAAACAGGTGTGCAACAACAGCCTATTATCTTCTTACCTTGGTCCAAATGTTTCGTCCCTAAGTTAGACTCATATTTTTGTTAACATGTCTGCTTTTCAGTTCCTCCATTTTGGTAATTGACACCATTCTTTTTACATTTTTCCTATGCTGCACTCTATTCTCTCCTGGTCTCTACAGTAGCTGTATGATTTTGGCCAGCACAATTCAAAGCACATAGTCTTCTATTGTTATTATTTTCACTGTTAGGGATTGTTTAAATATCTCTTCAAAGTCCCCAAAGACCAGGCACCCTACATATGAGACAGAGAAATTACTGTAACATAGCTGAGTATAGTATCCATCTTACTAAAAACTGAAGTCATTTTGGGTCTTTTACTGTATACAGTAAGAAATATTTATTTTTCAAGTATTTTGTATGCATTCACTAAATTTTAAAATAGATTTTATTGAAAAAATTTACACCTCTGTGTTTTCTTTACATTTCTATGTTGGTGAAAAACAGGCAAAGATAAACACAACCTTATATGATTATTTTTTCCCAGAGGACTTGGCCATAGCAATCACAAAATATAGAAGAGTTCAATTTATATAATGTTTACAAATTTCACTGACCATTCCAACCTGTTTTTTTTTCCCCTGCAAAAGAAGCTACATAAATGATATTCACTGTAGTAGTAGTTTTCTGTTTTAACAAAGTGCCGCAAACTGAGTGGCTTAAAACGACAGAAATTTATTCTCTCTAGTTCTGGAGACTAGAAGTCTGAAATGAAGATGTTGGCAGGGCCAAGATTCCTCTGAAGACACTAGGAAAGAATCCCTTTTTGCCTCTGTCTTCACATGGCCTTCATCCCTCTGTGTGTCTGTATCTCTGTGACCCTCTCTTTTTGTAAGAATACTAGTCGTTGGATTTAGGACCCACCCTAATCCAGTATAACCTCATTTTACCTTGATTATATCTATAAAGACCCCAATCCCCAAATAAAGTCACATTCACAGGTACCAGGGATTAGGATTTAGACATATCTTTTGGGAGACACAATTCATCCCACAACACTCACATAGCATTTCACACCTGAGTTATAGCACTTAGCATGTAATTACTAGTTTAGGTAACATCTACTCATTTTCCCACCATCTCCTACTGCCCAACCCTCAAGGGCAAATTCATTTCTTAATTTTCTTTATATCTGCCTTTGCAGTTATCATGATGCTGAACATATTCCCTTAGTGAATTTAAGTGGAGGATAGAAAGGAGAAGGCGAAGAATAACATGAGAATTATGAAAGAAGGAAGAGTTGGTTTACACCAGTGGTTTGCACAACTTGCTTGTTATCAGCAATGGTTTGCAACCTTTAAAAAAAAGTTGTGTTTCTCCCCTAGATATTCTGATTCATTGAATAATTGTGGGACCCAGGAAATCTATATTATAGACAATTTACTCATATGATTTTACCTTTTGGCCAAGCATAGAAAACACTCCATGCCTTGTGGTTATAGGTAAATGACAGGGGAAAAGTGCAGGGGAACTGTCATCCATTTCTCATGCCTGTGCAAGCTGTTTTGCCTTAGTAAGTTGCCTAGTTATACTGATGTTGTTTCTTCATTGGTAAAATGAGTGACAATCACTTCTAAAACTTGGATTTTCCTATTCGAGGTTATTGTTTGTCCTTAAAAATCTGTGAGTGTGGTTGTAGAATTTCCACCTTGGTCTTTATAGAGGAGATAGTATGTTTGAAATGATTTCTCAAGTATCTTCTTGGACTAGTTATTCTGAAATTGTAAGAAAAGGGTCAGTGTTGGTTAACTTTGAGTGCTGGAACACCAGGTGCTTCTTTCTACTGCTTGTTCCTGTATTTCACATCTGTATAATGAACATATATTACCTTTATAATGGAGAGCTATTAATATACATTCTAGTTTTGTTTAACAAGCAAAAATTAAATACCAGGAAACAAAATGCAAGAAGTGCTACTAAAAAACTAAAGGAAAAAAAAAAGTCAAGAGGCAAATAGATGCAAAAGAAGTGTGTGTACAATTTAAAATAGGGGAGCAGAATTGATATAAAAGTAGAGGGTATTAAGGTTTCAATGTCAGTACTGTTGGCCTTTCTTTTAACTTATATCTTGCCTGAGATCTTTGATTGAAATACTTTTACTAAAAATGGTATTTTTCTCTTAAGTTTTCTAAGCTGAAGTTTATTTAAACTTAGAATATGTTGCATTTGTCCAACCCCCAGACAATGGAAAAAATAATGAAACTGTCATATTGGGGGTGACATTGTCAGCAGCACTGTCAGAAGGTGGGTGGGTGGGTGTTCTCAGATGAAGACACAAATATAAGAAAACTGGGATAAATAAAATTTGCTTACACATTATTCTTTTAAGAGGATCAAATGGAAAATGTTTGTACATAAAGTGCACACTTATTTGTATTTTTACACGTGTCTATATACTGACAGTTGAAGACCTTGCAATAAGAATTTAGCTTTTGTGGTTTTTTTTTTAATTTTTATTGGAGTATAGTTGCTTTACAATGTTGTGTTAGTTTCTGTTGCACAGCAAAGTGTAGCTTTGGTGTTTTGAATTCAAATTTCAAAATGTATTCTTCAGAAGAAATCAAACCCCATGAGAAAGGACACTGGGGAATGCGTTGACAAGAAACCCAATTTGACATCTGACAGTTTTATTATTTCCTTTGATTTTATAAGAGGCTTTGTCTTGACAGGAAAAGTCAACTGAAAAACTGCAAAATGAATGGGAGAATTTGTCTTTGTGAATTCATAGACAGTTTTTCAGCAGTCAGACCATTCATACAAAAATTGTTGAGGGCCTAATTTTGACTATAGGAAAAATAGATCATTGAGGTGATGTGAATAATTGAGATCATGCCTTAAATTATTTTGGAAACAATTACTCTATTAAAAGGAGATGAAAATCTCCACTACAAACTGAAATTGATTCCAATATTGGAAAAGTTACTTAACTCATTGTGTTACCTTCTTAGTTTTTGTGAGCAGATTCAGAACTCACATCCTAATTCCTCATTATTGGCCAAGAAAGTATATAGAAGGAATTAAAAGATGAGTTTTTCTTGAAAACATAGAGGGCTTTCAGGTCATGCTTAGATATGTGACCATTTCTGAGGCTAGCACACACAATCTATTTCCTAAGAGTCTTTGGGCTACTTTGCTGGGTTACCTAGCAACCTGAAATCTTCAACATTCAAGGGTTGTCTTCCCCTAGTGAAATGTCAGTCCCCTTGTGAAAAGTCTCAAGTGATGTCCTTCAAATTAGGGATAATTTTCACTCAGGGAGTGGAATAACTTCTACAGAAGTTGACTTAAGTGAAAATTCAGACAAAAATTACAGATGGAGACTACAAACTAGGAAGACTTCCGTAGACCAACAAAACAGCATTGTAATGAACCAGGAAAAGGATATTGATATTTGGAGTCCTTATAGGTTTGGAAATGTCAATACTAAAGAATACTAAATACTAAATACTAAATACTAAAGAATCATTTATTCACATTACAGGGTGCTTATCTCATATCATAACCTGAATGGATATTTTTTCTTTATCCACCTTAACATTGATATTATAATCTCTTGTAGCAGCAAAATCTACTTTTATGGTTTCTAAACATCCAATCCACCATGAAATTTTGTTGATTTTCCATTTCTCCCCAACTTCATCATGAATACGCTATTCTGTGTAATTAGATCTCTACTTTGGACTTCCAGAATAACTTTCTGACTGGTTTGCCTGTATCTAACTTTCTTCCACTAATCTGTTCTTCAGACCACACATATTTCTAAAATGCAAGTTTAATCACATCAGTTGTCTATCTCCGCTAACTTAAAATCCTTCACATGTTTTGCATTACTTTTAGGATGAAGGTAAATTTAGGATAAAGGTAAATGGCATATTTCATCAAGGTCCCCTCTCATTTTCTTGGCTCTGAGAAGCTTCCTTGCCCACATCTTTTCTACTTCAGGATATTTCAATGTTTTCTCTTAATCCAAAGTATTGTCAGAGTAACACATAACCTTTCTTTCACAGCATGTACCAAATCTGCAATTTTATGTTGATTTTATATGATTACTTCATTAGTGCCATTCTTCCCCACTAGGCCATAAGTTCCATAAGCATAGAAATCAAGTCTGTTTTTAATTATCATTGACTCTTCCATTCCTAGCATATAGCCTAACACTTAGTAGGTACTCAATAAATATTTTGTTGAATGTATAAAAGGATGAATATAGTATATTCTTTCTTTTTTATCTTTTGAAAGGCAACCTGAGGTGAACACTATAATCTCCAATACCTTAACATGTCCATAGGGTAATTATTTTTCAAAATTCTAAGCTCAATGTGTTCCTTTTAAATAAAAATAATTAAAAATAGAGTTACCATCTGCCTAAGGTACTTCTAGCTCAGGAAAGCATGAAAACACATATCTCCTCAATGTCCCAAAACATATAAAATTTTTCATATTTTCTCCCTATGTACCATCACACAAGTAGCATTATAAGACCTTAATGAAATACTATACAGCCTTGGAAAGAAATACTCCATTTAAAAGCTCCATAGCTCCATTTTTGTTAACAAGTAGCAGAGATAACCTGGCTTATTTTAAGAAAGTGTATAGCAAAAAGGGATGCTATAATGAATAAATTATTTTACTTATTTTACTTATTCATTTTAGGTCATGGAATTTTTAGAAATAATTCTTATTTATTTATTTTTTTTGGAAAATCAATGATCCAAAGCCAAACTGAATCAGTGGTGTGGGAGGAGTCACTAATTAAATTTCTAAAATTACCTTCTCTATTAATATTTAGAAATTCTCCTCTGAATTAAGTTAGGTGGCATTATATAAAAGAGGGAACCAAAGTGCTAAACCAAAGACCAAATTAGCAGCAGGCTTTACTAGTATTTGGAACTTGTAAATTAAAAAATCACAAACACTAATTGCATCTTTGTAGTATATAATTATATAATATAATGATGACTTCATCTTCATGTTTAATCATACCATAATAAAATCACTTTATGATTAATTCAGTTATCTTAAGTTTAGAGCTACTGGGTTTTCTTATAAATCAAAATATTTCCATAAAATATCAGCTCAAGGTATAAGTGTCTTTGGAGCTATATTTTATCATTTAAAAAATATTTTTTTTATTTATTTATTTATGGCTGTGTCGGGTCTTCTTTTCTGTGTGAGGGCTTTCTCTAGTTGCGGCAAATGGGGGCCACTCTTCATTGCGATGCGCGGGCCTCTCACTATCGCAGCCTCTCTTGTTGTGGAGCACAGGCTCCAGATACGCAGGCTCAGTAATTGTGGCTCACGGGCCCAGTTGCTCCACGGCATGTGGAATCCTCCCAGACCAGGGCCCGAACCCGCGTCCCCTGCACTGGCAGGCAGACTTTCAACCACTGCACCACCAGGGAAGCCCTATAATTTACTTTGCAACTACAAGAAAGTAACTGTATCCACAAAGTAGCCAACTGTAGCACATGTTTATAATTCACAATTAATTAAAGGCCACCATAGAATTTGCAAGTTCACAATTTCTTTATGCTTAAAGTTCTTTTCTTTGGTGATTAGTATCAAATTTCGTGATTTTGGAGCAACTGAGTTCATGATGAGGGTGCCAGTGTGATTGGGTTTTGGTGAGGACTCTCTTCCTGACTTGCAGATGGCTGCATTCTAGCTAGCTGTGTGCTCACGTGGCCTTTCTTTGGTGCAAGTACATGGAGAGAGAGAAATCTCT